>NC_141991.1:121563723-121871799 GCF_049901715.1 Pseudonaja textilis | reverse complement strand
CTTGGTCACAGAACAAACGTTGTTTGTTTCCTTTCATGTATCATGATGATTCTCTCCTATTTTTTGTGACTTGGATAAAAAAAAAATTTAGTTTTGTATCCATGTGCATGCTTGTGTTTTAATGAAATACAAGTCTCATTCAAAAACCATTCTTGCTGTTGGTAAGGGCCACATCTGTTGATGAACTTGATTTTTCAAGCTGCCTCTTCAGTTACTTCTCGTACAATGCCATTCATTGTAACTCTATTAGCTCCAATTCTTATAAAGTTACAGATTGGGTATTTGAATTTAAGACGTCTTTACTTTTCCACCCACAGCACTACCAGAGGTGGTATTCAGCAGGTTCCGACCAGTTCTGGAGAACCGGTAGCGGAAATTTTGAATAGTTCAAAATACCGGCAAATACCACCTCAGACTGGAGATTTTACAGTATCCTTCCCCTGCCACGCCCACCAAGCCACACCCACTGAGCCTGTAGTAAAAAAATTTGAATCCCACCACCGAGCACTATGTACAAAAAAAGATTAGAAAGCAAGATGCAACTGAGCCAGTGGTGGGATTCAATTTTTTTTTTACTACAGGTTCAGTGGGCGTGGCTTGGTGGGCGTGGCAGGGGAAGGATACTGTAAAATCTCCAGTCAGAGGTGGTATTTGACGGTTCTCCGAACTACTCAAAATTTCCACTACCAGTTCTCCAGAACTGGTCAGAACCTGCTGAATACCACCTCTGAATGGAGCCAAGCTTATGCTTGGGTGGACATATAGGTGGGGGGAACGATCTTCCTAGAATTCAGTGTATCCATCTTCTACCTTCTGCTGTTTGTTCTTCCTCTCCTTCCATTGACCAAGCGTAGTTTTAACAAGGTGGCCCATGTGATAGGCATCTCATTGTCCATGTAAATTTCATTCTGTCACCCCATAAAAATTAATAGCAGCACAAAGCCTTCTCCCCTGAAACCACCACGGGGAGCCGAGTCTGCCCATTGCTCCTTAGCAAGTTTCTATTTGCACAAGCACTCATAGTATTATCATCCTTATTTACATAGATTACTGATAGCAGGCCGCCAATTTGTCCTAATTCATAATTAATCAACCCAATCTCCTTCTATGTTGTTGACTCAGCCACCTGCTTCCTGACCTACACAAATTGCGAGAATTTTGCATCAACTTTGGAAATGTATTGGGAGACTTTAATATTTCATTAAAAAAAGAAAAAGAAAAAAAGAAAACAGCTATCCATGTTATTACCCCAAAGGTAAGGAATTACTGGTGTGCTCTGAAGCATGAGACAGTAAACTGGTTTTTAGTTTGCCAAAGATTAGCAGATATAAACAGAAATTGGTCCTCCTTCTGCTCAAAGGTGCAGATTTTGATCTGGAATTGGCTACAATTGCTGCTACTGTTTCATATCAAACTGGACCCCTGGATAATACAAATCTCAAAATAATTTGAATCAGTTTTAACCCGCTGCATCTTGATCTGAATTGTTTTCTAAATAATCTCCACTTCATTCTTATGTACTGAGAAAATAGGGAATTAAGCTTTTTTTAAAAAAAATTGGAACCAGGCGTAGCACATTTTAAAGTTTTTTAGTCGTTGTATAAAAAGGGGGCATAATACATGTTTTTGTTGGTTATTCTTTTAATGTTTTTGTCTAATTTTGTTTTGTTTTCCTAATTTCTTTTCTTTTCTTTTCTTCTGGATATTTGTATTTTAATTTTCTGAATAAAATATTTAAAAAAAGCATTAATAAATTTGATATTTTGTGCAGAGGACATAATGTTGTGTGCCCTCACCTCTGGCAAGTGACTGGTAGCTGAATTTTATTTTGGCATTAGCAACAGGGTGGTATATAGGTAGCCCTCTACTTATGACTACCATTGAGCCCAGCATTTCTGTTAAGCAAGACAGTTGTTGTTCAGTGAGCTTTGCCCCATTTTACAAACTGTCCCCAGTTGTTAAATGAATAATTGTAGTTGTTAAGTTAATAACATGATTGCTAAGTGAATCTGGCTTCCCCATTGACTTTGCTTGTCAGAAAGTCACCAAAGGTGATCACATGACCCCAGGACACTGCAACCATCAGTTGCCAAGTGTCTGAATTTTGATCATGTGATCGGGGGGGAAATGGTCATAAGTCACTTTTTTCAGTGCCACTGTGACTTCAAATGATCACTAAATGAATGGTTGTAAGATGAGGACTACTCGTAGGGTTTATGGTATCTTGGCAGATCCAAGTTCAAGTGGCCACCCAGCCACTGAGCTAACTGTCTGACCACGTCCAGTAATCTGTCATCTCACTGTATCTCACAACATGCTTGTCATAAATAACTGACTTACGTATACCATGGGTACCATTTTGTGTTTTAAGAGGAAAGTGGGTTATATAGGTGAAAGTAAACAAAAGCAATAAAATAGATCTCTGTTCTGATGGGGGGCACAGGAAGACACTTAAGGCATACAGCTTCATTTGTATATATCATCTCAGCATTTGCTACCTAAACTAATTCCCCTCTAAGGGAGATGGGCTGTTTAAAAATGTGAAAAATAACTAAAGCAGCTGCTTCGCTTTGCCTAATAAAGTCTACCTAGAGCAAACTCCAGCTCCTTTCTTGTTTAGTACAGGGTAAAGTGTACTTACTCTTCATTTGGGACAGAGATGGGCAACTATGGCCCCTTTAGGACCTGTGGACCTCAACACCCAGAATTCCTGAGCCAGCTGGAATTGAAATCCACAGATCGTAAAGGGGCCATAGCCCCTTTTGTCCAAACGGAATTGTAAGCCACCGAGAGTCATTGATTGAGATGGGCGGTAGAAATAGAAATCAAGTGCATAAATAAATAAATACCCAGTCCTTTTAAGTCCAGGATTTTTATTTTTATTTTGCAACATTTGTATATTCTACCACATGACTGGATAGTTGTATTCAGTGGCCTAACAGTGACAGGTGAGAAAAACCTCCTCTCAACCCATGCACTTTGAGCAACAGGACTAGGAACCAAAACTATACTACTTGTGAACATCTTTCAAAATCCCAATTCCACTCTGCTGGCAAGAATCATCAGTGTTGGATCTCCATTAGAAAAGCAATGGGAAGGCAGAGACACAATGAGGTCACTGAAAATTGGGGAAATGGTCATCTGGGAAAGGAATAGATTTTAACTGATTAGATTGAAGGGGTAGGGAAGAATTGCATATCTTATTCCCAATATGGAAGTTAACCAAAAACTAGCAGGTTAAAAGATGATGGTGAAAGAGAGCTGATGAGCTCCTTTGTGGGAACAAAGGAGTTGGACAGATTAGGGAAGAGTGTTAAATATTTAACAGGCTGATGAATTTTAATGAAAAAGTGGTGCCTCTTGTTGCCATTGTATCCCCATAAGAGATGGGGATGCAGCATGGCTTTGCATCAGCCTCAGTGATTAGCAGGTGCTCCTCTTGTGATTGACTCAGATGTTTGTGGTCATCATCTGTTTACAGGTCATCTGGATCTGAGGCCTCCAGGTCATATGCAGGCCTGGCCTCTTCATGCATTGAAAACTCCCTCATTAGGGATGTGAAGTTTAAGAAGAGGGCAATAAAGCAGGCTATCTGAATTCTGTCCATAACTCGGGAAAGGAAGAATAGGCCAAAGATTAAGACGAGGCTTAAAAAGGCAGCTGGGATGGCATGAAATTGTGCAATTATTTGTTATATTGTCAAACATCGTACGATAACCCTGCATTCTGCTTTCTGTTAAGGCAAAGAATCAAGGATACGTTTTTTTGAATGCAATTTGAAAGACTAGGGCCTTGTGTAAGGGAATGCTGAGATCAGTCCTGTCCTTTTTGTTGTAAAGTTCTCCATTTACAAGCTTCAGGAAGAAACAATACCTTTGGGGATGATCAAACTCATATATTTGAATTGGGTGGTGGTGGGGGGAATAACCACCCAGCAATTGGCCATAAGCATTCCCACAATTCAGCCTAAAAATATAAATGCTCCCTTTGAACAGCCAGAATTTTATAAATTCTTTTGTTAGTGAGTAAATCCCACAGAACAAAGTGAGATTTATTTCTCTTAACAATAGATTGTTGTAATCTAGCTCTTAACTGCAGCTCCAGTCAAGCTGTCCATTCTTAGACATTTGGTGTGACATTCGATAATGAAAAAGACATAATAGTTCCACGGGCTTTTCTTGCTGAGGGATAGAAAGGACTGTCTGAAGCCCATCCTCACAAACAGGTCATCATTTAGAACTGCTTAGAACTACTAAGTTCTTCACAATTTAAGAACTTATTTAGAACAACTTAGGAGAAATGATTTTTTAAAAGGTGAAAGTTTCCCCTATCTAGTTATGTCCAACTCTAAGGGCTGGGAGCTTATCTGTTTCGTAGTTGAGGATGCTAGTCTGAAGATGCTTCTGTGGTCACGTGGCCAGCATGACTATATGCTGAAGGAACATGGAACTTTGTTAGCTTCCCACTAAGGTGGTACCTATTTATCTACTTGCATTTGTATGCTTTTGAGCTGCTGGCTTGGCAAGAACTGGGGCAGGAATGGGAGCTCACTCCATCATATGGTCTCAAACTGCCCCAAACTGCCAAAATTCTGGGTCTCAAACTGCCAAAATTGTGGTTGGCAAGTCCAGTGTCTTAACTGCTTGACTGCCACGTCCCCTGGAGAACGGAAGATCAGTTCAATTGCCTCCATGAGGGATGGGAAACTTATTGTCTTCCCATCATCCTTCATATTAGTCACACTAGCTAAAGATACAATGAATTGTAGTTCAATGATCTTTCGGCAACCAGGAGAACATCATTCTACCACATGAAAAAAGCACTGAATGGCTCTAAAGTTTTTTAAAAACTAAGTCTTCCTTGAGTCAGAAACAGAAACTGGCATGTCCATGGATATCTTAATGTTGGTTTTTGGCAGTATAGAAGCAAACTGCCATACTTTTGCCATTTTTTTTACTTTCCAGTCTATAGCCTTGAGATATCTTAGTGCTCTCCCTTTCAAATAATAACCATCTGCCCCTGTAGAGCTGTGTTCAACATGAGCCAAGATAAACCCGCTGAGTGTAACCCAGAAGATATTTCAGTACAGACATTTTATATGGGGTAGTACTACCACAAGATATTCTGGGGCTCTTAAATGAACTTAAATGTGTCTTTCCAGGATTTACTTTGGCTGTAAAACCATGCAACATTTTTGTGAGTTTGGGCAAAATTTCCTCACCCAGCCATTTAATTAACTGCTTAATATAACTGACAAAATGAGGCATATTGTGTCAAAAGCCCACTCCACATCTTCACTTTTAAAGCGAGCCAAATCTCTGCTCTTTTTAGCCTAAGTGAAAGGTGGTTTTCATCACAAGAATATAATCAGAAATCCAAAGAAAACGTATCCATAAGAAAAGGACTAGGGGGCTTTGTAAGAAACTAGAACAGAATCTATAGAGGAGTGGAGTCTTCCTGTCTGTCTTCCCCACCTCTCCAAACCCACCATCCCCGCAACTATCGCAACTATCGCCTAGCATGGAGGCTCAGCTTCTCTGCTCCAATTCGTACCTGTCTCTTTCCAGACAGGAAGTCCCAGGGGGACCTGAAGCAAGAGCAGTCCGGCACAAAGCACAAATCCTTGGTTGGCTTCAAGCCGCGCTGTCCCATGGGGGATCCTGTGGAAGCAGCCAAGGGTGGAACCCAGCCAAGCGCAGACAGTCTATGAAAGCTCTTCAAAAATCAGGCTTTCGCTCAGAGAGAGGAGAGGAGGGGATTTGAGCACTGCAATACCCTGCCTGGTTCTTGGTCTGCAGCTCAAAGCTTTTCTAAAGGCTCGCAATGCTAATCTTCGGCATTGCTCAGTTTCAGGGCTCCAGCCTCAGAGAGGCCAGGTCATGGATACAGCTGGGACATTGCTGCCCCCACCCCCCCTCGCCCCCAATCCTCATCCCAACCAGTCATTTTGAAAATACAAACACATATGAAGTCACACCCCAATGCAGTGGATTTTTTTTTTTTAACCTCCACTAAAGATTTCCTGCCCTGCTAGTTTGATAAGATCAATTGTTGAAGGAGGGGAGCGGGGTTTCTCTTCCAACTCTGATCGATTCAGTAAAAGATCTGGCGTTAAAGTGTCAGATTTGCCTTTTTCTGCTGGGGGCTGGATTAGGAGAGAGAGGATGATGAGACGTCAACATTTGCGAAGGGCAGGCAGCCCCAATTTGGTGGGGCCCTGCCTTGCTCAGAATGAACTCCCTATCTTGATGCCTCGAATTATCATGCTCAACTCCTGCCCATCTTCTTGTCATCTGAGTAAGGCGAGCACAGGCACCCCTTGTCCTCTTAAAGCAATTAGATAAGGATGCCTGGCTTAGTGTGCTTCCATCTCAGCCTCACATTTCAATACAGACGCTCCACTGGGGCAGATGGGAACCTTTCCTTCCAGCTCCCTGTTTGTGCGTTGTCATGAAATACGATGCTGCTTTTCCACAACCAGGAGACAGATTCCTGACAGGTACCCAGGCAGGTGATCCGGCTGTCAGTCTGGTTTGGAGTGGGGAGGACTTGGGAGTAGAAGAGGGGAGTGTTGCTTGAAAGGTTGCCTTTGTCCTTTATGTTTAAATTTCATACTGCGAGCTTCTGCAAGGTTACTCAATGGGATATAGATATATCCTGTAATGAGCCTTTTTAGCAATAAAGTTTTAATAAGGTGCCTTATGCCTAAATATTATTACTAAGTGCACACTGCCTGCCATTATTCTTAAAATACAGCCAAAGGACTGCAAATACACCCAGATCCCTAAATATTAACATGCAGCATATAAACATGCAACAATACATAGAGCCTTACCGTCTATTCATTCTCAGAGTGAGAACAAGAGATTTGACTGGTCCTGACCCTGTTAGCCTTCAAGAAGGCTTTGAAGACTTGGATGTTCCCCCAGGTATCGGGGCCACAAGGTTAGGTGGATTCATCCTGGCAGTTCACGTATATGAGGTGATGCCCCAATTGTGTGATTTGCTGCTGGGGATTTTTCTGTTGGACATTATGATTTGTTTTATGGTTTGCACGCTGCCCCCAGTCACACTTTTGCGAGTTGGCTGGCCGTACAAATCTTTAAATAGAATAAAATTGTTGTTTAGTGCCAATTAAACATTCATGAAAAGGCAATGTACAAAGACACGGGCATAAAAGCCAAACCAGTGTTTGTCCACATGGGTCCATGAAGCATACTTAGAAGGCTGAATAGTGTATTTATAAATAAGCAAAAAGTAATTAAATATAGGCAGGTACGATCTATATACATACAACATACTATAAATGTCAAGTAGATATAGATACTATATGCATATCATCTAAAACAAGGGTGTCAAACTCGATTTCATTGAGAGCCGCATTAGGGTTGTGTTTGACCTTGGGAGGGCCAGGGGAGCATGGCCAGCTCAACGTCACTCGTGTCGGTGGTGCCTGTGGTGGCCTGAGCACTCTGCCAGTGAGAACAGGCTCCCCAGCTCCATTTTTCACCTGCGACGGCCTCCTGCAATTCTCTGACAGCAAAAATGGAGCTCGAGAGCGCTGCCTGCAGCCCTCCTGAGCTCCATCTTTGCTGACAGAGATACCGCGGGCTGGTCCTTCACTGTTTCCAGGGCAGACCCATGGGCCAGATCTTAGCACCCTGTGGGCCAGATCCGGTCCATGGGTCTTGAGTTTGACACCCCGATCTAGAACATGAATAGAATGAGATACAGTAAGGTAATTGCTATATTTCCCTGTCCAAGAGCTTAAAATGCTCCATGGACAGTATCTACCATTCTAAAGATAGACTGGAGAGGGTCTCTGCAGTTCTCACTCCCACTTACTAAATCCAGCTCTTTCAAATCTGTTGATCTGGGCTGTCACCTGTCCCAGTTGATGAATCAGACTTAATAGTGCTATGTGCAAAGGTTACTGATGCCCAGCCCAACAAGGAGTTAACAGCCCTTCCCAAAACTTTCCCCTCCGGTAGATAAGACTATTTAAACCTTTAATCACATTTGTTTGAATGCAAATAGTTATAGAAGCAAAGGAGCTGGCATTTGGGTGCTGGCAGGAGACAGGTATCCCCCAGGCAAGAAGCGGAGGCGGGGGGTGGGAATGAAGTGACTCTCAAGCAGACAGCTCTGAAGATGGTAGTGAGGTCAAGATGGCCCTCTCCAGCTGAATACACAAATCTTACCATCCTTAAAGTGGTAGAAAACAAACAGGTATAAAACTTATTGCCTCTGCAACCAATCCCTAGCCTGCTTCTACAGCCTCTATTCTGCCTCCTGCCACAGTCCTAATTTAGGATGTGCAGGGCACATCAAGCAAAATGGCCTGGTTTTTCTGCCCGCCTGTCCCCTTTCTTTATATCATCAACCCGAAGGAAGCCATGTTTAAGCATAATTTTTCTTGAGCTTCATCAACAATATGAGCAACAACAAGGAGAAATTAATCTTTTTCATTCTAAACTATGTGTTTAAAATAGTGACATGCTTTAAAAAAAACACTAAATAATTCAAAAAGAAAAAAGAAGGAAAAATGTGAAACAAAAACCCCTATAATGATGCCATAGAATATCCCAATAGAGATTTTGGCAATAGAAAAAAAAATAACCATATGAACCACTAAAGTAGGAATTGAATAAACCACTATAAACAATGAATTAAATCTAGACCATTTGAAATCATATAATCCGATCTGGCCCCTCTGCCAATAAAGAGCCAGTTCAAAGGCTGAGTGTTGACAGGTTTCATTAAGCCAACCTTTAGAGTCCAGAGCATGCACATCCTTCCAAGCATACACAATCACCTTTTCTGCAACTGTCCAAAAACAATATAGCTGGAGCTCTTCAGAAACAGATGAAGTCCAAAGCACATATGTTTGGAATATACTTCAGCATTACATAGATATCTTTCAGCTGTAATTTTTTCCCAACGACCTGCTGCCCCAAAAGGAACAACCAGTAGACAGTTTCAGAGCATATGTTCTAAAGTTCCTTCAAATTTATTATAGCTCCAGCATATTTAAATTTAATTCAATTTAATTCATTCAATGGAGATACTACCCAACTCCAACTAACCCCGGCTATAATTAAAATGAATAGAATAAAAACAGAATACCATAAATATAAAAGAAGAAACAAAAGGAACCAATGATGAATCCAGCTACCAGCAACCACACACAGGGGCCACAATTACTATACCTTAACCCAGAACACCCAAGGGTTTTTTTGCATAGCTGCTCCCCTCTTTAAATTTTCTCAATTTTATTTTAATTATCTCAATTCAAATCATTGTATTTATATTTTTTGTCTGTCCTGTTTCAATTATCTATTATCTTTTCTCATTAAACAAAATTTCTCCTGTAGTTACTGATAGGAGTATGACGCCTTTATATCTTTTCCCTAAAGTTGTAACATTCAATATAATACATAACTTCCATTCGAATTCTGCTTGGTACATTCTTAAAATACACACTGTATTCTTAAAAAAAATTATAAATGTATATAATTAAAACAACATTCCATTCCAATTCAATTCTATCATTAATATTCATTAAATATCATACTTCTATGGGAACAATTATAAGCTTTCCATAGTTAATGCCCCCGCTTCACTTATATTTTATAAAACATTAACTAATTAAAATGTTCCCGTTCCTTCCTAGTTCAATTTTCTCATTTATTTTATTTCACTTATTTTATTCACAAACACTTCACTAAATTACACTAACTATTTTATCCCTCATTTTAATCATACGTTGTTTCCAATTTTCTAAAGTTATTTCTATTACTAATATAACAATACAATCTTATGTACCTTTACAGAATCCCTTTTTCAGTTAGATTTTTCACCCATTATCTCCAAATAGGTCCTGTTTCTCTATATCTTGCTCCAGTCCTTTGTAACTTCTTTTCTTTTCCTTTCCTTTTTCCCTCTCTTCTTCTCTCTCCCCTTTTTACCCCTTTTTACAAGAAGACTGGGACAAAGAAGAAGCCATCTTTAATGAACAAGCAATTTTATGTGGGGAAGAAAAAGGAAAGGGGGGAAAGAGAATGGAGAATTTAAGACTTAAAAAAACAACCAAAGAAAAGAAAAATAATTCGAAAAATAAGTATAATACTGGAAAGCAACAGAAAGGGGGAATACAGAAGAGAGAAATAGAGGTAGAGAGACAAGGGGGTAAAAAAAGGTGTTTTATATAGTTAATTTAAATTCTTATTTTAAAAAATTCTAAGACCACTGCTTTTTAAAAAAAATTAAAATAACAAGCTATTCCAGAAGCTTGAGAAAAGGTCAAGCTACTTAAATGAAGTACTGCTCCTGCATAAGTTCTAAAGTACTTCTTCCAAATAATTTTCCAAGTATACCTAGCTATTAAATTATCATTGTTTTATGCAGGATGTATATAGATTCATGTGAATGTTTAGGTCACATGTTTTTTAAAAACACTCCAAAACACTCCAATAACAATTTGAGCATCTTTCAAGTCAAAAGTACTGTAGATCAATTATGTTTGAACTCATCTAGTTAGTAGGTGCTTCTCCATTTAACACCCACTTCCCATGGGATGATACCTTATAATTCAAAAATCTAACTTTACTTTCTTAGTTGATCTGTTCTATTAATGTGTTTATTGTATTGATGTTTTTATTTATTAAAGATCAAGCCTCAAACCTATTGACAATAATGATTGAGCATGTTTACTACATGCTATGTACAAAATGATGTTGTAAACCAGGGGTGTTCAAACTTGCGGCCTGCGGGCCAGATGCGTCACATACTGGCCCTGCTCCTGCCCTGTTTAGCAAAGGGGGGGAAGTCCTGATACGTCATGTGATGACACCGTGATGACATGAATTTGACACCCCTGTTGTAAACCATCCAGAGTCACTTAGATGAGATGGGCAGTGTAGAAATGTAATAAATAACAAAAATTTCTGCAGATTTTCTTTTGAAAAACCTGCAGATAACTTCAGTGCCAAGTATTAGATTTTGATAAGGTCATGATCCAGGCTCAGGATTCAAATTTTGAATCTGAAGAAGACAAACCTCAGAATATCAGTCTGAATAAGTCATTGAGCCCAGAATCACATGAGGCTGATCAAAAACAGGCATCTACTGGACAGCTAGGGCAATCAGGTAAGGATGAGGCCTAGTGGATAGAGAGGAGAGCAGAGACATTCTATAAGGCTCAGTGGTGCTATTCAGCTGGTTCACACCAGTTCAACTGAACTGGTAGCAAGGATTTGGCGTGGGTTGCCGAACCGGTAGTAACTTCTGGCTGGCCACGCCCTCGATCTGGTCACCCAGACGCTGCTCGCTCACTTGCCCCACCCATCTGATGCTAGCCTGCCCAGTCACTCCTTAAGGTATTTCTTTTTTCCCCCTCCTGACAATCAGCTGTTCCTATGATCAGCTGTAACAGGATTCCCTTTGCTTAATTACTGCTTTGCCCAGGAAGCTTCCCTGAGGCCCAGAAAGGCAAAAAGAAAACCCCTCCAGACCCCTTGCCATTTTTTGCCTTCCTGGGCCCCAGGGAGGCCCCAAAACCAAGTGTGTGGGGGGGGGGAGCTGCCCCCCAGGCTCAGTTTTTTGCCTTCCTGAGCCCCAAGGAAGCCTTCTGGGAGCAAAAACACCCCCCCACAAGGTTTGCCCGAAGCAGAAGCTCCAAAAAATGGAGAGGAGGCGGTGCTGCAAAAAGAAAAAAAAAGCCACGCCCACGGAACCGGTAGTAAAAAACATTTAATCTGACCACTGATAAGGCCCCTTGCCAGGCAAGGGAATAAATTCCTTGATTTGTGATAGTTGGCTGCAGCCTGATTTAAAAAGTAGCCCTGTGCTATATTCTTTTTGTTGGAAACAATGTCTGATGTCTAGCTCTTATGGGGCATATGAATCCTGTTTGTGTAAAAAAAATCTTGAAATTTTGTTCCCTAGACTGGCTGACAACCCGGACCCTTACTCTTTGAACCTTGGACTGATTTGGTGCTATTTTTCTATGCGCTCTTATTTAAAAGCTAATCTTTCAGGCAAATGTCTGAGACTGTTTGGTTCACATGCTTTGATTGTTCCAATCTCTTAACCTTGAATGAACTGTGAATTGCCATAATAACTGTATATGAGTCATAGTGCAACAAGAAGCAAGATGGATAGTAGCAGGAACTAAAGTATTCCCATTGCAGCTAGCAAATTTGATCCTTGTTTAAGTAGCCTTTTGAGCCTAGACTGTGGCTTCACAAATATGGTACTGCCAAGAAGAAGAGGACTCAAAGTAAATGCCTAAATGCCTTTGCCCACTTCATTTATTTACCCTGTCTCTCAGTAAGGCAGAATTCAGTTAATGCCCAGAGGCTGCAATGAAGCCCAGCTTGAGTTAGAGAATAGCAGTGCCATAAATATAGACAAAAAGGAGATTAAACTGTACTTCAATGAAGGAAGGAGTGGAAATTTCCACTGAAAGAACCTTACACAATTTCTTTAATGTTGAATAAACAGATGCAAAGGTATTTGCTTGTGCACAGGGTAATAAGGACTGAGATATCCTCATGTAGCATAAAATGTAGCTGCAATAAATGGCAACTGACAGAAGCTAATTTCAGGTAATTTCTGTCAGAATCTCCTATGAAGGATCAACCCAAAAGCTGCCAACAAGTCAGTGAAGATGATCTAGAGCAGGGGTGTCAAACTCACATCGTCACATCGTCATCATGTGATCTATTAGGATTTTTTCCCCCTTCGCTAAACCGGGCGTGGGTGTGGCCAGCGCATAATGTATCAAGCCCACGGGCTGGGAGTTTGACAGCACTGAGTTAGAGGCTCCTCCAGATACAAATGGCCCTAATCCTGTTATTCTTTAAATATGACTTGCTTTTACACCAGATTTCATCTAAGGTGGGATGTGGGCCTCCTCTAGGAGGGATTTACAGATTTTTAGTAGAAGTTACTACTGTTGTAGTAGAAGACGTGCCAATTTCTGTTTCTATTCTGTTCTCTGTCTTAGATCTTGTTTTTAATTCTGTATGCTATCCAGACTTGTCAATCCAGAAGGTCTCTGTAGAGAGTAATCTGACACATAGAAATGTGAATTAATAAGTTAGTAAATTAATAAATACTGCAGGGGTCCATTGCAATTTTTTTAGCCAAATGGGGAGGGCAGTAACTTGATCTTATACATGCTTCTGCAATTGGTGAAAGGCATTTAATGCTTTATGAATGCATTTTAGCAGCTTGATGGGCTTAAGTAAATTAAGTAATAGGGGTTCAGATAAGATTAGAAACTAAGTGACTACTACGCAATCACATTAGACCATTTGATTGGGAATTATGTACAAGTAGTACTCGACTTACAACCATTTGTTTAGTGATGTTCAAAGTTACAATGACACTGAAAGATGTGACTTATGACTGTTTTTCACACTTATGACCATTATAGCACCCCTGTGGTCACATGATCAGAATTTGGGCACTTGGCAACTGACATGTATTTATGACGGTTGCAGTGTCCTGGGGTCATGTGATCCCCTTTTGCAACTTCTGACAAGCGAAGTCAATGGGGAAGGTAGATTGACTTAATCATGTTACTATCTTAAGAACTGCAGTGATTCACTTAACAGCTGTTGCAAGAAACGTGAAATGGGGCAAAATTCACTTAACAACTGTCTTGCTTAGCAATGGAAATGTTGGGCTCAATTGTGGTCTTAAGCTGAAAACTACCAGTACACGTACCTGCATATTCTGAACTAAATCATTGCGAGATCAAATGCCCCAGACGGTAGAAAGGAATCACAGTCAGAATGGAAAACTATTTCAAGATAATAACTGCCAAGAAGAAGTGTGTTAGGTATCAATTATATAATCAAAGATAGGAATGCTCTTTTGGGCCCAGAAAGTGCATTCTGCTTCTAATCTTAAGAGGCTAAGCCCTTTAAAATTTGTAAGTAATGTTTAATACACAAAAGTATTAACTTGCAGCCTCCTGAAATGATGCATTTGTCTTTAGAATGCTGAGGGCCAGATTGAAATAGTTTGTCTGAGGGTTTTGTTTTGTTTTTGCATTAAGGTGGGAAAGGAAAGGATTCATCATTGCATGGAGCCATGGAGATGACCTTGGATAAACCATCCAGAAAGTGTTAAGATAATAACAGATGCAGAAGCATATGCTGGCCTGAAAGAGGTGGGAAAATATAATTCTTGTAGAAGCAGATCTGGTCTATCTCATAGAGCTAAAATCATCAGGATTGCCTACATTGAGGTTTCTGGCTAAAATCAAGGCAAATTTGGATCTATGAACTCAATCCCAATAAACATTTCTCCAATGAACCCCAAGAGGCATTCCTCCTTTATGGGGGATATGATGATGGCAGATGAGATTCTGCCGAAACGTTGCTACAACTTTAAAAGCACAACTACAATGACGTGGGAAAATACCCAAACAAAGCTGAATGCCATACATGTAAGTACCATAAAAACTTAAGAATGAAAATAAATATATATATATATATATATATATATATATATATATATATATATATATATATATATGGATCTTTGGTTGTTCGGTTTTCTCCCGCGTAAGATTCAAGTATCTAGGCAACGTTTCGATGAAGTCTCATTCATCATCTTCAGGCTTCTGTCTCCGGCTCTGTGCTTCTCAGAGTAATGGAGATTGCAGCTGCTTCCTCCTTTTAACTGCCAGTGGGGTGGGACTTGATTGGGTGGGGGCTTGGCTGTGTTCTGATTGGGTGGGGTGTGTTCTCATTGGTAGGGGTTTGGCTGTGTTCTGATTGGTTGGGGGTTAGCCGTGTTCTGATTGGTTGGAGGCGTGTTCTGTTCAGGTGGGGGCTTGGTTGTGCTCAGGTTAGTCTTAGTTGCTGGGGGATTTGAGCTGGTGAGCTGTGATCTTGCTGTTTGGCTTCGAGTTCGTGGTCGTGCTGCATCTTCATAGTGGGTGTCGGTTTGCTTCATGTATGGCTCGGAGGGGTTTGAAGTGGGTAGTGATGCAGCTGCAGTGCAGCTTCTGGTCCATGGTCGTGTCTCATCTTCTGAGTGGGTGTGAGTCTGTTTTCTACATGGAAGTGTGGTGGTGGCATCTTGTGTGGCTCTCATGGGTGTGGGTCTGGTGTCCTTCTTCATGTTAGGTACTCGTCTGTTCATGAGGGCGGGTTTCCAAATGGCTGGAAGGCGGGAGGTGTCATCTCGTTTGTTCATGCTGTGTGGGCGTTTTTCTATCTCTATGGCTTCTCTGATTATTCTGCTGTTGAAGTGTTCGGTTTTGGCGATGGTTCTGGTATTTTTAAAATCAATTTCATGTCCTGTGGCTTTGAGGTGTTGGACCAGGGAAGAGGTCGTTTCTTCTTTTTTGATTGAGTTCTTATGTTCTTCAATGCGTGCACTTATTCTTCTGTTAGTTTGTCCAATGTATGTGGTAGGGCAGACACACACACACACACACACACACACACATACATACACACACACACACACACACACACACACATGTTTTCTGAGGTTTTCGCAGGTATTTGTATGTGGATCTTTGGTTATTTGGGTTTTCTCCCACAGTAAAATTGGAAGTATCTAGGCACCATTTCGATTAAGTCTCATTCATCATCTTCAGGCTTGTGTCTTCGGCTTTGTGCTTCTCGGAGTAATGTGAGCTTGCAGCTGCTTCTTCCTTTTAACTGCTAGTGGGGGTATGACTTGATTGGGTGGGGGCTTGGCTGTGTTCTGATTGGCTGAGGGTGTGTTCTCATTGGTTGGTTGGCTGTGTTCTGATTGGTTGGGGGGTTGGCTGTGTTCTGATTGGCTGGGGGTGTGTTCTGTTCAGATGGGGGCTTGGTTGTGCTCAGGTTAGTCTAAGTAGTTGGGGGATTTGAGCTGGTGAGCTGTGATCCTGCTGTTGGGCTTTGCGTTCGTGGTCATAATCATTATGTTTATAAACTCTGTGGCTAAAACACTAATTGCTAGAACCAAACACCTGGCAGACAAGACACACATAAAGACTGAACTATGCACCCTGACTAAAGTACTGACAGCCAACGGCTTCCACAAAAGCAAAATCACCAGCTTGATCCACAAAAACACACTGAGACATAATGGAGACCTAGAAGATGAACAGACCTATGGAACAGCTGTGCTGCCCTACATAAGAGGTACTACAGATAAAATCAGTAAGATGCTACACAAACATCACATCAAGACTGCCTTCAAAACAGACAAAAATAGCAGCCATCCTTAGAAACCCCAAAGATAAAATTGACCTGGAAAACCAAGGCATATACGAAGTCCCCTGTGCATCATGCTCGGCCACATACATTGGACAGACTAATAGAAGAATAAGTACCCACCTGGATGAACACAAAAATGCAGTCAAAAAGCTGGAACACATTTCCTCACTAGTCCAACACATGAAAGCCACAGGTCATAGCATCAACTTCAATGGCACCAAAACCCTAGCCACTATAGAAAACCCCAGCCACAGAATTATCAGAGAAGCCATAGAGATTGAAAAAAGACCTGAAAGCATGAATAGAAGAGATGATTCCACCAGACTGTCAATCATTTGGAAGCCTGCACTCACAAACAAAAAAATCTCCACACCACTAGCCAGGTAAACACCTGGGCATAAACAGATCCCCCCCCCGATACCTCCAGCTCAAACACACCCCAACCAGGCACCC
The DNA here is from genome assembly GCF_049901715.1 of Pseudonaja textilis. Taxonomy (NCBI): domain Eukaryota; kingdom Metazoa; phylum Chordata; class Lepidosauria; order Squamata; family Elapidae; genus Pseudonaja; species Pseudonaja textilis. The sequence continues at coordinate 121,855,111 of NC_141991.1, read as the reverse complement.
AGATGAAACCTAGCTTCCTAACAAATGATAGCCATCCATTTACTCGGAGCCAAGCTGCACTAAAGGCCTCCAATAAAGGAACACAATGTTGCCAGCCAATCAAGACACAAAAAGAGCCACAAAACAGACAGAAGATATTAGAAACATCAATCTAGCAGAACACAGCAACCTCCAAGACCAATAAACACAGACCAAGACTCCCAACCAATTAGGATGAAGAAAAAACCATTCTGGCACAGCAATAGGCTAGCCCCAAATTTAAAACTGAAACCACTGTAACAGTCTGACTCACAGACAAACACAATACAGAAGCCTGATGATGGCAGATGAGATTCTGCCAAAACGTTGCTACAACTTTAAAAGCACAACTACAATGATGTGGGAAAATACCCGAACAAAGCCGAATGTATACACACACACACACACACACACATACATATACATATATATATACATACAGAGAGAGAGAGAGAGAGAGAATTGGCCAGGGAAATGATTTGCTACAAAGAAAAAATACTTGGAATTTAGTTAAGGTCAGGATCATTATAACTCTAAACTCCAAACACATATTTTAGAATTGTAGCAATGAAATCTTACTTGATTGCAATTTAATAAAGATCAACACATTCTACTGATTAAGGACTTGACATCAAAACAATGGTTCACATCAATCATTTGGAGGCTAGGAACAAAAAAGCTTCCTTTTATTTCTGCCATCCACCTCCATAAACACTTGCTGAGTCCTGTGGTTCCTTTCTTTGATTTAAAGCAACTAAAGAATCACTTCTCACATACTATAGTTTTCAGACTTTTGACATAAGCTTGACCTACTATTTATTCTCACTTTCCATGCCAGCTTATTTTTCATTATTATGATTAAGGATTGAGCTTGTTGAGGTTAATTTATACAAGAGACAGAATACATAGAAACTTCACCTTTGCAGTGCCCCACATAGCATTTCACTTAATGAACTCTTAGCCTGCAGTGCTAGCTTCTTTCTGCACTATCCATTCATCAGTAGCACAAAGTACCCCACACAGACAGGAGAATCCAAGTTGCTTTTGTTTGCACAAGTAAGTACTTTTCATAGCCATTATAAATTGAATAAATTATTTCTTATTTTATCATTAACAGATGCTGGCAAAGCACTTTATTTGTAGAGGAGAGAGACCAGAGTTTTTCAGCTACACTCTCTTGATTATTCAGGGTGTTGAAAAGGTACTGGTGTGAGGCTAAAACACAAAAGAGCAATTTCTTAGCATTTTAAAGGCTTAGATTGCAGACTTAGTCCATAACTCTGGATGTTTAGCAAATGAGCTGAGTCAGGGAGTTTTGCTTCATAGCCTGAATTTCTTATACATAAAATCTGAGTAAGTTCACTAACACATCGGAGTGGCATTCTCAATTCTCTAAAACACTGATTTCATCTGCTACCAATCTTGGATATTCTGGATTTGTTCATCCTGTCTATATCTCTACTGAGTTGGGGAATTCTTCAAGTTCAAGTTGCTTCAAAACATTTGCTTCTTCCAACAACTGGGTCACTCCATTTCTTTAAGGTCTCCTTCCTGTCACTATCCATCTTTATATTCTGAGGAAAATAAATCTTCTATTATTTAGAATATCATGAAGGACACTAGGATGAATGAAAGGTAAGTCAAAGACACCTGGAACGTACATACACCTTCAACTTTTTAGACCTCAGTTGAAGAATATATAAGCAGAAGAGGGGAAGGGTAGACCTGAGAAATTTTTAGTCCTTGACAAGATTTTATCTTTCTTGGTGATTTCAATCTGCCTCATATTGACTGGACCCTAAATGAATGTACAACTGAAACCATACATGCAACCTTTTACAATGCTGTTACAAATCTGGGACTGGAACAGCTAGTATCCAACAACACTAGACTAAACAACTGCCTCGATCTCATCTTCTGCAATAGTTTGAATTTAATTTATGGAATACAAACTAAAGAACCCTTTTCCAGCAGTGACCACAATATGATTGACTTTTGTCTAAACATACGTCCACACAAAAAACACCACAATGATGTGATCCCCAATTATAATTTCAAAAAGGCAACTATGATCTTATAAACAACGATCTCTCATCCCTTGATTGGCAATCTCTATTCAATGGATGCAATACTGTTGAAGACCATTACAACATATTTTTACTTGAAGTCAAAAGAGTCATCAAACTATATGTACCAACAACTACTCCCAAAACAAAACAAAAAAACAGATTGCCCATAACAATAAGGAAACTTCAATCCAAAAGAGATCACTCTGGCGGAAAAACAAATCTGGTCACGTTGCCAATTTCAAAAGCCGATACAAAAATTTATGCCACCAAATAAAGACCGAATGCACCAATTATCATATTAAACAAGAGGAAAACCTTCTAAGCACCAATTCCACCAATGCTTTTTACAATTTTGTAAACAACAAACTAAAAGATTCAAGGTCCATCCCACCCCTGATAGGACCTAATGGTAAAGACTGCAATGTGTGACACCATTAAAGCCAACATCTTTAACACATTTTTGGCTCAGTATTTGTAAACAGCAATGGATCATGCCCAGCATTTCCTAGCCGAACCACAGATAACTACAGTGATCTAATACATATCGATTTTACAGAAGACAATGTTGAAAAAGCACTACGCAATCTAAAACCATCCCTATCTATTGGACCGGATGGAATATGTGCCTATCTCTTAAAAAGTTATCCACTGCCATAGCCGAACCTCTAAGCATAATCTTTGAAAAATCTTTCAGGACCAGTTCCTTGCCTAACCTATGGTCACAAGCCACAGTCATCCCCATCTTCAAAAAGGAGACCCTTGCCTAGTTGAAAATTACAGACCAATCTCCTTATGCTGCGTCACCTGTAAAGTCATGGAATCAATTATTAACCAATCCATCATCCTCCACTTAGAGACAAACAACCTACTCTCCAATAAACAATTTGGTTTCAGAAAAAGCTATCCTGTAATCTGCAACTCTTACACTGCAAAAACATATGGACTACACAACTTGATCAGGGCAAAACAATAGATGCAATCTACATAGACTTCTGTAAAGCCTTTGATTCAGTGGTACATGACAAACTACTACTAAAAATAAAATCCTATGGTATCTCTGGACAACTGCATAACTGGATAGAAGCATTCCTGTCAAACAGACAACAAATGGTCAAAATTGGGAGTGTCCTATCAAATTCTGTACCTGTCAATAGTGGTGTCCCCCAAGGCAGTGTTCTAGGACCAACTCTCTTCATACTCTACATAAATGACCTCTGTGATCATATTAAGAGCAACTGCGTTCTTTTCGCTGATGATGTAAAGCTGTTCAATACCACAGACAATACTGCTACCCTTCAAAAGATCTTGACTATGTATCAGAATGGTCAAACAAATGGCAACTTCAAATCTCAACAAATAAATGCTCTGTCTTACATATTGGCAAAAAAATCCGAAAATAAAATACAAGCTGAATAGTCAAGATCTTGTTGATGATCCAAGCTCTGTAAAGGACCTTGGAATACTCACCTCTAATGATCTAAGTGCTAGTGCCCACTGCAACTACATAGCCAAAAAGGCATTAAGAGTTGTTAACCTAATCTTACGTAGCTTTTTCTCTGGTAATATCACACTACTAACTAGAGCATACAAAACATTTGCTAGACCAATACTCGAATACAGCTCATCAGTCTGGAACCCACATTACGTATCTGATATTAGCACAATTGAGAAAGTCCAGAAATATTTCACAAGAAGAGTTCTCCACTCCTCTACTCGTTGTAGAATACCTTATGCCACCAGACTTGAAATTCTAGAACTAGAAAACCTTGAATTACGCCGTCTTCGGTCTGATTTAAGCATGGTATATAAAATCATACATTGCAATGTCCTACCTGTCAATGAATACTTCAGCTTCAACCATAACAACACAAGAACACACAACAGATACAAACTCAAGGTTAACCGCACCAAGCTTGACTGCAGGAAATACGACTTTAGCAACAGAGTGGTCAATGTCTGGAATACTCTACCCGACTCTGTAGTTTCTTCCCAAACCCAAAAACTTTAACCTTAGACTGTCTACTATTGACCTCACCCTTTCCTAAGAGGTCTGTAGGGGGGCGTGCATAAGCGCACCAACGTGCCTACCGTCCCTGTCCTATTGTTTCTTTTATTTTTCTTTTATTTTTCTTATATGTACTCATTTCATGTATTCATAATTATGTATACACTTTTACTTATCTCGTAAACAATTGACAAATAAATAAAATAAAATAAATAAATAAATATTGGCAAAAGAGTTACATTGACCTAAAGAAGGCAAAAGAGGATTTCTTTGAAGGAATGTTTACCTAAGTTGGTCACCCACAATTTCCAGGCCCGGCTAGAACCCAGTGCGCTAAATGCCTATTCTGAGGGCCTTTACAACCCTAATACAAGATGTCTGTGTTCAAATAGACAAAGCTTTTCCTTTCATTCAATCTCATAGTAGGTCCATGATTTGCGGCAATACCAACTATCTTTCAAGAAAAATGTAACTGAAGTGATGGAGGTCAGCAAAACAATTTAAGGTATCTGATTAAGTTCAATGAGAATATCATAATTCATCTAGTGGATACAATAGGAAAGATGGAATGGGCCATCCTGAAAGAAGAAAAGTGCTGACAGAACTCGGCCCACTTTTGATGGAGTCAACTTAGATAACTCCAAGCTAACTTGGAAATGAAAATTCGGTACTGAAAAATGTACTAATGTATACTTAAAAATTAGGGGGTAAATTAGGGAGTCCCGAAGTGTAAAAAGAAATACAGATTTGTACATCAAAAGAAAACCAATCTTTCAGAAAGTTGACCTTGTGAGTTTGCAAGGACCTGAGAAATGTTGAGTGCCTGGAGACGAAAATACTGGAATAATTTATCTTATTGTGACAGCCTTTGCCTATCATCTTTTCCTAGACCAGGGTTGTCCAACCTTTGCTTGCTGAGGAATTTTGGGAGTTGAAGTCTACAAGTTTTAAACTGCCCAAGGTTGGACACCCCTATCCTAGACTGTCTATTGAAATAGGGAATACTAAACTTTCTTGTGTTTTTGAATAACCTCTGAGAAAACAAAGGAAATCCTATCCTATTATATGCTTTACACATTGTCAGGTATAGTCTAGACTTAGGTTATCTTTACCCCAATCTTTCATTTTATTAGGCTTTAATTCAGCGGTGGGATTCAAACCGGTTCTGTGGCGTGGATTGGTGGGCGTAGCATGGGAAGGATACTGTAAAATCTCCTTTCCCTCCCCACTCCTGGGGGAAGGTTACTGCAAAATCCCCTTCCCTACCCACCCCACTAACCTGCTTTCCAGCTCCCTTCTCCTGTACAGGGCAACAAAAGAAGACCCAGCCAATCAGCTGGGACTTGGGAGGCAGAGAATAGATGGGGGCAGGGCCAGTCAGAGGTGGTATTTGCCAGTTCTCCAAACTACTTAATATTTCCACTACTGGTTCTCTAGAACTGGTTAGAACCTGCTGAATACCACCTCTGCTTTAATTGTGATCAGGAACTATCCAAATGCTCAGAAGCTACAGTCTGAGATAGGTAGGACAATGTAAATGAAAACTGCCAATTTTCTATACTCCTAGAGTTTTGATTCCACCTGACCTTAGCTACAAATACAACCAGAAGTTGTACTTGTAAGATTGATATCAGCCTTACTAGGTTGACCAGACAGGAAACATGACTATATGAGCTAATTTCTACTTTATTGTAAAACTACATTGTCAGAATCTTGCAAGTCTGAAAGTACAAATCTCCCGCTGTCTCCATTAAAGCACTAGAAACTTGGGAGAGTCTCTTCTGAGCGTCTTGCCCCTGCCATTACCCAGCAGTGGGCTAAGCTGCCTCTTATCTGACCATTCCCTAGGCAGAATTTTTTGTCTCATTTTCCTAAGGTCATTCCCACATTACAGCTTTCTTCTCTCTGGATCAGAGCTTTGGGCCTTGGCAAATCTGACCTGTCATGCATCAGATCCTCAGCCTTGCAAAAGGTCAGCTGTATTGATCTCTCAAGTTGTCAACACTCACATTAAGCTAAGGCTAACAAGACAGGAAGGGAAGAGCACCAGAACTGCTTTCCATCCTCAGATCCTGACTCTTATTCCATAGTCACTATAGTCTATGTCCATATAAATCCTAGCTGGATGAACCACCAAAGGAGACCCTGTGCCTGAAAGAACTAAAGGTGAAGATTAGCAAACAATTGCACAGGAACCCCAGCCTCTACTATGCAAAGGGGCAGACTAGTGGGAAAAGGAGATATCGTGAATAGAAGGAGAGCTAATCAGAGAGCTTCTAAGTGTGTTGATCTACAATTCTCTCTAGAAACAGCAGTGCCTATCCAGGATGTGGCAATGGGACTTATAGTCTGATATCCTGTAGAAGGCAGCCTACTGGGGAAGGATGGCCTGAGCAGGGGTGGGATTCTACCGGTTTGCACCTATTTGCTAGAACCGGTTGTTAATATTCTAAGAAGTTCAGAGAACCGGTTGTTAGAAGAAATTACTGGCCTAATCCTGTAAGGAAGGCAGGAAGGAAACATTCTGGTATTGCTTACAGAAACTGCCTCTCCGTTAACCCTTATTACATTCTTGGCAGGACTAGACTTTCTGTCTGAGGAAAGTCCCTGGAGTTTTTTTTCCCCTCCTTTGCTGGCACTTTGCTTGTGTGGAGTGACCATTCAAAGTTACAATGGCACTGAAAAAAGTGACTTATGACTGTTTTTCACCCTTACGACTATTGCAGCATCCCCACAGTCATGAGAGGTCAGGCGAGGAGATGCGTGCCTCGATGTGAGTGATGTTGATTTGGCCACGCCCAGCTAGTCACATGACCACCAAGCCACGCCCACCAATTAAGCCATGCCCACAGAACCGGTTGTTAAAAAATTTGAATCCCACCCCTGGGCCTGGGGATAACATAGAAACCAACGAGAAAGAGAACCCAAGACTTGTGATATGATCATGAAATGTTATCTTTCTATCCTATTCACTTTCCATGTCTCCCCACCCCCCAAGTTTGGACAAGATGACAAATGCCTCAATTAGTAAGCAAATTTTGCCAATCGATTCCTTGAAGCATTGACGGTCAGTTCTAATCAATGTCCCCAGTTATGCCTTATAACAGGCATCCAATGCATAAACGTATCTGGCCCATTGGAAATGGAAAAAAAACACTCAATAAAACATTGAAAATGTATCTGGCCTTTCCCAACATAGGAATATTCTTTACCTTTGTTTCTCTTCAAAGCTGAAGACATGGGAGAGCCTTCACTGGTTGGCTTGTATTATAGTCAAGGATCTCTTTGCTTTTTGCTTGACTGAAGAGGGAAAAAAATTGTTAAGAGAGAAAGGATGCTTCTCTTTCTACCTTGACGCTCAGAATTAAGCCCAATAATATCCCCAAACTGCAGATGAATCAAGTTCTGTTTCCTAAGGCAAGCTAGAAATGCTCCCAAGTGCTCAGTTGAAGAAGCCTGAGAAAAGGGCCTTAGCCCTTAAATTACTAAAATAGACGTCTTATGACTGAGCAGTTGATAGGATAAATAGGGGCTGATCGCTTTTGTGGGATGAACTTGTTATGGATCTCAGATTGTACTTATGTTTATTTTTTATGGGCTGTTAGCTGCTCAGAGTCACAATGGTGAGTTGGGTGGCCCTAAGGAAGGCAGAAGGGAGAGAGAGAGGAAAAAGAACAGCTGTCTTTTAATCCGGGCAGTTCCATAAGCTGAGTCAGCTTCTGAATAATTATTGGGGGAAATGTTCCAATCTCCAGATCCCCTGTTCTCTTTAATTTGATTATGCTGCAACACATCTCCTTTATGGAGGTCCGGTTGTTATTCCACTTGTGTTCCTGTTATTCCTCCAGAATGAATGTGGTCATTCTGAATATATTTCAAATAGCCAGATTTCACTTTTCTATGTCTGGTCATAGCAGGCAATGTCAATAAAGAGGTGAAAGAGAGAGAAAAAGAAGGAAGCGCCTCTTTTTGAAACGGGGGCGGCTTTCAAAGGAAAATCTGTTGCGTGAAAAATATGGCAGAACAACTCCCCACCATCGTTGCTCAAAGTCAAAATGCTTAGGACCCAAAACTGATTACAATATTTTAACTTTAGCATCTGATAGGCAAAAACATAAAAAAGGCTCTCCTTGCCCCGAACTAAAATCAGCTCACCAGAACAACCCTTTCCTATGTTCTGATAGAGCCAGTTCTGATCATGTTCTCCTGTTCCTCTAACTCTTTTAATTTTAAATCCAGGGGGTGAATTTCAGTTTCTCAAGGAAGTACAGGTAGTCCTCGGTTTACGACCACAATGGAGCCCAAAATTTCTGTTGTTAAGTGAGACATTTGTTAAGTGAGTTTTACCTCATTTTACTACCTTTCTTGCCATAACTGTTAAGTGAATCACTGCAATTGATAAGCTAGTAACCTGGTTGTTAAGTGAATCTTGTTTCCCCTTTGACTTTGCTTGATAGAAGATTGCAAAAGGGGATCACATGACCTTTGGGACACATCAATGGTCATAAGTATGAACCAGTTGCCAAGCATCCAAATTTTGACCATATGATCATGGGGACGCTGCAAATATCGTAACTGTGAAAAATGATCATAAGTCTAAATCAACTGTTGTAAGTTGAGGACTACCTGTAGTGCCTTAGAAAGGCACATGACCTAAAAACTGGCTAAAAATGTAAATAATTAACTGTCATCCTAAACAGTCTTGAATTTAGTTCTATTTCTGCAGAAGCTAAAAGATAATGGAATAAAATACACACATGGTTGGAAAAAAATGATGAAACAGCATATGGACTTAAAACCAGAGATATTTTAACTGGGGATTTTATCTGAAGGTTATAGCAAAGATAAAACATGTTTGATTATTAATGTTTTAACTGCAGCTAGAATAGTATTTGCTCAAAATTGGAAAAATGAAAAAAATTCCGACTGAAGAGGAGGTGATTAAGAAAATAATGGAATATGAAGAAATGAGTAGATTGACATTAGCAATTAGAGAACAAGAAGAAAAAGAGTATAAGATTTGGGATTTATTTTATTGTTGGCTAGATAGAAGAGTAAGAAATTGATGTAAGAATTTGTTATAATTGGTTATTTTTAAATCAGTTATATTATGAATATAATTTAGTAAGAACTGAGTTTTGCTTTTAAAGATAGCCTGGAAATGAAACTAAAAATTAAATAATAGAATAAAAATGAGGTAATATGATATGGAATGTTGATTAGAATACAATATGAATGTAAAGTTAGGAGGAAAGGATTATACGTAGATATTGTGCACATGATATATATACCAAACTGACACACTATATAATTGAAATATGGTTTTATTTGTTATGTTGTATGTTATAAAAATAAAAAAAACTTTTTTCAAAAAAAAAGAATTTAGTTCTATTTATTTCTCCCTGCACTCCTGATTTTGCTTTTTATTTAACTTCTTTTTTTTCCCCTCTTATTTTGCCTTTTTGGATATTATCCTTTACAGAAACTTAATAAAAATTTCGGAAAGAAAAAAAAAGTTTGTGATTGTTTTTTGTTAAGATTACTTTTAAAAATGATAGTAGAACTGGGCTGCACCACTCAGGATGACCATTAGGTGGCAGCAAAGAGATACAGAAGCACTTACTTTTTTTAAAAAGGTAGAAAAGCTAACTTTTTATCAGATACCAGCTGTGAAAATTCAAAGGACCACTAAATGATATAACCAATAGGTATAGAAAAGTCTTGCTTCCTTTCTGCAACCTAATGGCATCTGAATCTTTGCAATCAGGACTTTTGGTATGTCATTGTGCTAATCATATTATAAAGCCAAATTAAACTCAGCTCCGTGGAGATACAATTACTTGGATTTCTCAGTGTCACAGAAAGCCACCGCATTCCCTCAACATTTCCTCCAGCCTAGGCTGTGATGGATATCTTTTCCCTGCAGTGCTGGGAGGTCATCATCAAAGCTGTCCAACTTGACTGCTAGAAAATTTACAACAGTGGTAGAACAGCTACTACGGGCAATGTTAATTTATTACATGGGTCACGCAACCTTCCTCCAAGGAGCTCACAATGACATGCATGTTCCTTCCCTGTGTGTCTAATCCAAGGTCACTAGTAAGTAATTTTCATCTCCCAGTAAGGATTTGAACGCAGATCTTAACCCTGGCATGATCCCCCACAGTTCATCATGAACATATTGCATTTCGTCATAATGCAATTTGCATACTATGAGCTGAATCACTGGGGGTGTGCTGACCATGGTTCATTGTTTTAGCATGATGCAAAAACTCAAGTTAATTGTTCCGTACTCAGTTATTATGGTTACATAAATCAAGCCACATCTTAGTAGTAAGCATGGATGATTCACGGCCAGAACAGAACAAGGGAGTTACATGATGAATATGGAGCAGAGCTGATACACAAGTGACAGTGTCTACCGCAGCATACAATATTTCAGCAAATGAGCGCAAATGAAAAGTTGCCATTTGCAAGTCATATATTTATGAATCTGCAAGGCATGGTTTGCAACTGAATCTTCATTCCCTACAACCCACCAGTGCTTGGAAGGCTTCACTGAAAACAGCAGTCTTGGGTCCCCGTTGTTACATATCCCTGCTATTGAGCTGTTGTTTCACACATGTACAAACTCTCTTTCAGATCAGTGGTGGCAGCTGCTGGGAACTAAGAAACACATCAGATGGGATGGAAGGAAATTCGATACTTTTCTGTTTCGGAGAGTAGCAATTTTGAGCTGTTCTTGACATTCATTTCCTCAGGGAAGACATGGGAGAATATGTCCCATATATTCACCCACCAGTTTGGAGCAATCGGTGACATCTATAGGACAAAAGAAGAAAACCCCAAAGTACTGCAATTATATTAAACCTCAGCTAAATGTGCAATATATCACAGGAGTGAAGCAATCCATGTTTGCCAACCCACAGCATACATCTGTTAGCCAAACAAACTACTCTCCAATATTGAATTGTGTAGTGTTGAGAGGGAAACATCTTCCATGAGTGATTAAAAAAAGGAAGATTGAAATTTGGAGAGACAAAAACCAAAAGGAAAGACAATTTTCAAGGCAGAGGAGGATTGAAAATGGCTCCAGACTCACACAAATAACGATCGAAGCAACTAGCAGCAGCATCAGAAATGGACCTTTTCATTTTTAAAATATACACACAAAGGAAGATCTTTATAAGGTCTGCCCACCCTGTACTTTCACCCTCCAGTCTTTTTCAAGAAAGATCACGCTATTATTTCTTTTCTAAGAATGATTCCAGAATAAATTTCTTTCTAAGAACAATTTCTAAATACATTTTATTCTGTAATTTACTCCTAGATTAATTCCAGCTGTTAGTTTTGCTTTTGCAAACATTAACCAGAATGATAAGGCTCAGCTAGTAAATGTAGTCTCATTTATTGCCACTTTTATTATATGAATTAAATTATCATTTAATTTATGCATTTTATTTTGGATTGTGTGGCCTAAAGTACACTCAGGGCCTCACAGGTACTTACAGCTTCTCTGCTCCCAAACCCACAGATTCACATGGGTAGATGGAAATATAACATATTCCAATTTAAGCAATGCTGGAGATTTCTTCAACATTTATTTATAACAGTGTGGAAATCAGTTAAGTGCATGTACAGCCAGCCTCTTTTGTATGCAAAACCCACACTTGAGTTTCAAGTATAAATTCTGTACACACCTGATACTTTTCTTCATCTCAGTGCTATTCAGTGTGATTTAACAATCCGTTTTTGTTTGTTTTTATCTCGCTTTTTGCATTTTAGGCCTCTGAGCAGGGAAACTGTCTTGGGAGGGGAAATATGATGTTTTTCTATTTTTCATTCTTAGTTATACCTGATATAATTTTCTTTCACACATGCTGCTGCACATACATCCTCCATCCATGTTCCTTTCGCTGACCATAACATGCATCAGATACCTACACTCATTCCTCTCTCAACTTTCGCAGACCAGATGGGTTGCCTTATACTGTGTTTCCTGGACGCAACTTTTGCACACCTTTGGCGTTAGCTGGCTCTCTTTTCCTTTTGATAAACCGAGTTCCACCCTTGCAATCCTGATAGGCCCACTCAGAAATTATCTCGTGGCATCGGACACCCAGGACAAATGCTAATTCAACGCCCAGGACCGGAGGGTCCAAGGTTTACGGACTGCCACCGATACGCACACCCGGCACAGACAGGCGAGGCCGGGAGAGGAGAATTTGGCGTTAACAGATGCACAATGTAGACGGCTTCCTTTCGCCGGCGCAGCGCGCCCACCCCGGGGGCTAAAGATAATATAACGGGGCTCCTGCCTACTCCGCGCTGTCACGTCGGCCTGTCAGTCGGCTGGTAATTAATGCGAACTGCGGGTCCGGCGCCCCACCGGAGTCGTATATCATTGCCAGCTCCCGCGCGGCAAAGCAACCTCTTTTACCCAAGCCCTGTTATTTGGGGAATTTTCTATGTATTAGCTGTTGATGCACATTAATACATTAAAAATGTCAGCAGTGGAGGCCAGCTAATTGTCTGATTTAAATGTCTATTTGTCAGCGCGCGGCTCAGGTGGGCATGAGCCGAATCGGGAATGAAGCACGCACGGAACCTGTCTCGGGACGGGCGGGGGGGGGGGCGGCTCTCGCCCGAGCCGGGATGCGGGAATGATCGATGACAGAGACGCGCGGCCCAAAATGTTTGCCTTTCTGCTCGGCTTGTCTCGGCGCGGGTGGGGGGTGGGGGAGGCCGAGGGAGGGAGAGGCGAGGAGAAGCGGGGAAGGGAAGCAGGCCAAGGCAACCGGGAGACCGAGATGGAAGCTTTTAGGGAGGGGATAAAAGGTTCCAGGTATTCTGGAAGGAGCCCTCCCGGAAGAAAGGAAAGATTGGCTCGGTCTCCTCCCCGGCTCCAGCGTCCGATTACAACAACACCCATCATCCGCAACCGGCTGGGCCTAAGGGGTGTTGGAATCGAGCAACGTTTAGCAGGTCTCGCCTGACTCTATGGAGCTGAAGCACCAGACCAACTGATTCCCTAGCTCGGCTGCATCGGAAATCTCTTTGTTTGGCTGCTCTGATTAAGACGGGAGGCCTTCGGGAAATAGAATAGAATAGAATAGAATAGAATAGAATAGAATAGAATAGAATACTTTATTGGCCAAGAGTGATTGGACACACAAGGAATTTGTCTTGGTGCAAATGCTCTCAGTGTACATAAAAGAAAAGATACATTTGTCAGGAGTCAAGAATCATCAGGTACTACACTTAATGATAGTCATAGGGTATATAATTCTATTCTATTCTGCTGCTCCTCTGAGCTTGCTTGTTTTCTTGCAGACGTTCATTACCCAAACTAGGTAACATCATCAGTGCCAGTACTGAAGATGTTACCTACTTTGGATAATGAAACTTCTGCAAGAAAACAAGCAAGCCCAGAGGAGCAGCAAGGACCCTTCATGTCAACCCTGAGCTACAAATCTTCTCCTTTGTTAGAACACAAGTGCTTCTGAACATGTGCAGAGTGCACTCCACCCCACTCCTGAAGATGGTAGGGAAGGGGATCCTCTAGGCAATGTGAATCTCAATTATTTTTTTTAACAATCTGCAGCAAAACCAAGTTAGAAACTCAAAACGATTCAAATACCGAACTTGCCTCTGGATTACATCAGTCTCCAACAAGTCCTTCAAATGTCTTACACTCAAACTCACATCCTATTGGCTGATGAAAGACTTACATGTTTAGTGCAAGACATTTGGGAGGTGGGAAAAGGCTGGCATAGATAGTTCGAGAAATGATGATGTCAGCATTAGACACTATACAGCAGGGATGTCAAACTCACGTCATCATGTCGTCATGTGACTTTCTCCCCCTTCGCTAAACCGGGCCTGGGCATAGCCAGGATGTGACGCATCCAGCCCACGAGTCTGACACTCCTGCTATACAGCATTCCCAAATACTATTGGCTAGTATTGCCCAAATTACCATCGAGCAGATTTAAGCTTACTTTGGAAGTAGGGGGAGGGAGAAAATTTCACTGATGATTTTTGTGGATGTTGTCTTGCAAAAATTGCTCCTATTTTGTGTGGTGGTGGTGGGAGATTCAAAAAGTAGCAAAATGCACACTACAAACATGTCCTTCATCCCTAAATCGAAACATTCAATAGTCTCACATTACTCAGACGACAATATTCTTCACATTCAGGACAGTGCTGTGAACTGGCATTGTTTCATATCTGATTGGCTAAATAAGAGATCTCCCATTTTGTCAAGCCAGTGGGCAATTTTGAAATTCCGAGAGAATACCATGGGTGCAATAATAAAATTGATCGATTAACTGACTGATTGAACTTATACGGCACCGCAATCCACTGACTCTACATGGCTTATAAAGTCTACAACTCGTAACGAAACATCCACCATAAAACACCAATCTATAAATGACAATAAAACAAATAAAATAATAAAAATGTTGCCATGCTTTAAAGCAAGAAAATGTCAAGAATAGTTTGGGTTTGGGCCACTTTCTCAAAGCCAGCGGGAAGAGGGTGATTTTGATCTCCAAAGAGAGGCCATTTCAGAGAAGAAGTGTCACCATCTGACCTTTGCTGGCTAGAAGCAGAGGTGGTATTCAGCAGGTTCTAACCAGTTCTAGAGAACCGGTAGTGGAAATTTTGAGTAGTTCAGAGAACCGGCAGATACCACCTCTGACTGGCCCCATCCCATCTATTCTCTGCCTCCCGAGTCCCAGCTTCTTTTGTTGCCCTGCACAGGAGAAGAGAGCTGGAAAGCAGGTTAGTGGGGTGGGGAGGGAATAGGATTTTGCAGTATCCTTCCCCCAGGAGTGGGGTGGGAATGGAGATTTCACAGTATCCTTCCCCTGCCATGCCCACCAAGCCACACCACACCACATCATGCCCACCAAGTCAGGCCCACAGAACCGGTAGTAAATTTTCAATCCCACCGTTGGCTAGAGATCTAGCCAGGCTGAAGGAACACAGTGTGAAGAAGCCAATGTCCACCCAGGATGAAGGAAAGACAAAACTCTTATTTCTGTATAGAAGAAGCACACTCCAGGTTTCACATTTAAGGAAGAGCACCCCAGTAATCAGGCAGAGTTATTTTTATATAATTTTCTACAGGAAAACAAATAATAAGAGAATGGCTGATTGGTTCCATATTTACCTGTCAGTCCCACATGGCACACAAAACAAAGCCATTCCATAATAGTCAATTAATTATTTAATTCTACTTCATTATTATATGTTGACTACATCAGGGTGTTTTTTTTTTAACTATGTTCTTAATGATAATTTTTGCTTGCCTCCAGACCCTTGTCCAGATGCCCCAGAGCAGTGCTTAAGCTAAACATCACCGTCACCTTCCTTAATTCCAGTAACCGGTTCATTTGCAAGATCTTTTTAGTCAAGGATCAAAGCCACAACCTGTTAGCTAATCGAAATAGGAGACATCTGTGGTCAACCTTAGGGAGTGTTTGTGGTCAACCCCTCTTGGCTCTTGCTGGCAAGTGTTCTAGCAGGCAAAGGCACAACTATTAACTCTGGCTAAAGTTAATTCATCGCTTACAAAAGCTGCTGATTTCTTATTAATAAGCTAATAAGCCACCAGACACACAAACTGAAGGGGTATCATAGCTCTAAGTAAAAACTAGGCAAATTTTCCACACTAGACCTAACTTAAATGATAAGATATAATGAATTGTTAAGCAGTCAAGGGAGATTGAAAACAAACCAAGAACTGAGAGAACAAGGAATAACTATAGACTGATGGCCATATTTACAACTGCAGACGAGATATAAAAAAGATTTAGAAGAATTTGGCATTGATAGGGAGCAACGACGAATAGAAATTATCTTATTAGGACCAGAAGAGAAATTTATAACAAAAATGTATAACTACTTATTAAGATTCAATAGGGAAGAGGAGGTAGTCAAAGGATCTATGGTAGTCTGGGCAAGAATTTTTGGTTATAGTATTCAACTAGAGGAATGGGAAAAATTGTGGACTAAAAATTATAAATTAACAATCTGTGCTGCCTATAAGGAAAACCTTTATAAAACATTTTATCGTTGGCATCTAGCACCGGCAAGATTGGCAAAAATATATCCAAACATGAGTCCAGAATGCTGGAAATGTAAGCAAAAACAGGGTATCTTCTTTCACATATGGTGGTCATGCCCTGAAGCAAGAAAATATTGGACAAAAATAAGAAATTATTGGTCTCCAAATTGAGTTTAAACCTGAAATGTTTCTATTCAGAATAATTAGAGGAGAATTTAACAAAGGAGCTAAATACATCATAGTGCATATACTGACTGCAGCAAGACTTGCTTATGCACAGAATTGGAAATTAGATAGTACCCCTCTGAAAGTATGATAATAAAGTGTTGGATTGCGCAGAGATGGTTAAACTCACATTGGAACTGCAAGATAGAGAAGATATGGAATAATATACCATTTGGGATAAGTGGTTTAACTGGTTAGATCAGTAGTTCCCAAACTTTTTCGGTCCACTGCCTCCTTGGTGCTATAAACTCATCCTTGATGCCCCCCAGCCAGGGGTGGGATTCAAATTTCTGTGGGTGTGGCCTAATTTGAGGGTGTGGTTTGCTGGTCACATGACTGGGTAGGCGTGGTTTGGACATGTGACTGGGTGGGCGTGGCCAGGTGACTGGCAAACCAAATACAAGTGGTCCTCACTTAATGACTAGTTGTTTAGCAAGTGTTCTAATTTATGACTGGCCTCCGCAGAGCTACCTGGAGTTTTGACAGCTTTAGATCAGGGGTCTAAATCCCATCCCTGCCTGAGTGTGTGAGAGAGAGGGAGAGAGTGAAATTGGATCAGATCTCTCTCTCTCTCTCCCCCACCAACGCCAGAAAGCCACCATCAGTCAAAATTCATATTAGTGGTCTCCGGGATTTAAAATTATGAGTTTGGTGGTCCCTGAGATCCAAAAGTTTGGTGACCCCTGATCCAAAGGGATGAGCCTGAGAGAGGGAAAGAGAGAGAAAAGAAAGAGAGAAAGAGAGAGAGACAATAAAGAGAAAAGGAAAAGAAAGAAAAAGGGACAAAGAGGGGGGGATGGAAGGAAGGGAAAGAAAGAAAAAGAAATAAAGAAGGAGGGAGGGAGGAGAAAGATAATGAGATATCTATTCTAGTCCAATCACTTGCTCCAGCAGGGTTAGAAGGGAGTATGTGGGTGTGTTCTCCTTGTAATTTACCAGTACATTTTGGTTTTGCCTTCTTCAGAACTGGCACTGTAATACATTGGGGAAAAGTAATTTTTAGGGTGGAGATCTGGTCCAATGGATCCTGTTTAAAGGCTCAACAAAATGTGAGAGCTTCCTGATAGTCTTGACCATGTTTCATCCACAAAACCTTTAATAGAAGCCAAAGAGGTTTCAGTGTGCTGGCAAAGATGTTTCAATGTAGAAAAGGGCCTCAGTCTAAACTAGGCCTCATTCAATCTGATGTATAAGGTCTCTCTCTCTCTCTCTCTCTCTCTCTCCCTCCTTCCCTCCCTCCCAACTTCCTTCCCTCCCTCCCTCTCAGACTGGCTTTGCTCTATTTTCCCGATGTGCCTGCCGGGCCAGCACTTTGAACATGGATGGATTCAACCCCCCACCCCCGCCCCCACTCACCGAACAAGGGGGCCAGCAGGAGGGTAGCGCATTGAACGCTGCTGCAGCGGCACATAACATGCCACTGCTTCCACATTGGAGGCATCGGCTCTGGAGCGGTGCTACAGTCAATGAGTGAACCTGCCGGGCCAGCACCTCGAACGCCTCCCTGCCAGCCCCCTTGCCTCTTAGAACCCCCCTAAGGCATCCCACCGCCCCCCAGGAGGTGGTACCGCCCATTTTGGGAACCACTGGATTAGATAGTAGAAATAAAAATTAAATGTATTTATGTATGTTGATCTAAGTGGAAATTTCAATGTCATAGTGTTGCAAAGATTGTACATTTTAAATGTGGAAAAAAATACAATAAAAATTATTTTTTTAAAAAGAGCTAAGCAAATTTTCACTCGTTGTCCACCTTGACCTAGCAGATGATCCCTACAAGATTTAGTTATTGGTCAATTCTGGCTAATAATAGCTAATGAAAGGGGAAAGTATATCTGCTAACAAAATGTCTGCCATGATTGGCATGGCTAGTATCATATACAGGTAGTCCTTGACCCACGACTACAATTGGGACTGAAATTTCCATTGGTAAACAAAGCAGTTGTTAAGTGAGTCATGCCCGATTTTACTACCTTCTTGGCCATGGTTGTTAAGCAGATCACCAGAGTTGTTAAAAGAGAATCATACAAATCATACTGTTGTTAGGCGAATCTGCCTTTCTCGCTGACTTTGCTTGTCAGAAGTTGGCTAAACAGGCTGCAAATAGCAATCACACAACCCTGAGATGATGAAACCATCTTAAATACATTGTCAGTCCCCAAGCGACTGAATTCTGACAATGTGACCATGGGGATGCTGCAATAGTCATAAGTCTGAATATTGGTTGTAAGTTTTCTTTCCCCAGTGTCATCGTAACTCTGAAGAGTCACTAAATGGATGGTTGCAAGTCAAGGGTTTACCTGTAGAGCACTAGGGTTAAAATGATCTCAATACGGTAGATGGATATAAATGATTCCACATTCTCTCAGCCTGATACCTATGGATGACTTTAGGCCAGCGGCCCCCAAACCTTTGGAAGCCAGGGACCAGTTCCACGGAGAGAGGATTTTCTGCAGACCAGAGGGGGCGTGGCTTCATGTGCTGCCTCTATCCTGTGCATGCAACGATGGGGCTTCGCTCATTTGTACAGCAGGTTCTGGCGCACTGCGGACTGATGCCAGTCTACGTCTCGAGAGTGGGGACCCCTGCTTAGGGCTGATGCACAAATGCTTCCTCCTCTTTGGACTCTGGATGTTGTCCTCCAATGCAAGTAGTCCTCGACTTATAACCACAACTGAGCCCAAAATTTCTAAGTGACATAGTTGTTACGGGAGTTTTGTCCCATTTTATTACCATTCTTGCCGGTCTTGTTAAGTGAAACAATTATTGAAGTTAGTAACACAGTTTTATAAAGTGAATCTGGCTTCCCCACTGACTTTGCTGATCAGAAGGTCGCAAAAGACTCTGGGACCCTCCAAATGTCATAAATAGGAACCAGGTGATTTTTTTTTTTTTTTATCATGGGACTATGGGGAGGCTGCAACAGTCATAAGCCTGAAAAACAGTCATAAGTCACTTTTTTCAGTGCTGTTGTAACTTCGAGCACTGAATGAATGGTTATAAATTGGGGGTTGCTTGTTTTTTCATTCTTCTCTCAAGAGCAGGAAAGCTGAAAAACTTCCGGTTTGCAGGGCTTTGGCGGCAGGCAGGAATCTGCAATCATGTGCAGTTTCTGCCTGGGCTCACCGCTGGAGCTAAGCCACCCCGTAGAGGTGGCAAAGAGCGGGGAGATCCCAGCAGGGTTGAGGGAAGCCGCTTCTTTCCTCCCCAGCTGGCTAAACTCCCTTTCCTGAAGGCAAACGAGCGGCGGTCAGAAATGGCCACCTCAAAGAAGCACTCATCCGGAAAAGAAAGTGCAGGAGGAAGTTAAAAAGTGAAAGTTTTGGCTGACTGGGATAAGAAGCAACAACCAAGGTATCCTGGAATTTAAATTTTAAAAAAAGATACATCGCTCCCAAAGAAGATTCGGAAGCAGCAAATGAAAGGGAAAAGGGAAAGTTTTTTTTTCCACTCTCCTTCCTTACGTTGATAGCGAATAGAGATGAATGAGAAATTGGAAAAACCTGCTTTGGCATCAAGAGATAATTAAACTGGACAGTTAAATGTCAAGGGGACAATAAGGATTTCTGAACATTAAAAAAAAAATTTTTTTTGCTGTAAGTGGGAAGGGAGAGGAAAAGAATAAGAGTAGGATTTGGAAGGAGGAGACTGCCTGGAATTTAAAAGAATCTGATTAAATTCTAACAAGACTTCTAAAAGATACATTTTAACTGGAACTTTGTAACTAAATAGTAATCCCAGGAAGAGAAAGTGAAAAAAGAAGAAAGTGTTAAAAGAAACAGCTTGTGTGTATTTGGATTGCTTGGTGACTTTGGGACTTTTGGAAATTATATTTGAATGACTAAAAACACTTGGGTGGTTGTTTGAAAAATTTTTTACAATGGCATCACTTGTGGATGAACTGAAAATGGAATTTAAAAAATATAAGGAAGAGGAACAAGAAGGGAAAGGCTCTCTTGGCTCCATTTTTCAATTCTTAGAAATGGTGATTTGTACCTATGAGAGACTACAAGAAGAGACTGTGCAACAAGACGATTGGGACAAAGAAGAAGCCATCTTTGACGAACAAGGAACTTTACTTAGGGAAGAAGGGGGAAAGAGAATGGAGACTCTAAGACCCAAAAAACAACCAAAAAAGGGAAAAATAAGGAGAAAAGTGGATATAATGTTAGAAAGCAACAGAAAATAGGAACACGGAAGAGGGAAATGGAGGTGGAGAGACAAGGGGGTAAAAAGGGCAGAGAGAAGAAGCAAGGGAGGAAGGAAGGGAAGAGAAGCTACAAAGGTGTGGAGCAAGATGTAAAGAAACAGGACTTATTTAAAGATAATGAGTAAAAATTTAACTGAAAAAGTGATTCTGCAAAGGTACATAAGATTGTATTGTTATATTTGTATTAGAAATTATGTTAGAAAATTGGAAACAACATATGGTTAAAAAGTGGGATAAAATACTCAGTGTAACTCAGTGAAACTTTTGTGAACAAAATAAATGAAATGAAATAAATGAGAGAATTGAACTAGGAAGGAATGTGAACATTTTAATGATATAATGTTTTAAAATGTGAGTGAAGTGGGGGGAGTAACTATGGAAAGTTTATAAGTGTTCCCATAGAAGTATGATACTTATTTGAAAAGTAATGTGTAAAATGTCTAAGATCTAAATGAATACTAATATTAACAATAGATTTGAATTGGCATGGATTGTTGTTTTAATTATATTATATATTTATAATTTTTTCTCTTTTTAAAATATAGTGTGTAACTTTAGAATGTACTAGGCAGAATCTGAATGGAAGTTATGTATTATACTAAGTGTTATAAATTTAGGGGAAAGATATAAAGGCGTCACACTCCAATCAGTGATTACAGGAGAAATGTTGTTTAATGAGAAAAGGTAATAGACAGCTGGAAACAGGACAGACAAAGAATATAAGTATAATGATCTGAATTGAGATAAAATAAATAAAATAAAATTAAGAAAGTTAAAAGAGGGGAGAAGCCATATAGAAAACGTAGAATGGTAATAAGATATGGAATGGAATATAATAATGAGCATGAACTTGAATTTGTGTCTGTACGAAGAGATGTAACCTGGGATCAAGCTGCTTTCAAAAAAGATGTTTTATGTTTTTACGTTTTAGGTTTTGTTTGTTTATGTTTGTTCTTAAAAATCAATAAAAAAATTATTAAAAAAAAGAGCAGGAAAGCTGTTCCTTTCAAACTGGACTCTCCTCCTGTAGCCATTCATGGTAGCCTTGGGAAACAGACTGACAGAATCACTTCCTGCTCTGCTGCTTCATTTTCAACTCTTCCCTCAGCTTGTCAGATGCTTTTCAGACTTCTTCCAAAGACAGGCTGAGAAATCTTTTGGAATTCAGGAAAAACGGTTGTTCAGCTAATTTTGAACATAGGTGTAGCCAGAGACCTGTGCTCAGCTGTTTCTAAATGCAGATTTGATGCTCTTCTCAAACAGTTTTTAAACCCATGTCCAAAAAAGATCTAGGCTGTCATCAGCTTATGGCCAGGCTCTCTCCCTATGAAGGCACCCTGGCAAAAAGTCAGAGTGAATTTAATAAGTGGCTAAAGTCAACAGTCTGGGCATCTGTCAAAACTCTCCTCACCAGAGGACTTTAAGGCAAGAGAGTGATGGGCATCATAAGCATTCCTGCTGGATGGTAATATCTGATATTAGCAGAGAAACAAAACTGCAGATAACAACCAATCCTTGTTCTTAACATGTCCAATCCTATACAAGGTCAACATTATTTGCCAACATGGAGTCCATGGGGTCCTCCTTAGGGTTGAAGCTTGCCAGCCATCCTTGAGCCACTTGAAAGCCATTCGGCCTCCCCTCCCATAAATGCCTTACGAGGGCGCAATTTGGAGAAGGCAATTTTTCATTGAAATATCAAATTTAAGAAGGGAGTGTTTTAAATTTAACATTAATTTTGGCATTGTTATTTCCATGTTATCTGTGATTTAAGTCATATCCAAGGGTCAGGTTCATGGAGACATGCACACATCTATCTATCTATCTATCTATCTATCTATCTATCTATCTATCTATCTATCTATCTCTATCTCTCTATCCACCCACCTATCCTATCCTATCGGCAGGATACATCACTATCCTGCTGATTGGTCAGTGAAGCTCGTCAGATGTTGTGCACAGTAAAACCATTGGAAAAATACTGCTACAATGGGATAGTAAAGGACAACTTAAGGCAATCTCAGGTATGTGGAGGGGGAAATATTTTATGTACTGTGGGTTTTTTGCTCCGTTTTCCTTTCTGTGAAATGGGTGTTTTATAATAAGCCATGCCAACTGTGGCGGCAGTTTTATTAACAAACATCCTATTCCTTTTCCAATGGCAGCAATTTTAGTACAGAGCTCAGTACTCTCTGAAAATTTCAGGATTACTTCCTGGGGTAGTGGAGCAAAGATGCTGTAGCAGAGAGATTTTAATGCTGGTATACTTTCTGCTACTTCAAGGGCAATTTTATGCATATGTGTGCGCCTTTGAGTCAACACTGGCTCCTGATGAATGCCTGGAATGGTCCTTACAGTTTTCTTGGCCAAGTTTTTTAGCAGCCCTTACCTGTTTCCTAGGGTTGACAGAGGGGGACTGGCCCAAGATCACCTAGTTGGCTTTGAGCCTAAGGCAGAATTAGAACTCCCGGTCTCCCGGTTTCTACCTCATTGTCTTAAATCACTACCCCACACTGGCTTTCCAAAGAAGACTTTATAGCACTTTTAATTCTATAATTCTCCTTCTTATTCAGAATCACCATCGAAACGTTCAGAGAAGAAAGGAAGGAAATTCCCTTTGCTTTCTCTCCCAATAAACTGTGGGACTTTTAATTGCTTCTAAACTTCTAGAAATGCCTTTGGTTCTCAGTAAAGTAGCACTCAGTAAAGTGCTAAGGGGGATAAAGATGGCGAAAGTCTGGCCTTTCCATTTAAAAAATACAGTACAAGATTGCACATATTTAAATGAACTCATGGACACTTCCTGTACCATCAGAGCACTCCATTAATGACCCCTCCATACAGTATATGTGGGTATCAGCAGAGAACTTTGAAGGTGCAGGAAATTATTTTATTTACACAATTTATGTCCTGTAGTCATCTTTCTATTATGCCTGGTTATAGGATGACTTTATTATTTACAAGAAGGAAATATCAAAGCCACCACCACCAAGTGCAAAAGGTTAACAATGGAGTTTTGAAAGAACATTTCCTTTATCTTTTCATGCTGAAAATGTTAGCCTGAGAACATAACGGGCACCTGGCAACAGTATCTCTTGTGGGGTAACTTGTCCTTTGGTATGACAGACATATCAAACATGCAAACAAAACTTCATTTTGGCACTTTTTTACATTTAAAACTCGCTGTGGGTATAATAGGGAAAGCATGCTTGTGCCAGATCCACATTGTAAATTAAGTTATGGATACTAACCATTTCACTGAGAATCCTACTCCTGGACATGTGTTTCCAAAGTTTCTGCCAACTTTGAGCATTACACAATGACTGCAAAGTATACAACGCATGTGAATCTTTCCTTATTCCCTTTGGGGAGGTGGTCTGCTCGGGTCCTGCCTTTGAAACCAACACTGAAATTCAGTCTGGATTTGGGAATTCTGTCTCCTGCTGCGCCCCCCCCTCTAATAATGCTGCATCTAACAGCTGGTTCAGTACGGCCCAAGGATGGGCGTCAGTAAAGGACGCTGCACACCCATAGAGTCCTTGCAGCCAGCACAGGCTCTGACCTGGCATTTGAATCCCATGGGAGCTGCTGCAAACCACCCGATCTTTCCTTCCCCAACTAATTGCCGAAAGAGGGGAGGATGGATTTCTTCATCTGACATCCCTAGAATGCTTAATAAACGCAGCTTGTCTGAGGAATTAATTCGGGCCGCCCTGCAGATATCAATCTTGGCGTCTACTGGCATGCAGGTGATATACTGCCTGGTTGCCATTTATTAGCACGGAGCTGGTGGATTTAGGAAATGACTAATTTTATATGGTCTAGAGCGCAGTGCATCTCCTCGGACAGTAAATCCCAGCTGAATTGGGCAGGGAGAGGAGAGAAAAACGGCCTTTTTCACAGGCTCTACTCTCCCTTCCCCTCCCTTCCCCAACAATAAGCACCAGTGTTTCCTCCACCTCTGGAAGAGGAGCCACCAGGTTTTGAGGAAGATATATAGAAAAACAAGTGTGCCTGGATGTGGATTTTTGGTTTTCTAATCTGCCCATCCTTAGGGAAGACGTCCCTTGGCCTTCTCAGATTTGGTCCCGTTCAAATGGGCTGGACAGGCCAAAGCCTCCTCCAGCTTCTTTCTAAACAGAAAGCCTTATGAAAATAAGAACCAAATTCAAAAGGTTACATACAATATTTATTTACACACCCCACATTTTCTCTGAGAGCCCAAAGGGCCAAAACATTCTATTCCCAGAGAGACCTATTCTATAGGGTGAGATGATGTGGGAGAAACTCACCCAAGGACCTCCATGATTGAGTGGGGACTTGACCCCAGGCCTCTCTTGGTCTGAGCCTAACACTGGAAATGTCACCCTTGGAGGCAAAGTTGACCATCTGGGTCTAAAATTTAAACTGAACATTAAACTAAAACTAGCTGCTTAAAATACATAATTTATATGCAGCACAACAACAGAAAGAAGACTCCATCATAGCAGAGATGGTAAAGTATTGGAATATTAACATATTCAAATATGAAAAGTCCTGGGAGAATAGAAATGCCTTCATCTGGTAACTGGAATAATAGCTATTTTTCTATGCCAAGCGAATAGACTTGTATCTGCTTGGGTCTGTGTATCCCAGTTAGTCTTCAAATATCTGAGGGGCTGCCACAAAGAAGAAGGAGTCAAGTTCAACCTATTCTCCAAAGCCCCTGAAAGCAGAACAAGAAGCAATGGATGGAAACTAATCAAGGAGAGAAGCAACCTAGAACTAAGGAGAAATTTCCTGTGGAACAACTTGCCTCCTGAAGTTGAGGGTGTTCCAACAGTGGAGGCCTTTAAGAAGAGACTGGACAACCACTTGTCTGAAATGGTATAGGGCAAGGGTCTTCAAACTTGGCATGTTTAACTTGTGGACTTCAACTCCCAGAATTCCTGAGTTGACATGACTAGAGGAGGAATTCTGAGGGTTGAAGTCCACAAGTCTTAAAACTGTCAAGTTTGAAGGCCCCTGGTATAGGGTCTCATGGTCCCTTCCAACTCTGTTATTCTGTTTCTGTTTACTAAAACATCTATTCCAGAGCTGGGGACAAGAAGAGAATCATTTAACAAGCCACCATGCCTGAGAAGGTACCTAGAATACCCCCTGAAGCCCCCCACAAGAGTTAGCATAGATCCATACAGGAAGAATTTTTTTTTTTTACTTTTCCTCATTTTTATCTTTAATTTCTGTTTTATTGAATGCTTTTCTACACTGCTCTGGAATCTATTGCAATAGCAGACCGTGTATAAAAGTATAGTAGAAAAACAGCAGGGTAGAAGCACCACAAATGTTAGGTAGTTCTTCTCACACATAGATCCACCCCCAAACCCCAGGGAAATATGACGAAAAATCCACAAGATACTAATCACCCAACAAGCATCCCAGATACCAGCACATTCTCTTTCACCTTTCCTCTTTTCCAGCTTTTGACAGGAAAAAAATAGTACACAGTGCTTAGACAAAGCAGGCAAGATTTCAGGAACGTAAGAAACAAGACAAGTGAATCACCTGTGGGGGTTGGTGGCACTGGCCTACTAAAGAATTTCTGTGTGTGTGTGGTATGC
This sequence comes from Pseudonaja textilis, assembly GCF_049901715.1. NCBI lineage: Eukaryota > Metazoa > Chordata > Lepidosauria > Squamata > Elapidae > Pseudonaja > Pseudonaja textilis. The sequence goes on along the minus strand of NC_141991.1, from coordinate 121,828,908 downwards.
CCACATATCCAAGAAATCAAAACAAGGTAGATTTTAAATTCTATAGATACACATTAGGAATTGCTTTGTTGTGGCTGTGCTCCATAGTCTAGCTCAGAGGTATTATCCAGCAGGTTCTGACCAGTTCTGGAGAACCGGTAGCGGAAATTTTGAGTAGTTTGGAGAACCGGCAAATCCCTCCTCTGACTGGAGATTTTACACTATCCTTCCCCTGCCAGCCCATCAAGCCACGCCCACCGAACCGGTAGTAAAAAAAATTGAATCCCACCACTGGTCTAGCTCAGTGTTTCTAAACCTTACAGCAACTTGAAGATGTCTGAATTTCAACTCCCAGAAATCCCCAGCCAACACTAAACTACCACTGATATCATTCTTAATCTCAGCAGTGCTGGATGGGAATTTTCTTCAACAGCATCCGGCAGACCAGGCAGGTAATCCTTGATTTAGATCAGTAGTAGTCAACCTGGTCCCTACCACCCACTAGTGGGCGTTCCAGCTTTCATGGTGGGCAGTAGGGGTTTTGTCCCCTACTTTACAAATCCCCATTACTGTGGAACCGGTGGGCGGTTAAAGAAAACTTTACTACTAACAGAGATACAAAAGTCGGCGGTAGGTATAAAAAGGTTGACTACCCAATTTAGATCATAATTTAGCTGTAATTTTGGTCATAAATCATGACAGTTGTAAACTGGGCCATCACATGACCACACTCGATCTTATAATCTTATAATCTTATAATCTTGTATCTTATAATTTTAGTATGAGATAAGCACCTTGACTGCTTGAGCAGGAGGTTGTGCTAAAAGATCTTCCAACTCTTATTATTCTGTTATTCTGATTTACACTTTGTTGTTTCCTCTACTGATGTTCAGGACTTTGCAGCCTCTGAACCTGCAGGCTTCATTTAGCTCAGGGGTGTCAAACTCAATATCATTGAGGGCTACATCAGGGCTGTGGTTGACTTCAGGGATGTGATTCAACCAGTGTAACAACCGGTTCAGTGAGCGTGCACTTTGGCCACGCGCAGAGGGTTTGCTACTGACCTTCTCCTGCAATCCTGCAATCTCCCTGTGTGTTAAACAGCTGATGTGCGGCAATCCGCTGTGCAGTGCGAAGCAGCTGAGCTTGAAAACCAGGAAATAAAGGTCAGAATAGAGCCGGGGCAGGCAGGCGGTCCCAACAACTGATAGTGGGAACGAACCGGTTTGCTCACAGATGATCCTCAGAGAAACTGGTTTGGCTGAACCGGGCTGAATCAGTAGAATCCCACCCCTGGTTGACCTCAGAGGGGCCCAGGGGGCATGGTTGACTGGGAGGGTATGATCAACTGGGTGGGCGTGGCCAGTTTGATGCCATTCCCTAATGCTGGCTTGTTTCTTCTTCGCATTGGGTAGACTGGGCCGAAGCCACGCAGGCCCGAACTTTCCTCTTCGCATGGAGTAGACCAGGATGGCCCCATGGGCATGGACCACATCTGGCCAGTGGGCCCTGAATTTGAATCACCCCTGATTTAGGTCCATTACAGCCAATGCTTCCTGAGAGATCTAACCCCAAGGAATCTGGGTACATTACCGCCCCCCACATTAACAAATCCTACTCATCTTTAAACCAATGGTTATTGCAACCTAGCCTGGGAGTAAAATGCTCAAGCCAGTGATGCATTGCAAAAAGAAAGTTTGGGGTCTCTCAGTTCTGAATATAATGCCAATCAATTTCATCTCCATCCCAGTGATGAAATAAAGAGGAAAGTGCTGTTTGCTTTAACCACCCTGTACGTCGGGTTATCAACCCCTTTATCATGTCCCCCTTTAGATGCCTTTATTACCAAGGGAAAGCTTCCAATATTTTCCCCTTTTTTTCTCATAAGCGTTCTTGCCTTTGACGATTAAAATTGCCCTTTCCTGCACTTGAGATGCTAATGTTATACTGTCCAGCAGGCAGCAAGATGCCTGGGGCTGGAAGGCGGGGAAGGTAGAATAATTAAGTTTTGCCTAAAGCCTTTATTGCCCTTGACTCCTTGACTCTTTTATCAAAAATGCTTCTCCAATAAAAGCCCTTGCTGACCAGAAGCTAAAGAGTAGAGCTGGTAGAAAGAGGAATATATATTACAGAAGCTAAGATCTGGGTATCCCTTATATATCCCTTAAATCTGCAGGATGCCTATTTTTAAAGGCTCCTTGGGTTCCTCTTTCCAAAATTGTAATGGCTTGTGAAACGCCTAGCTTTTCCTATTTTTTTCTTGAAAAATCAATTTTTGGACAGCGCTGAAGTCATTTATAGAAAGTTATACCAGTTTAATTTCCCAGGTCTTAGGCTGAATGATAATGAGAGCATCTCTCGGAAAATGGAGTATTATTGCTGCTTTTAGAATAATGACTGCTTGATTTTTAATTGCTAATCAATATCAATTAGATTTCAAACAGCTGGCTCAACTTGGATTTCTTGCAAATCAAGGGTTTAACATGTCAGACATTCTTTGTGGGACAAGCCCTGATCCTCTGGCAGAATGGCCGGGAGCTTATTTTTTGCTACAAAAGGGCAGCAAATTATTACTTACATAATGACATTTCTATATATCTTTATTCCCAAGAAGGAGAGGATTGCAGTTTAATTTGTCATCCTCTGTTCTATGGATGTAAATAAAGCTTGGGGGGAGAAGATAAGAAGCGTACAGGTAGTCCACGACTTATAATCATTCATTTAGCAACCATTGAAATTTACAGTGGCACTGAAAAAAAGTGATTTATGACTGGTCTTCATAGCATCCACACAGCAACACGATCAGATCTGGGCATCTGGCAACAGCACATATTTATTTATGATGGTTGCAGCATCCTAGGATCAGGTGATTGCCATTTGCCATTTTCCCAGTGGCTTCAACAAGCAAAATCAATGGGGAAAGCTAGATTCGCTTAACAACCTCATGGTTCGCTTAACAACTGCAGTGATTTGCTTAACAACTGTGGCAAAAAAAGATTGTAAAATTGGGCACACTTATGTAACAACTGCCTTGCTTAGCAGGGAACTTCTGGTCCCAGATGGGATTATAAATTGAGGGTTACCTGTATTTTGGGTAGAGAATCCCTTGTTCCTTTCTAATCCTAGACTGATAATTCTTTGATTCAAAATGGGCATCTTTAGCACTAAGGTTCCCTTCTGCCTTGCAGCCCATCTGCTTTTCACCTTTCCTTCCCAGTCTATTTGCTCAGGAAGGGGTCCCCAAATTTGGCCACTTTAAGACTTGTGGACTTCAACTCCCAGAATTCTGAGAGTTTGAAGTCCAAAGTCTTAAAGTGACCAAGCTTGGAGAGCTCTAGCTCAGTGCCACAATATATCAATGAGGTCCTCCTCACTGTGGTGAAATAGTGTAAAGGAAGGGGATATAAGGATCAAGTCCTCCCTTTGAATCATGGCTGTGCAGGGAATTCTCCCTGCAAGATTCTAGTCCTCAGGGATCTCCTCCCATTCAACTCTCCGCATGCAAATCGGGCAATGGGATTTTGCATCACTTCTCTCAGGACCGTCTGACTTGAGTGCACCTATCTACAACTGACCCTATGATCCGACATCCATGCTCCTAAAAAGCCTGGGGCAGGCAGCTGTTTGTCACAAGCAACCTGCTTCACTAGTTCATCAAACATGGTCAAAAGGTGCCTTCCATGCTTGTTTGTGTTTAAAAAAAAACCAGCAGGTGTCCAGGTCTATATCTTTGCCAGCCCATCAAGGGCAGCAGGCATGACCTCCCAGGGAAAGGACTTGTGACAGACTGCCTGCAGTGCTGTATGTCCCATAAGGAGCAGAACCACCCAGTGGAGTTCCAGAAACCCCAGCTAGGGCATCAGCAGGATCGGGAGGGCATTTTCACAGAGAGAACAGGTGTGCAATGTTTTGCAGGGATGTCTAGATATTCACTCTGATCCTCCAAGCACTGCAAGTCCTCAAAGCAGCCAATTCTTTCCTTTGTGTGAGGGGGGGGGGGTAATCCCTCTTCTGCCACACTGGACCCTTTGAATTTTAAAAGCATTTATCATTTATTTGTTTGATAACAGTGAAAGACAAAAAAAAATACCCCTCTACCCCATCAACAGAAAAAGTGATACAGGAAAGAAAGATAAGGTATATTCTAGTGATTAAAATAAACATGAAAAAAGGAAGAAACCTATTTAATAGGGTTTCTATGATACTGTAATTTTACAGATGATACAAAGGTAATGCAATATTTAAGCTTATCAGTAAATATAGAGTCTACTCTAGAGACTATATCCATTTGATAGACCATAGTGAAAAATCTGGAACATTAAAGCCATTATCATGGCTCACTCACCTCAAAAGATATTTGAGGGATTTTAGCTTCTCATAAACATTTTCTCTAACTTGTGTATCCGTATAAAATATCTAGTAGGATGTAACATCTCATAGAATGTACATTAATTCTGATATTCATTTTTACTAATATTAACCTTTCCCAAAGACTTAATGGGAGTTTCAGCTATTGACCTGTATCTACAGAAATTGCCTTTACACCTTTAAACATATTTAATTCAATGTATTATGATGCATTTCACTTGAATCCTTCAACTGTCCTTGGAGCTGAAGCCCACAACTACCTAAAGTCTTCAGTTTCATGCAATTATGGAATGTCCTAAGGTGGTGTAAATATGTTCTCCTGGGGAAAAAAACAGACCCCCGTGTCACATGATCTACAATTTCACCTGCCAAAAGTCAACTGCATATGCACTGCTGAGTGACAGGTGACATTACCAACTCCTTTAGATCTTCAGTACACACTCATGTCAGGAAACAGGAGGTCAGCATGTGGCATTCGATAAACAGCTGCTCCCACAGCTTGGAGACCTATCTCTATGAGTCCTGAAAAGTTGGCCTTGATGACCAACCACCTTAAATTCCAGTATTTGTCATACATGAGTTTATAGGTGTCACTTTACCCTAGCATCATTGAAACCAGTCGGGTTGTGCTTGTATTATCTCTTCTCCCATCAACCTTGCTTTGGTAAAAATCGCAGTGCTGCAAAATGACAAAATGGAAGCCATGAACTCACAAAATTCAGACTGGAGCAGCATGGAAGCCCAAACCAAGCCTTTCAAGGCTGCACTCCAGTGTTGCAGGCAAGAATGTAAGTGATATATAGTTTGCATCACAACACTGCAATGCACATTTGTCTCTTGACCCTCCTATGTTCAGAATTTCATGCTTCAATCTTATGCAATTCTCATAAATTCAAGGAGTAAGTTAGTAGAGACAGTTTCTATCCTTGGTTTGTTAAAGAAAAGCAAGTGTGCAATATGCCAATAAACACACTCTGCAGTGCCATAGCTAGAGGCATAGGAAATTCAAAATAAAGTTCATTTCCACACCTATATCAGTGATAAAACACAGGGCTCCTATTGCTGTGTTTTAAACAGCGTTTTCCTCATGTGCATTTAACTGTGGCACCAAAATACCCAGCAACCTCTTTGATCTACTGTATCCTCATGCTGTTCCTTTCATGCGATCTACTCTTCATAGTGAGGCAGCCTTAAGGCCTCTTCAGCAGTACTTGTGTTCAAAGACAATTTTCTTCCATCCGGTCAATGATGCAATCCAGTGAACCCAGGGAGGGGAAGAGCAGGATCAGCACATTTATTGGCTCCTTTAGGGTGATGCACCCATGGCCATTTCCCTCCAGTTGAAATCTCTTCCCTTTATTTTTCAGGTTTCTGACCTGGTTCTGCCTGACCAGGAAATGATTTAGCAGTGGGAGAGATGGATGGTGCATGGTGAAGTAAAAAAGATACCAGGGAAATGATACGGTAGGTAGGTTCCCTTTGAATGTACCTGCACATAACACTTCTGCAAATCCAGAATGAGTTTTGATGGACAATTAACCCAACATTTACACATTGTCTTCTCTCTGATTCCATGCTCCTTGAAGATGGTTGACATTTCCCAACTGGTTGGTGATGTCTAGTGGGAGGGAAAGGAAATTTAGCTGGGGGAGGATCTGTCTTTAATATACATTGTGAATAAGAGTAGCATTCTACTTGTGGAAGGATTGGGATTGACAATTGAGGCAGCAAACGTTATGCCAATGACTTTCCCCCCGCTGGCTGAAGGACTGATGGGTAGTATTAACTTAGTCAAACAAAGAAGCTCTTAAAAGCAATTGATAGAATAGCTTCAGCTATTAGCCCATTGGCATCTAAGCACAAAGTGTCAGTTTTCTCTGCCCTCTGCTGAAGGATTCTTATAAGGTTTACTGAAATCATCACCTGGTTCAAATACAATACAGGTAAAACTTGTTGTGGCTTGCTCATTGCTTAGAACAACATATCCATCAACTCACTGTGGTTTGGTATTATATGATCCATTCTATTTGTATGCTGCCCAGAGCCCACTGGAATCGGACAGCCAATACATTTAAAATATAAATAAATAATAATTAAATCCAGCAAACCAGTTTAAAATTCCTAGTGTGGTTTTAAAAGTATATAGGTTTTGTGTGTGTGTGTGTGTGTGTGCACGCGTGTGCATCTTTCGGTCAGTGTTGACTCCTGGCAACTGTTTCCTGCAGTTTTCTTGACAAGATTTTTGGAGGTGGTTTGCCCTTGCCTGCTTCCCAGGGCTGAGAGATAGTGACTGGCCCAAGGTCATCCAACTGGCTTTGTCCTGGCAGAACTCAGAATCATTTTTGTTAGAGAGATGGATGGCATATAAATTTAATAAACAAATAAACAAATTAGAACTCAGGAGTCTCCCAGTTTCTGATAGTGCCTGAAGGCTATATCAAACTGCCAGTCAAATAGGGTTATAGCTCAGTAAATGTCAGAAGTTTTTAGAACAACACATTCCTAGTCAGATTACTGTGCAGGATACAATTAAATTGGGCCATTTAGGTTTGGTTGTAGTAATTGAGCTGCTATATCTAAACAACCACTAGAGAGCAGCAGAGACTCAGAATTCTTGCATTTCTTTGCTGCCATCCAATGTTTATATGTATTTTTGCAGGCCAGTTAAATCCTAACCATTTGGCTGTGTAGTTACTTCTGACATCTTGTAACCCACTGACATTGTTTCACAGAATTATCTGTACATAACTGTGCTTTTGTGCTTGTGATATCAATGAGATTATCTATCCACTTTGCCTGGCTGCATTTCTGATTATATAGTACCTTTGATTTTTTTCCATGTACTTGGAATTTTGCTGCTATTTTTTTTCCTTTGCATTATTTCAAAATATTTAAACTTTAGCTCTATTATTAGTGGTTTCAGGGTATATCTTTTACTTCATCTTCTATTGGATCGTATTTTTTTCTTCTAATCCAAGATATTTTCAGCAAATTTGTCAAGCAGCACAGTGTAGAAGTATCCATTTCTCATTGCTGATCCTTTCTGATATTCTAACTTTCAGTCATGTATTGTACCTGGAAAAACCGTGGCCTTAACAATATGTACCTTTGTTGGCAGTATGATATCTCTGCACTTCAATATTTTGCCTGCTATAATTTTTCTCCCAAGTAGCAGATGCCTGTCTCTTTATTTCATGGCCACAGTTGCTATTCCTGAAAGAATTTGAGCCTAGGAATGTAGATTGGTACTGCCTGTTTTTTTGTTTTTAAAAAACCCTGAACAGCATATTGATAGTCCTTGGCTTACAACAGTTCATTTAGTGACCATTTGAAGTTATAATGACACTAAAAACCACAACCATTGCAGCATCCCCATGGTCATGTGATCAAAATGCAGATGCTTGGCAACTGACTCATATTTATAATGTTTACAGAGTTCTGAGGTCATGTGCTCACCTTTTGTGAACTTCTGATGAGCAAAGTCAATCAGGAAGCCAGACGCACTTAAAGCATGGGTCGCCAACCTTTTGGACCTCAGGGACCACCAAACTCATAAAAAAAAATTTTTATACAAATTTTATTAATTTTTAAAGACATACAAAACATAAAACATAAGAACATAAAACCTCTTTTCTGAAAGTTAATTGTAAATTTTAACAAGAATAAAACATTTTATACACCATTGACACATCTTCTTATAAACACATACATATCCTTTAAAGTTTCTCATTATTTCTCCCTTTACTTTTATTCAATTGTATTTCTTTTCTATATTTATCTATTTCATATGTTTTTATTCACTATACTTATTTTTTCTTCTGACTTGCTTTATTCTCTTCTATCTTTTATTCTCAATTATCCTCTTCTAACATTCCTCCAAGGTTTTATTAACTCAATCAAACATAAACACACAAAAACACAAAACATAGAAACATCTTTTCTGAAAGTTGCTTAGTCCCGGGTTACAACTGTTCGTACAGACACAAATTCAAATTCATATTCATTTTGTATACCATTCCATATCTTATTACCATTTTCAATTTTCTATATAGCTTCTCATCTCTTTTAAATTTTCTTAGTTTTATTTTATTTATCTCATCTCAATTCAAATCATAATATTTATTATTCTTTGTCTGTTCTGTTTCCAGCTATCCATTTATCTTTCTTCTTGACGCCTTTATCTCTTTTCCCTACATTTATAATACTTAATATAAAATACATAGCTTACATTGGGATTCTGTTTGGTACATTCTAAAATTATACAGTATTATCAATGCCAATACAAATCTATTCGTTAATATTAATATTCATTTATATCTTAAACACTTAACACATTACTTTTCAGTTAAATATCATACTTTTATGGGAACACCTATTTTCCATAGTTATTTCCCCCCCACATCACATATTTTAAATCACCATTTCATTAGAATGTTCCCCCTTCTCCTACTTCAAATCTCTCATTTAGTTCATTGCCTTCTTTTTCTTCACAAAAAATTTCACTGGGATAACACAATCTAATCATTAATATTAATATTCATTTATATCTTAAACACTTTACCCATTTCAATTAAATATCATGCCTTTATGGGAACACTATGCTTTCCATAGTTATTTCCCCCCTCCCCCGACATCACATATTTTAAATCATTGTTTCATTGAAATGTTCCCCCTTCTTCTCACTAAGTTACACTAAATATTTTATCACATTTTAAATTACATATTGTTTCCAATTTTCTAAGATTATTTCTAAGTACAAACATAAAAATACAATCGTATGTACCTTTCCAGAATCCCTTTTTCCATAAAGTTTACCCATTATCTCTAAAAGACTTTTGTTTCTTTGCATCTTGCTCCCCACCATTGAGGCTTCTCATCCCTTCCTTTCTCCCTTGCTTATTCTTCTCCTTGCCCTCTTTACCCCCTTGTCTCTCCACCTCCCTTATGTTCTTCTGCTTTCCTCCTTTCTGTTGTTTTCTAACATAGTATCCACTTTTCACCTTATTCTTCTCTTTTTTGGTTGTTTTTCCAGATCTTAAAGTCCCCTTTTCCTTTTCCTCTTTCTCCTTTCCTTCCCCAACTAAAGTCACTTGTTCATCAAAAATGGCTTCTTCTTTATCCCAGTCATCCTGTTGCACAGTCAGCTTTTCATAAGTACAAACCACCATTTCTAAAAATTGAAAAAGAGTGCCAAGAGAATCCTTTCCTTCTTGTTCTTTTTTATATTTTTGGTATTCAAGTTTCAATCCATCCACAAGTGATGCCATTATATAGAGAAAAAGTTTTTCCAAACAACCACCCAAGTGCTTTTAATCAAAGATAGTTCTCAGAAGTTCCAAAATCACCAAGCAATCCAAATAAGCTGTTTCTTTTAAGTACTTTCTCCTTCTTCACTTTCTCTTTCTGGGGTTAGTATTTAGTCACAAAGTTCCATTTAAAATTTATCTTTTAGAAGTCTTATTAATGTTTAATAACTCTTTGAAATTCTAGGCAATCTTCTCCTTATTTCAAATTCTGCTCCAATTTTTTTTCCTCTCCCTTCCCACTCACAGCAAAAAAGGTTTTTTTTCAAATGTTCAGAAATCCTTATCCCTTCAGCATTTAATTACCTCCAATGCAGGTTTTCCGATTTCTCTTATAGTTCCATCCGCTGTCACGTTAGGAAGGAGAGTGAAAAGAAGGAAAAAAAAAACTTTCCCTTTTAGAATTCCATTCGCCGCTTGTAACTCTCTCTGGAAACAATTTATCTTTGGCAACTTTCAAATTCCAGGGTACTTTCTCTTACTTTATCCTGGTCAAAAACCACTTTCACGACTCTTCCGACTTTCTTCCTCCTGCACAATCTTGTCCAGCTGCAGGTTTCTTTGTGGTGGCCATTACTGACCGCTGCTCCTCCGCCTTGGGAAAAGGGGGTTTTGCTGGCTGGGGAGGGGGTCTGCAACACCCCCAAACCCCTATCTGGATCTCCCCCGTCTTCAGCTGCCTCTACGGGGCAGCTATATCCCCCAAATCCAAATGGATCGGGGGCACCTTGGCAGTGAACGCAGAAGGGATCGCGCTGTATTGCGAATCCCTGCCGCTGCCGAAACCTTGCAAACCGGGTTTTTTCCAAACTCATAATTTTAAATCCCAGGGACCACTAACTGCTTATGTGGGTGTAGCCTTATTTGTGGGTGTGGCTTGGTGGTCATGTGACTGGCTGGACATGGACATGGCTTGTATGTAACTATTATAAATATTTATATAAATATTGAATTTTTTATAAGAGCAACTTTTACTCAAAATCAGGCAAAGCAGGCAGGCAGATTGAGTTGCTCACAGAATCATTCAGTGATCTATCTATCTGCCATTGGCTAGTTCAGTCTCTCAAATTTCCTTGCCATGAGTCTGCACTGAATAACAGAAACTTCAGTCCTAAGGGAGGTTCGGCTGTGATTAAAAGCAGAGCTGAAGATCTAAAGACTAGCTAGAAAGCAAGAAATCCAACCATTTCCTGTTTCCTAGCTAATCTAACTCTCCCAGCACAGCAGAACAGATGATGGTCACAAAAAGGAAAAATAGCAATTTAGCAGGCAAGTTCACCAGGTGAGTGGGCAGGGAGGGTTCCCATGAGCCATGTGGGCGGTGCAGCCTTGTGTTTCTGTGCAGTCTGGATTAATTGCTTTGGGGTGTGTGTGCTCTGGGGGTGAGAGTTCTCTGCGGCCCACCAAAATTTTCTCACGGCCCACCAGTGGGCCGCAGCCCACCGGTTGGTGACTGCTGACTTAAAGAGCTATGTTACTAACTTAACAACTGCAGTGATTGACATAACAACTGTGTCAAGAAAAAAACATAAAGTGGGGCAAAGCTCACTTAAAAATATCTCACATAGAAATAGAAATTTGGGGTTTAATTATAGTCATAAATTGAGGACTATCTGTACTGGCTTTGACATTTTCTTTTTTTCACTTTCAGTACCACATTCCTTAAATCCTCCTTAAATTTAATCTTTTAAGTGGTATCTTCAGATATCTGAGAAAAATGCGCTTCCAAATAATTTTATTTCTCCTTTTTAGTTTATATAGTCCAGCATTTCTCTCAAGGTACATTTCTCAAATTAAATAAGTAATCTGGCCATCTATAATTTTGCTGTCCTCCTTTCCAAATATTGAACCATTTAATTCTTCAATAATCCGTTCTAGCTACTGCTTCCTGGCCAACAAATAAGACATAATACACCCATGTTTTTAAGGTCTATCTACAACTTGTTGAGGCTTACAGAGTCAAAAGTCGTTGTATAATCAATACAACGAAAACTTGGTGTCTTTTTTGGAACTCCGTTGCTTTTTCTATATCCATCAGACACTAGCACAATGGTCTCAGGTGCCTCTGCCTCTTCTGAATTCCTGTACATCTGAGAGTTCTCACTTCATGTACTAAGGTTTGGATTATAAAATCTTCAGCTTTATCTTACATGCTAGGAAGGATTCTGCAACTATTTGATTGGGCATTCTTGATCACTAATCTTTTTTGGTACTGGAATATAAATTGATTTTTTCCAGTCTCTTGGCCACTGCTGCATTTGCCACACATTTACAAATCACAAATATCACTTTAAGAAACTTGCTAAGCGTCTGCTGATATTTCATCTGCTCCTGCAGCTTTGCTGTTAATAGAATTTCATGGGCCCAATGAAATATCTGGTCTGAATTCCATTATCAAACCTTCAAAGGTATCCTTAACTTTAGGAATGTTTCATGGAGTTTTTCCATATATTTACCACCATTTCTTCATGTTTTCTTTCTCCATTAGATTATAATCTTTTTGTCTTTTATCATCTGGATTCAGTAAATGTGAATTACTTAACTTGGGCTGACTATATTGTATGTACTAGAAGGGAAAGTGGACTCTTTTGATTTTGGGATATAGAGACAATAACCAAGAGCAACTCTTCACAAATGCACTTGTTTTATGTAATCCACCTCACTCATTTTAAAAAAAAAAACATTTCAATCTTCTACTTTATATCATCACAAAGGAAACGCAGTGCCTAAATGTTCCCATACTGATTTTTAGCCTACTGGGAGCTGCAGAGGAAGCTAAGATATAAGAATATCTTATATGCGGCCCATATATCCAGAGCAGACTGCAACTGGACATCAAATAAATCCTTTATCCAAATGTACTGATAACTAACTATTCAGTCAACTATGCAAAGACAGCTGGCCTCTCATGCCCATTGGCCTGACTCTTCTTTCAGATATATACAAGCACCCTTCTTTGACTGATTCTAATCCTTGGGAATGTTGCTTTAGCATTTAAGAGATGTTTTGCACTCATGGCTGAGTTAGAGGAACTGCTGATTTTGGAAATACTGGAAGGCTGAGATTAAGATTAGGTCTTTCTATTTTTATCATCCTTGTGCTACATAATCATGATTCAGGAGAGAAGACTGGGAGGGATGGCATAGATAGAACACCTAAAAAGAATGTTTTCAGGTTCCTAGCAAAGTTTTATCATGATGTCACCAAAGTCTCCTGGGCATGTGAATCCTTTTTTAAGGGAAGTGGAGGATGACTGTGTGGTCTTGAAAAAGGACCCAGAGGGGGTGTTTAACAATACAATAGAACTGTTAAGTTCCTAAAGATGTGAATTAGACAGCATCACTACCAGATGCATTTGTAACTGGCTGAACAACCACACTCAACATGTAGTTCTCAATGGAACTGCATCTACATAAAGCAGAGGTCTCCAAACTTGGCAACTTTTAAGACTTGTGGACTTCAACTGGAGAATTCTGGGCATTGAAGTCCACAAGTCTTAAAAGTTGCCAAGTTTGGGGACCACTGACATAAAGGGAAGTATGCGGTGGAGTACCCCAGGGCTCTGTTTTAGGCCCAGTACTCAACTTCTTCATCAATGATTTTAACGAGGAGATAGATGAAGAACTCATCAAATTTGCAGATGACACCAAGCTAGCAGAAATAACCAACACTTCGGAAGATAGGCTTAAGATACGGAAGAATCTTGAAAGACTTGAACATTGAGTGCTAGCTAACAAAATGAAATTCAATGATGAAAAAAGTAAGGTTCTACATTTAGGCAAGAAAAACAAAATGCACAGGTGAAGTATATGTGGTACCTTGCTCAACAGTGGTGACTGTCAGAGGGATCTTGGAGTCCTAGTGGACAATCACTTAAATATGAGCCAGCAGTGTGCTGCAGCTACCAAAATAGCCAACAGTTTTAGGCTGCATAAACAGAGGAATAGAATCAAGATCACAGAGTGTTAATGCCACTTTATAATGCTTTGGTAAGGCCACACTTGGAATACTGCATCCAATTTTGGTCACCACCATGTAAAAAAAGATATTGAGACTCTAAAAAGAGTGCAGAGAAGAGCAACAAAGATGATTAGGGGACTGGAGGCTAAAACATATAAAGAACGGTTGTTGGAACTGGATATGTTTAGTCTGATGACAAGAAGGACTAGGGGAGACATGAGAGCAGTGTTCCAATATCTCAAGGGCTGCCACAAAGAAGTGGGAGCCAAGCTATTATCCAATGCACCTGAGGGCAGGACAAGAAGCAATGGATGAAAACTAATCAAGGAGAGAAGCAACTTAGAACTACAGAACAATTAAAGAGTGGAACAACTTGCTTCCAGAAGTTATAAATGCTCCAACACTGGAAGCTTTTAAGAAGAGATTGGATAATCATTTGTCTGAAGTGGTGTAGGTTTTCATGCCTAAGCAAGGGGTTGGACTAGAAGACCAAGATCCCATCCAACTCTATTATTCCTGTTCTGTTCTGTTCTATTCTATTCTACGCCTGGTGTAAGGAGTGCTGATGACATCATTTCATGATACGATACAGTTGGCTTTTTCCTGCTGTCTTACCTGTTGGATGAGTCTTTGCATTGAGCTAAAATTGTAATGATCCTCAATAGGGAATAGCTGTTCTGGTTGACGATTATGGAACCATAATTTAGCAAATTGCAAGAGTATCAGAGAAGATTGGTCTGGATTCTGCAAAGTTTGTTAGGAGCTCCCATGTATAACAGGCTAAATCCAAATGCAATTATCTAGTTTGTAATCCTATGTGCTGTGGAAACCCACTATATATGTAATCAGGAGGTTAATTTACATTTCAGTGACTTGTTTAATTAAATAAATCAGGGATTAGGGTGGACACAGCCAACTCCAATGAGCTGGATTGCCCAAAATACTTTTCCGATTTGTTCTATATTTCATACCTTGTAGGACCACAGAGGGGAATCAGACAAGATTGCCAGGTCTGAAAGGTTTGGTGTATGCACACTTGCATGGTGGAAGGGTGTCATTCCCCTTTTCTGCCATGGCATGCTCAGCTGCTGGTTATTGACCTCACTGTGGCAGGCTGGATCTCGTTTATCAAGCCACTGGCGTGAGGGCCCTTTGCCACCAGAGTCAGCCGCCTGCCCTGACACTCTTTAAATTGCTTTCTGCTGAGCCCAATTTAAGTAGCATGAGGAGACTGCAAAGCAGGCCAGGCTGACAGCTCGGGGACCTGCCTGCACCTTGGGAGCCCTTAATAAAGAACAGCCTCCCCACGCAGCCGCTGGGCAGAGAGCCAGCCTGCCACCGGCTAGCCTTGGAAATGGGCTGGGAGAGGTGGGGCAGAGAGCACTAATTACCTTAGGTATCCCCAAGGAGGACAGGCTCATTATCACCAATTAAGGCCAAAAGCCTTAATTGATACTGCATTACACAGCAAAAAGTGATGATGAGGATCTGTGTATAAGGACAGAGCAGCAGTAGCATGAAAGGAAGAGGAGCAACTCATCTTTCTAGTCCTACACACATACGTACTCCAGTGCATTTCAGAAATGACTTACACTATTTTATGTATCTGAGCTATATCCCTTTCCTCCCCTTCCATTGGTATCAACAATTAAAAGACCCATTTAAAGACCAAATGCCTCTATTGAAATTGATCCTGGATAAGTTATAATCTCAAGTAGATATCAAAACAAAACAAAAAAATCCAGAGCCGTTAAGATTCAAAACAACCAGGAGAAACATAAAGAGCTCCCCAGAGAGCCTAAAGATTTGGGTGAATAAGATCCATTCTTGCAGAACGCTGGGGCTGAAAAAGGAGGAGAGGAGCGTCCCTCAAGTCAACACACTTCCTTCATTATATTTTAAAAGGCTTCTGTGAGAAGAGCCACGGAAGGCTGAGAAAGTCTGGTTGAGGTAAATGTATATTTACAAAATACTGGATGTATTTCCTTAGAGGCAATTGTACAGTGTAGTAGGTGTTTTTCTTTACTTTGGTGTAGTAAAATTCCTCATTTATCTGATGGTGTGAACATAGCCATTGCAGCTTACTTAGTCATAGTTTAAAAAGGCTTGTGGCTTAGCAGTAGTGATGAATCGCTTTGCAAACCATCTTATTTGGTACAGTACCCAGAAACTCCGCCTAAGATATTGGGAAAGCCAGATTCCAGGGGCCATTTACTGAACGACTATGGGCCAGTCACACTTTCGCCTCAACCCATTCTACTTCTCAGAGAAAAGGAAGGACTTTCCTCGCGTAGGATGTCGGGCTGTGAGAGAGAAAGTAAAATCAAGATATGCATTATGCCAAAGCAGCTAATCTTTCACACCGGGGGCCCCTATCTGCATGTGAGCCTCCTGGCTGCATCCTAGCGCCTAACTCCGCACGCGTCGTTCCTGCATTCCCGCGACATCGGCGGCTACCCGGGTGCTTTTTCCCGCCCTGCGGGCCGCCCCGTTCCCGCCGCCGAGGAGAGTCCGTTTCGAAGTGCACCGTTTCACGTGCAACCTTCACATTCAGCCTCCGGCCTTTTGACGATCGCATTAAAAAAAAAAACTTTGCGGAACAGCAACCAGTAAACACTTGACAGCGATTCTTTAACCCTCCCGCAATACCTGCGGGCTGGCATCTCCTCGCTCAGCTTCCTAGAACCCCATGAACCCCTTGCCGGCCTTTCCCTCGTGTGTTTAGTGTGTGTGTGTGTGTGTGAGCCTGGAAGAGCTCCTGTCTCCGGGTTGATGGGGAACCCTCCGGGTTAATGTAATGCAGTATCAATTTCGTGATGTACGAGCCGTCCGCCTAACGTGGTCTCTACCCAGGCGTGACGCTAACAGTTCCCGGCGACGGGCTCTATTATGCTAACAAATCTATTATCCTCCGCGCCTTTCCGTGCCACGCTCCGTAATCCCCAACAATCAAGTCAATTTTTGTTTCAATAAAGCCCTGCCGGGGCCGCTCCTTTGCCTTGTTTACATTTACCGAGGAGACAGATGTTTCCGATTGCCCCGAGGGGGACGCGTGTTCCCAGCTACCCTTTCCCTAGAACACAAATGGCCCGCATTCCTCCCTCCACCTACCCAAATACAAACCCCAAAATCTGCTGTTGTTTTAATCCGGTGCTTGTACACACAAACACACCCCGTTTTCTTTCTGGGTTTCTAGAGCCGTCCAAGGGCAATTTTCATCCAATTTAGGCCCCGGCGTGGAAGCGCTTGTTTGATTGCAAGCACGCCCTGGATTAAACGGCGAGCAGGCCCAGTCGCCCGAAGCCCATCTGTATTCATTTGCACAATTCGCTTTCCAAACCCACTCCAGCTGCCTCTGACATGCCAATTTGTCTCCTGGTCCCGTCACAACAGAATAATTGAGAGGAAAGAACCACAGTTTAGCCCTCGCAATTGGAAAGTTCCGCCACTTCCCTTTGCCGCCCAACCTGCTGGGGAAAAGGGAGCAGCCAAACTCGGGAGGCCTGAGCCGCTCCAGAGGGCGCCAGCTTGCAGCAAAGCATTTTCGAGGCGGGCCAAGGTTGGGCAGTTGAAGTTCTTAACGTCTGTGTTTGCCTTAGAGTCAGTATTGACTAGTCCCTGCAGATTTCTTGGCAAGGTATTTCAAAATTGGTTTGCCCTTGCCTCTTTTCTGGGGCTGAGAGAAAGTGACTGGCCCAGGGTCATTCAGCTTTTAAAAGTTACACCTCCTAGTTTCTAACCTAGAGCTTTAAACTGCTACACCAAACTGGCTCTCCTTCCTTATTAAGAGACAGGCCTGAAATACAATGGTTCTACCTCACTAACTCACCACTGCCAAGTGACCATGGCCAATTCACCGCGGGACAAGAATTACACTAATATGAAAGAAATAGTGGAATAGAATCAATCATTAAAGAAAGGAAGTCAAAGAGGGACAAAATGAAATATAAATGACAAAAATTAAAATAATGTTTTATTTTTTAAATTAATTTTAATTTTAAAATAATTAAATTGAGTTGTTGAATTGTTTCTACAGTGAGTTGGCTGCGGCGAGTTGTCCCATTCCAAAATACAGTCCAGAACCCCTTTCCATTGGCTATCTCGGTAGGATTGCTGGAAAATATAGCTTTCAGCTCTCCCAGGCAGACCCGGATGCCCCCCCCCCCACAATCCTTTTAAAGTTGAGGGAGCAGGTGAGGAGTGCAGCCAAGCAGAACATTTAAAAACTGGAGAAATGCCCAATTGCTAAAGATTGAATGCCCTCAGAGGGAGTATTTGCGTATCGGAGAAATGGGGAAAGAGTGAGAATATATTACGGCTTATACCCAATTTTACTAGTGTGCCTCCTCCCCTTCTTCCCTAATCTTCAGGACTGTTCTAAAACTGTTTACGCAGATTAATATATGTTTTTAGTAAGCTGAAGGATAAATGCAAAGGCATGTAGACACATACATACCACATTAAAATGTTAAAAAGATGGAGCTCTTGCCAGGAAACAAAAAAGGAATGGGAGCTTGAGAGCTGAGCTGTACATGGATGCACACAAGAAGGAGTCAAATAGTGTATATTATTATCTCTGCCTTCTTCACCTTAAAACACAGCCATCTTTATCCTTGTAATCTGCTGGTCTTTATTTAGTTTAATATTTTATTACACATCTATCCCTTTGTACTTCCAGGAGCTCAAGACAGTTTCTATGGTGATTTCTCTGATCCACAGAACAGCCTTGTGAGGTAGCTTGAATTGCCACTGAGTGCTTGTCTTGAAACGCTCTGAGTTTTTTTGGATTAGAATGGACTTAAAGTTGACCTGTCTAAGTGGTCATTATGTAAATATCATTTGCAAAGCATAGCTAGCTCAGCTCTAAGATACATTTACTGAATAGGTTGGGGTACTTTTGCCGGCTATATTGGGGCACACATCCTATTTTCTTCTGGAGTTATCAGCATTGTACAAAACACAGAAAACAGCAAGAAATAATAAGCAAAAAAAGTATACAATGGGAAAAAGAGAAAAAGATGATGCCAATAATATTTACTTATACTCTTACTTTGCAAGCCATCCTACATCCATAGAACACATATTGCTTGTTCTTTGAACTTCTCAGCTCTTTAAGGATCTCATAACCAGCTAGCCACCGCTTTTACAGTCTTCTCATTCCTCTTGAAACACTCTTCCTATACATTTGTTTTGCAATTTGATTCTCATTAATTCTCTGAATGATTAAGCCACTTCACTCATATTCACATTAATTCTTGTTTACATGTTTTCTTGTTTTCTGGACTTCCTAAATGCATTATTCTCCCTGCATTGAACTTACCTTTATGCTTCTCCTGACATACTCAAATCTCATTTTCATATAACAAAGTGAGCAGAAGCATACTTCTTTAGCTAATAGTTCGTTTCTTTCAACAAATATTCATGTCTTATAACTGACCGCATAGTCCCATTATATTCCTACCAATATTTGCACTTCATAAAATGTTTCCATTTCTTTAGTATTCAAGGACAAAAATTCATATACTTTTTTTTTGTATGACTTGAATTGTTCACTTTCCATTGTCAATCATAATTAACACAGCATTTCTTGATGCATCATACAATTGAGCTAATATTCACTGCAAATCATTCTGGTTCTCCACTAATACCACAGCATATTTTTATACAACCAACACATTTCAAATGTAATCCAATAATTTCTTACAGATTTATCCATAAGTGCTTTGAACAACCAAGATGCCATCCTTGTCTTGCTCTCTGTTCAGTGGTGACCTATTATCTAAGCGTTCCATTTATTCTGACACATGCTTCCTTTCCATTACTCACTGCCCTTACTTCATTCAGCAACCAACCTTCAACTCCATATTTAATGCAAAAGAGTCCATAATTCATGTCTAATCATTTTATCATATGCTTTCTCTTAAATCAGTGGTGTCCAATACTTTCTTTCTCACCTACATACAGTTCTGTTGCTGAAGAGCAAAAATCTTTCTGCATACTCTGCTTGGTTTAAAGTCACAGGTTTAAAGTCATGAACATACTTTGTTCATTGCCACTTATACCATTTCGGCCAAAATTATGCTAAATCTTTTTTAAAATACATTTGTTGGCCTACTTTTCTATAGCTTTTAAATTTACTTTTGCCATATTTTCCTTGATATGAGAATACAATGTCAGGCACAGATATAGTCTTTAAACCTGTTAGACAAGTTGCTCAGACACTGCATAAGGAAATCACATCCACATCTGAATATTTCACAAGTGGAAAGACTTAAACCTGCAGCCTTATTTTGCAATATTCTCACATTATGTCTTTCTTTTCATAAGTTGTTTTTCTTGGATACTTGCAACCTATGGTGCAATTCTATATTGAAATGAATTGAATACTTTATTTGGCCAAGTGTGATGAAACATACAAGGAATTTCTCTCCGATGCAGAAGTTTTTAGTGTACATGCAAAGCAAAATAAATAAAATAATAAATAAAATAATAATAATACCACCAATAAGAGGGGAAGTAAAGAAGATAATAAGGATAAACAATAATATTACAGCCATGGATATTACACTACATGGATAAATATACATAGACAGCACTGTGAGAATTAGGTGCTCAGCAAAGTGATGGGACCAGGCGAAAAAACTGTCCCTGTGTCTATTTGTTTGGCTTGCAATGCCCTGTAGCGCTGTCCTGAGAGGAGGAGTTGAAACAGTTTATGTCCAGGATATGAGGGATCTGTAGATATATTCTCAGTCCTCCTTCTGATCCATGTAATATACAGGTCTTCTATAGAAGACAGGCTGGTTGCAATTGTTCTTTCTGCAGTCTTAACTATCCGTTGGAGCTTGTATCTGACCTGCTGTACCAAACCAAACCGTTGTAGAAGTACAAATGACAGACTCAATAATTCCTCTGTAAAACTGTATCAACAGATCATGTGGCAGTCTGAGCTTCCTGAATTGAAGCAGGAAGAATATTCTCTATAGAATATTCTATAGAATGTTCTTCCGACTTCAACACAGGAAAATCAGACTGTCCCAGGAGCTGTTGATGCCATTTTACAGAGAAATCATTGAGTTAAAATTATTCTGTATAGAATGTCCTTCCTGTTCTTTTTAGATTGAAGTCACTAAGATTTCTATATAAATCTTTAAAACATTCCTCCCAGAATTCCTTCATTTCAGTTTCATGCCAAATCATGTTGTGATGTTTATTTTTTTTATTCCAATTATTTTGCTGCTAATCCTTGTTTAGTCCGCTTCACTTTCAAAACACCTGATTTCTATTAAAATTGCTGCGCATTTTTTCTTCCTCTTTTAATCTCAATCATTCCTTTTTCTTTGGCAGCATTCTATGTGATTATCTTTCTCTTCACATATGTACCTTATTTTGCTGCTATTATTTTCCTCTAAGTGTTTTTTTCTAGCCACAATAGGAAATATACATTCTTGTTCATATTTACTATTAACTTAACTCCACCAACTTTTCTTGCAGTCTGTAACATCGTTCTTTTCATTCTGTGCCAAACAGCTTCCACATCCTCTTTCCTTGCATTCACTTTTATTCTGTTGTGATTAATCTAATACTTTTTCATAAAGACCTCATACATTCTATTAATTTTCCATCTGTTTTCTTTATTTCTGTTGTTTTCGGATATGTTCATTTTCCTCCAAGATCCACAACCAGAAAAATGGTCTGACAACATTCAGAACCTCTCAACACCCTTTTATCCCTCATTAGTTCTCTCAGTCTTTCATCATGAGCAACTAAATCAATCATGCTTTTAGACTTACATTAATTTCTTTGTCATAGACATATTTAAACAAGACAACTGAAAGAAATAAACCTGTTTCTAAACGGATGCTTACTAAATCAGCCACTATTCTCATTCATTCTTGGATCTCTAATTGACCCAATCAGGTTTGCTATACTCTCTTGACTTGTTGCAGTCATCCATTCATGCCAGCTAACCAAATTCTTTTTTTTTTCTTTGCATTTCATTCATTCAAAATATTATGCATTGGACTTTCCTCAGCAAGTGATGGATCTAGAATCCTGTCAGATTAAAAAAAAAACAAGAAAGACCCGTGATTCTTCCAAGCAGATTCCTTTATCGTTCTTCATCTATAGGCAGAATCTTGCCAAACTAAAGCATGCTGCCACCATGTAAAGCATATACTTTGAGAACTATTTTGGAATCCTGTTTCTCTCACGCAGGTTATCTGAACTGAGTTGTCTCTTGTTCCTCTGGAATGTGCCCCTTCCTCCTGGGAATCGGGACCATCCCACATCCACTACAGGTAGTCCTCAACTTACAACAGTTTGTTTAGTGATCGTTCAGTGTTACAATGGCACTGAAAAATGTGACTGTTTTTCACATTTACAACAGTTGCAACATCCTCATGGTCACGTGATCAAAATTCAGACGTTTGACAACTGACTCATATTTATGACTGTTGCAAGTGTTTTGGGGTCATGTGATCCCCTTTCTTGACCTCTGATGAGCAAAATCAATGGGGGAGCCAGATTCACTTATACCATGTAACTAGCTTAACAACTGCAGTGATTCACTTAACAACTGTGGCAAGAAAAGTAGTAAAATGGGGCAAAACACACTTAACAAAAGATTTCATTTAGCAACAGAAATGTTGAGCTCAATTGTGGTTGTAAATTGAGGACTACCTGTACTTCAATATTTCAAGACAGACTTAAGGAAGGCTGGCCCTAATAACTTCCCTTGTTACACAGACTCAAAATTGTGGCCACTGAAATAGTAAATAAACATACAAGGCCATCGCTGTATATGCAACACATACAAGATAAAGGCTAGAAGACCGGACATTTCCATTTTTTTTCTGCTTGACCTTTGCCTCCATAACGGTTCCATGCCAACAATTAAAGATGCTTTTCCCTTTCTTTGCTTGAAAACTCTTCTGACCTCTCTGTTTTTCTGTTCTACAGCAAGGGGAGCAAGTATTTTCTTTCAGCCCAAGGACAATGGGCACCCATTGCTCTCCATATAATTCCTAAGCAACTAGGAATTTGTTTGATCTCCTGTCAGCTTTTCTACTAAAGAGTGGGGTGAAGTGTCAATCTAGCCCCAAATCCCAATAACCTCCCAATCTCCCCTTAGCCTATTCCATTAGCTGCAAAGGGCAAAGCTATAAACAGACTAGCCATGAGACATATACGTTGAAAATATTTGTTCTGACAATTAGGAAGGTGTGAGAAATCCAGTCCTTCTAATAGTTTCAAAAACATCCGTACGAACTGGGCAGTCTTGCACCATTATACTTTCCTTGCACCGCACAATACAGAAACGAAGCATCAAAAACACACGCTGCAAATCGTATATGGAAATAAAACAGAAATCTACTGATGAGATTTAAAATTAAACTTTGTGAATTTCGATCTCGTCAAAGAAAGAGTATGATGTTCATCCTGTACGCAGCAAACATATGAATACACAAAATGTTAATAAATTCCATGCAACACCTGGATAATAAATTCAAGTTCTATGCAACATGTCTTTAGCCCAAGTAACCAGCAAATACATTTATCATAACTAAGGAAGTATATATTTTGTTTGTGTCATACAATAGTCTCAAATCCAATATTCAGAAAGCTCATTTTATAAAATTAAATGCCAAAAGTCTCTTCAACATAAGAAAATTGAAAGGATTCTCCTAGAGAGTTGTATGTACTGCCCCAAAGCAATGCCAACAAGTCACACTCTTTATCTGAGGCATGACGATTAGCATCTTTCGGTTGCCTCAGGGCACTAGGAGAAGCACAAACCAATAGCGTCAATTTGTAACAGCTTACATTTCAATCACCTCACGTTCACCTTTATCTACAGCACTGAAATATTTTTACAAAATTAAAATTTATATAATTTTTACTTCATTTTTTAAACAAATCACATAATCATTATGTCAATCCGTTTCCCCCACCCCATTTACTTTGTTTGCTTGAAGTCCTCTGAGAAGATCATAAAATGGTGGTCATGTCACCCTGGGACACAGCAACTGTCGTAAATACATGCCAGTTGCCAAGTGTCCAATTTGGATCACATGACTAGGAGATGCTGCAGTAGTTGTAAATGCAAGGACCAGTCATAAGTCACTTTTTTCAGTTCCATCATAACTTATAGTGGTTATTAATTAAATGGTTATAAGTCAAGGACTACCTGGACTTGAAAAAAGGTTTTCTCTTAGTATTCATTTTGTTGAATTCTAACATTGTTTTCTAAAATCCTCCATCAGGTGTTGCACGAAATGTGGAAGGTGGATGATGCAGGGAGAAGGGCCTTTTTAGTGGCAATTCCCTGTTTCTGTATCCTCGCAAATGTCCTTGCATTATATAATTGGTATTGATATACCCAGTGGATTATTTATTCCAAATATTATCCATTAATAAGGTTTGCTCTTTGTTCCTATACTCAGACTCATAGCATTTCCTGCTGATTAGCAGTACTGTTTCACCTACCCGCAAAGCTATTTAAAGATGATATTCCAGTTTTCCAATCCTAAACACTAAGAATTAGGAACCGTGCCCTGTTCTAAGTTTCTGCAGCCTTTATATTAGCAAACATCCCCTTCCCTCAGTGCCATTGCCCATAAAATAAATTTGCTTGCATACACACTTACCCATCCACACCGTATTCTGTCCATCTGTACAGTCGTGTTAAAACTGCAATGGTACCTGAGATTCTGCAAATGGGAGAGATACTCCCTACAAATCCCAAAGGCTAGCTTTATGACAACTGAGCAAAATTAAATCAGAAAAGTTTTCAACTACAGCTGATGCTATGGGAATCCGCAGGTGTGGGAGTGTCCCCAGAGGTATCTGGATCATGTCCTTTAAAGACCATTGCAGGATAGTGGTTGATATTACACTGAAACTTCCAAAAATCCTTGGGCAATATACAAATAAATGAAAACCATTTAAAAACACAAAATAATAAAAGAACAGTATAAAAAGTATAAAAACTTTTTTTTCACTTGTTGTCCTGAAGATTGAAAAGCATAAAAATTCACTTCCTCATAGTCTGTAGAAAATTTAAAAAGTCATGATTTGAAGCTCAAAAACACAGAGGCACCATGTGATCCTCTTTTGAGAGGACATTCCAGAAACAGCATTGCCACTAAAAAGGCCCTTCTCCCTGTATCACCCACCTTCTTCATTTCATGCAACATCTGATGGAGGATTTTAGAAAACAATGTTAGCATTCAACAAAATGAATACAAAGGGAAACCCTTTTGCAAGTAGAGGTTGACTTATAACCATTTGATTAATAATCACTAGAAGTTTAAGGTGGTACTGAAAAGGGTGGCTTATAACTGGTCCTCGCATTTACAACCATAGCAGCATCTCCTACTCATGTGATCCAAATTGGACACTTGGCAACTGGCATGTATTTACGACAGTTGCTGTGTCCCAGGGTCACATGATCATCATTTTATGATCTTCTCAGAGGACTTCAAGCAAACAAAATAATTGGAGGGAAGGCGGATTCACTTAATGACCACATGATTTGCTTAACAACTGTATCAAAAAAGTGTCATAAAATTGGGTGTGATGGAGAGCAAAAACACCTCCACACACATATCTTGGTTCATGTCTTTCAAATAGCTTAGAGCAGGGGTATCCAACTCACGGCATCTCGTTTTCATCACATGACGTATTGTGACTTTCCCGCTTTACTAAACCACACTGGTCATGGCCGGTGTCCGATGCATCTCGTGTGCAGGCCACGAGTTTGACACCCCTGGCTTAGAGTCTGTGAGGATCCATGGTAGGTATATTATATAAATAAATAAACACTGAAGAACATGAAAATCAGTATCTGTTATCTGTATTAAGGAAAGAGAAATGAAGGGAAGGGGAAGAGGAGGAAAGGAGAAATCCTAAATAAAAGTGCTAGTTTTGACATAGCTCCTTTCAGTCTTTCTTTAACTTATCCAACTTTGATTACTGTAGAATGGGTGTAGGAGGAGGGGCACATGAAGAAGTCTAGAAATAAGGCGGGGGGGAGTTTTTCCTGTAGCCAGACTCAGCACTTTCTTACCGCAGTGCCACTATTGACTGAGGGCAAGTGAAGGGCTGCAGAGCTAGAGGAATAAAGTAATCCCTTTTGTTATGATGTGCTGCACATGCATAATCAGGACAGCATAATTCAGCAATGACTCAGAACAGATAATAGAAGTAGAATAGGGCCCAGCAGTGGGGGGTGGGTGGGTGGGATAGCACACGTCATGCCGGCCCATTTATCAAGGATTGTTCTGTAATTCTTTTAACTCAGCAATGGGTAAAAGGCACAAAGGCTTTAAAAGTTAAATACAGCATTTTGGATGGAATCTTGCCCCTAAGCCTAGGGGCAGCAGGTCACTGTGAAATATATCCGCAAGAAGGACTTGGTTGGGGAAGAAGGGAGGGGAGAGATTGGATATGCAATCACAGTCCAAAACTCTCTTGTGATTTAAGATATGACAGAGTATGTGCTTCTAAAGGTCTACTTATTCCATGGATTCCAAGAATTTTGGGAGCTGTAGTTCCAATGATCCTTAGAAGACCCACTTGAAAAGAGCTGAGGCTCCATTCTTTCTTCTCCCTCTAGGTCAGGAATAGGCAACTGTGGCTCCTTTACAACCTGTGGACTTCAACTCCCAGAATTCCTGAATCAGCTATGCTTCAAGTTGAAGTCCATAGGTCGTAAAGGTGTCACAGTTGCCCATCCTTGCTCTGGATAGTCCTTTCCGATGAATGCTAAAGTGTGTGTGGGGTCCTCCTCCCCCACTAACTTTTAATTCCCTCTGAAAAATTCATTGTTTTCTAGTTCATTTTTTTCTACGATAGTTTTAGATTCACACTAGAGGTGGTATTCAGCAGGTTCTGACCAGTTCTGGAGAACCCATAGCAGAAATTTTGAGTAGTTCGGAGAACCGGCAAATTCCACCTCTGACTGGAGAATTTACAGTATCCTTCCCTTGCCACACCCACCAAGCCACACCCACAGAACCGGTAGTAAAAAAAAAATGGAATCCCACCACTGATTCACACATACCTTTTTCCCCCATTTATCATTTTCTTTGCCTCCCTTCCAGCTTTTGTGGTTGTCAGTTTTCAATGGTCTGTTCCTTGGAAGTCAAGGACCTGTCATTTTTGCTTATATAAACTTTGTAAAGGTTTGTGCATATTAATATGGCTGCATAAAACATTTATTTATTTGCTCATTAATAATTAACACATGTAAAATGTGTACTTTTTTTAATAGCAGCTGCTCCCACCATCCCTGTTAGAGGGCTTCAGTGTAAATGTCGTCAACAATCCATTTGCAATTCTTGATTCAAGCCGTGATGTCTAAGACAATATCACTTCATTGAGAAGGATTTGTCTGCTAAGACACTGTGCCTTTATTATAGCTGCTAAAGGTCAAAACGTCTAAAGTAACCTTTCATTTCATACAGAATTCTTCATCTGCAGGAATTTAAAAAAATAAACAATAGCTCACAAGATAGTATCCTTATATTTCATAACTGAAAAACATTCTTATTATCTTACTGATTCTGTTCTGCTGGTGCGAGAGGCATCATAAATTAAATAGGTTAATCCATAACCTTGCCAATAAGAAGCAGGGAACTTTAGTTAGTTTTCATTTTCAAATAATCAATTTTATTGATAGATACAGCAATACATAATTTAATTTTCTGGTTAATGGGAGACAAATAAGAAGCCCACTTTCCATTAGTAAACATCTCCTCCCCCAAAAACAGGAGTTAAAAGCTCTAAATTCCACACTAATCATTAGATCCCTTCAGATAAACATGATTGACATTGTGCAAACCTCAAGGCAGAACTGAAATATTTTGACAAAAGGCAAGCTGTAGTTTTCTTTCATTTTGATAGATTAGATTCCTGGCCTCATTTTTTTTTTTCAAACCATCCATCTCTTGAGAGGTGAGGATGCAATCAGAAATCAGAATCTAGCAATTGCGAGGCAGGCTGGAGGCTTTATTAATAATATCCAAGAGGTTCCTTAGCCTATCTGTATTCTCACTCTCTTCTTCTAGCACAGGGGAGAGAGATGCAAAGCAAGGACTTGATCTCTCATCCCTGACTGACTTGCAGCAACAAAGAAGACAGGAGAAGGGAAAATAACTAGCCTTTCCACACTTGGGGAGCTGGAAGAGTTCTGTATTTCTCTTTATTTCTAGAAGAAGCTGGGCTGTGAAAAAGTGAAAAAAGAAAAAAAAAAGAGAAAATTCCATCAGCTCTCAGCTTAAGGAAGGGAAGTAGGATCTATGCAGTGTATTTAGCTGTAGGGAAGTCGATGGTTCCCTTTGAATGCAGGTTGATCCCAGTTTCCCCACTGGGAATAGCAATTACTTTGGAAGTTGGCAACCCAAATTTAGCAGGAGGAAGCCAGATCAGGGAAGGGTGACATATATTAGCATTTAGGGAGTTCATAGAGCTAGGATATCAGTAATCCAAATCCTCACATTAGTTTGTTTTTAGTGTGAAATGCACACAGGACAATGCTGGAGCGGTAGAGTCCCCGTTTTGTTTTGTTTTTTTACTTTGTTAAGGGTAGCAACCTTTTGGACTAATAAAGCACATTAGGAATTTTGAACACCTAGCACTTTCACCAAAGGGCTGCCTTGGAAAACTATGCATTTCCAAGAAGACAATTTTATGAAGTGTCATTCTTTCGTTCCTCACTCATTTCTCTGCTAAGAAGCTCTTTGTCTCTCCAAATTATCTTTGTTTCTTTTTCCTACGCAGTGTGAAAAAAATGCAGCCACACACTTCAGTTGTTATTTTCTAAGCTTACCTGTGAGACTAATGTGAGAAACTGAGGCATTCCTGTAAATTCTTTGCAGCATGGTGGCTTCCCTTTCCCCCCGCCCCCTTTCATTACAGGAAAATAAACAAAACATAAGTGAGGCAGAAACCTTGATGGACACCACATCTGCAGATGCCAGCTTGAGACCATTTTAGTTTCCAAACAAATTGATAGTCATTATTCAAAATAACCTGTTCCAGGAGAGTTCATACAACCTATTTAATCATCACATGGAAAAGTATTGTAAATAAGTAGGAGAATTTAAAAAAAAAAGAGTTTCTCATGGGAAAGTTTCAAGACTCTATAGTCAAGACATTTTGCTGCAAATTATGTTTTCTACTCTCAAAGTTGAAAGGAAGCCTAAGGCCATGAAAATTACATGCCATTCTTTTTTCCCCCCAACCCTACGAATATCAGTGTTATAATGGTACAGTAATCCACTTAGAATTTTCTGCTGTTTTAATGGCATTCAAAACACTGTTTGAGGGGACCACCACAACTGATCTAATGAACAGGGGAGGCCGTGCTCGTTCCTAGAGGGAGAGAGGCCTCCAAGGTTACAACAGTTGTCACCCTCAGGACTTGTTGGAACTTGGAATGCTCTGTTTCCCATTTCCACATACGAAAGAATGAATCCACATTAGGGAATTGGGTGAAAGTTTCGGTTCATGCAGTGCAAAAATGCAGCATTGTGACCTTGTCCCCAATGCTTTTAATCCCTTCAAGTCTCCTGGATCCTGTGGTGCTCTTCGACAAAATATCCATCACATTGTGTCCAAATGTCCATCAAGAGCTTACAATGGCCCAATGTCTGATTTTTTTTCAACATAGACCACCCTGTCCTTGAATGGCAGGGTGGACTGGACATTAACATTTGAACCACTATAAGTCCGTGTGTTTGCCATACGCTAAATAAATAAATACATCCTAGATCCTGAACTGTATTCACCTGGGTGTTCCTCCACCCATCTTCAGGCACCTTCAAAGTGACTTCAGAGTGACACCCACCTGCAGGCAACCTCAGAGCACAACTCTAGAGCTGCCCTTTTGTGGGGGGGGTGTGTCTCTTTTCCCCCCAAGAAATATAAGCACAATCATTTTGCTTGTTCTGGGACAACTTTCTGTCTCCAGAGGTTAACCACTGTGATAATTTGAGAAGGTCAGAAGTTTTTCCTGTGTTTATCTGCCAGTATTCGGTAACCTGGGGTGTTTGGAAATGATTCCTTTGGGGAGAAAAGTGTAAAAGACTATGTTATAATCCGGATTTGAGGCTTCCTTCTTTCAGCAGCACACAAGGAAACTGTCCAGCAGCAAATCTAACCAAACAACTAGCTGAGCTCCTGCTGGCTTCACGTTGCCAAGGTTGGAGACCTCTTGAGCTAAGGGGCGTTCTTCCTTGGCCCTGCATTGAGCTTAGGAAAAGGGACGATTGGCTGTTAAAGGTGATAACTATATACCACCTGCCTATTCAGAAAATGAGACCTAAGTTCTCAAAACGAAATCCATAAAGTGGCAGTTGGAAAGGGCTGAAGCTCAGGAAGAAAAATGCCGTTTGTCAACAGCGGCTCCTACGTTTGAATACCAGCTTCTCCATTTAAGACTATTTCATAAAATGAAAATTCTCCGAGACACCGAAGAACTACTCCCAATCATAGCAGGGTTAACTCGACTACTGTAGCAAGACAAGAATCGGGGTTTGGCAAGGTGTGATCCTTCCAATGTATATGTATTACAATTCTTATCTCCAATCATTGTAACATAAACAGGCAGAAGTTCCCCATATTTGAGGTAGGTGGATCAATTGCCTAATGTTTCCTTCGCAATCTTGTCCCACCATTAGTACAGGGAATTTGGAAGTCATTGTCCAAAACCTCCAGAAGACAACCGAGTGGGAAAACGGATCTATTATATTTCTGTTCTTAAATAAGTAAACAAAACCTCAGGAGGCACTCAGTGTACCAGAGATTGTCATTTCAACACATTTCTGCTCCCAAGGTGAGCTCTCTCTTCCCACATGCAAAGAAACTTATTCCTACATTTTACCACTATTATTATACTGAGGGAAAGAAAAGAGAGTCAGTGACTGCAGAAATGGAGCCTCAGGCACCAGCACACTAGAGGCCAAAATAGTCCAGAAATTCACCTGACCCCTCATTTAGACAATGTCACAATGCAGCCTCAGACTATCATAAAAGTCCAAAAAACTGGGTAGGGAGAGGGAAGTTCACACCTTAGCTTAAGCATATGGGACATGGATCTCGCCCTTAGTAAACTGAGAGATTTCATGCATTTGTTCAGGGATCACCCATGTTTCCACTTCAGAAATTTAGCATTACATTTTTAAAAACCTCATTACAATTTAGATGTAGCCTATTATGTAGTGCAGTGTAAAATATGCTCCTCATTAATCTTACTACCCTGTCCTGCAAGCAAACAGAAATTAAAAACAAATATTGTAACTAGTAAAACCCTATTTATGAGAGGATCTTAAAATTAGGGTCAATCTCTGGTTCTGTCATGAAATACACCTATATTATATTCTGAAGTTGCATGCCAGTTTTGGTTTTGGTATGTTGCTTCCAATCAAAATTTGTAATACAGGTAGTCCTCGACTTGTAACAGTTCATTTAGTGACTGAAGTTACAACGGCACTGAAAAAAGTGACTTATGACTGTTTTTCACACAACCATTGCAGCATCCTCATGGTCATGTGATCAAAATTCAGATGCTTGGCAACTGACTCATATTTATGACTGTTGCATTGTCCCAGGGTCAAATGATCTCCTGACAAGCAAAGTCAATGGGGAAGCCAGATTCACTCAACAACCATGTTACTAATTTAACAACTGCAGTGTTTTTCACTTAACAATTGTGGCAAGAAAGATTGTAAAACAGGGCAAAATTCACTTAATAAATGTCTTCCTTAGCAACAGAAATTTTGGGCTCAATTGTGGTTGTACTTCATGACTACCTGTACTGCTAGAACAACTTCAGTTGTCTCTTCCTCTCCCTAAAGCATTCCAGGTGGTAATAAAAAAATTACAGCTTCAGAATGGATACTTAGGCTGTTTTTTCTTCCTTTTCCCTCTCCATCCTGCTTTCCTTTTCTGCCTTTGCCTAAATAGACCTAGGTAAGGAAGACAGTCTTATCTGCATTGTAAACAAATCATTCTGGGAGTATTTTAAACAGAATAAAAATGTCTTCAATAAATAAATATAAAGTGGTAAATACAGACAATGTGGTTAGTTAGAAAAAATATTGTGACAAGATTTATCATATAATGCATCTGACAATGCCCTTCAGAATAATTCTACATTCATTTTTATATGGATTGTACAATCCTAGATTCTGGACTGAACTCTGTTGTCTCATAATAGCTTTCTTTAGCATATCAAGCCATTCCTAATATAGGTATGTTCTTGTATTGACTTGATTTGTGTGTTAGTATTAAATCTGGCTAGATAAAGACATATTTAACAGTGTTAGGCTACTTATGTTACTTACATTTCTTCCACTATGCCTTCTCCAAATTTCATAATTATGGTCTGTGAACCACAACAGATTATTTCCAGGAAACACTGCCAAATTCCAGCACTAGCCATTAATCTCATTCCAATTTGTTGTGTTATCTCAAAAGAAAACACTTTCTTCTCCCTATTTCTTAACAAATATTGGATCCAATAGACTTAATCCTCCTAAATCCATAATGGAAAAATACATGTGCAGAATCCAAGATACTTGGAAATCTCCCTCACTTTATTCTTTTTCTCTGTCCTTTCTTATCTTGGTGCTCTCCAGCTACAGTGGAACAACCAAAATTCCCAATTTTTGAAATTTTGGGAATTGCAGTCCCTGATTAGAGAGAGAGAAAGGCTGTTCTAAGAGTCGAAAACATTCACTTTTCCAAGTCCAAGAGGAGAAGAATCATATCCCATCTTCAAATTTACAATGGGAAGTGCCTTGCCATTGGATTCAGCTGACCACATCATTTGCCTGTAAATGTCTGTGGTGATTCTCAAACATCCAGATCGGGGGTCTTCAAACTTGACAGCTGTAAGACTTGTGGACTTCAACTCCCAGAATTCCTCCTCAAATCATGTTAGCTCAGGAATTCTGGGAGTTGAGGTCCACAAGTCTTAAACTTGCCAAGTTTGAAGACCCTTCATCCAGATCATGGTTGTCCAAGCAGGTTCTTCAGTTCAGTTACATTAAAACTAAACAGCCCTCTCTCCACAGAGGGGGAAGGATACAACACCGCCAATCTCCTGTCTACAACACAGTCTTTCAGCAGCCCCAAGAAGATGCCACACCCACCTGCACCCTGATTCAGGTGTCTCTGAGGATATGGATAAATCCCCACGTGGCCTCAATGACTCTCAGAATGCCAATGACTGACCTTCAGAGTGCTAAGTACCAGATGACTGCAAAGAATATAAATCTTTCCATTCCCCACCAATAGGATCAGAAGAAGCTTCTTGGACAAGAAGGAAAATACTTTCAAGGAAAAAAAAAAACCAGGAAAGTCCAGGTGCCTTTTGGAAAAGAAGCTTTGGGATGATGTGTGTATAGAGGCCGAGCAGGGGCAAAACACTCCTATAAGGAAAGAAGATTGTCTGAATTTTATACTTTATACCTCTGTTGTCCCCGTTAAAGTGATAGGCTAGATCAGGGATGTCAAACTCAAGGCCCGCAGGCCAGATTTGGCCCATGGGGTGCTTAGCCCATGGGCCCGTCCTGGAAACAGCAAAGGACCTGCTTCTGGTGCCTCTGCCAGTGAAAACGGAGCTCGGGAGGGCCTCCTGAAACCCTCTGCCAACACGTGGCCCTCCCAAGCTCCATTTTCGCTGGCAGAGCGCTCGGGCCACCACAGGTGGCCCTGACATGAGTGACATCGAGCTGGCCATGCCACCCTGGCCAGGCCGACCCCATCTCCCTGAGGTCAAAAGCAAACTTGATGCGTCCCTCAATATAATCGAGTTTGGGGCTAGTTAACATCAATTGGAGCTTACAACTGTGGAATATGCAACTATGGGGCTGGTTAGTGCTGAATGTCCTTCTCTCACCTTTTAGTTAACTTTTAATGTTGAATTTTACTATCCTTGTCTCTATTTTAAATTTTTATATTCAGTTTTTAGGTGTGGAGCATTTAATTTTACATCATCCAAAGTCCCTGTGTGAAATGGGTGGTTTCTAAAAAAACATTCCCATTTGGGGCTCGAGGTAGATAACAAAGTTCTCGTCTGAGCTTGCTTAAAACAAACAAAAATCTTACAGCATATTATATGAATTCGGGAGAGATAGATTATCACCTTCCAGAGAGCCCTATTAATGGAAACAAATGTGATAGTTGGATGAGGCAGGGAGGGGTATTTATTATTTTGCAGTAACAAAGTGCAATTAAATGCTGCTGTGTGTTCTCATCTCCCAGTTGAAATGCTCAAGTCTGAAAGTTCCAACTAGGAAAATTGTTCTCCAGTAAACTATAAATTATATGTAAGCAGGACGGACTGCATATAAATAAATATACACATTCTAATAGGCAACGTTTGTCCTTGCCTTGCCTTGCATTTAACCTGAAGATACATCTTTAGGATGCAGAGATCTATTGTTGTTTCTCAATGTCCCCCCCCCCCACTCATTTTGTTCTAATTTTGTTGCATTTGTGACACAAATGTACCCTCCACATTCATTATTATGTGGAATTGCTTGGTTTTCTTGAGCCATATGATCCAAAATAAGGTGACGGGTCCCTGAACTGTGGAGTGTACAAATACAGTTAGAAATGGATATGCTACAGATGAATAAACTAAGTGCTGGAAGAGAAAAATATCAGAATTAACTTCCTCATACTAGTACTCTTCAGGATTTTAGTTTCCACAAGTTTGGTTAAGGTTCATGGGAATTTTTTCTAACACATCTTGGGGATACCAGGCTGGAGAAAGCTGTGTGAACAACAAAGGGAATAATAAAAAAATATTTGCCTAATAAAAAAAGTAAGAAACATAATTGTGGTTTGTGGACATAGGAGACCTTGAAGTATATTTGTCAGCCCAACAAGATTGACCGGACAAAGAAACTAATGCCATATAGGTCAAGACTACTTTTGTTGAAACACCTATAAAGGTAAACGTTCCCCTCTCACATACGTGCTAGTTGTTTCCGGCTCTAGGGGGCGGTGCTCATCTCTGTTACAAAGCTGAAGAGCCAGTGCTGTCCGAAGACCTGATCATGTGACAGGCATGACTGAGGTGCATGGAACGCTGTTACCTTCCCAGTTCCCACCAAAGTGGTCCCTATTTTTATACTTGCACTTTTTACATGCTTTCGAGCTGCTAGATTGGCAGAAGCTGGGACAAGTGAAGGGAGCTCACTTGAACCGCCGAATTGCTGACCTTTCTGATCGACAAGCTCAGCATCTAAGCCACTAAGCCACGGTGTCCCCTGAAACATCTATAGCGACTATTGCAAGTTTGACTATTTCCTCTATCTTTGTGTGAACTAGAGAAGGGCTTGTCTGAGATGCTTTCTTGGGTTATTTTTTTGTCCCAGGCTCAAGGGTCTCTTATCTGACCATTGCCTTGGTAGCAACTCTTCCTCCTGTCCTTCAAGGCCATTCCCTGTTTTCCCTCCAATTAAAAATTTCTGTCAACACAATACTGTCATATAAAGTTAAGGAATGTGATCTCTACCTGAAAGAAAAACATAGTCTGAAAGGAGACACCAATTTTTTGTGCAACAAGTACAATTAACATACAATGAAGCTTTTAACTGTAAATAAATATAATTGCTTGGAAAAAGTAACTACCTAGGCATGTTAGTTTACCTACTATTGTAGGGTCAGTTTTGTTACTCTTATCTAGGAAGCATGAGATTGGATCAAAGACTGAGGCTAAATTCTGGTTTAGTCACAAGACGCGCTATGCAATTTCAAGTCAATAGCTGATCTTGGTCTAGTAGTCAACCTGACAGGGTTGTCATGAGGAAAATGCAGTAACCCCTACATATATAACGCTGATTTTTTTTTTTTAGAAAAAGCTGGATAGAGGTAATTCCCATGCCTTTGATGACCTTAGTTAAAATGATGACTCCGTGTTTTTAGTGAAAGCGTTAAACATTCCCCGTCCAGCAAATAAAATTATGCTAATTTGCCATTTTGGGAGTACATTATGCAAATTGCCACATTTGCATACACATTATCCCTATTAATCATTTCTACGGCACTTTCAAGATGCTAATGTTTTATAGTGCTCTTCCTAGACATCTTTATGACAACCTGGGATAATGAATTAATATTCCCATTTTATAGATGAAGCAGTAAGGATAAGAGACAGCTATGACTCACAGCAATTCTTGGCCACATGGAGATGTGAACTCAGTTCCAATTCCCTTAAGTCTAGTATTTTACTCAACATATTTATCTGTGTCACACAATTAATTTTGGAAATTTTTTACTGTGAGTGTTACTTTAAAAAGAAGACTGAAAATGACTGTGACTCAGAAATAAAGGTAGTCTAGTCCTCACCTCCAGGTATTCTGGTTCTCCAGTGCACAGAATTCCCACCTAACATACAGAAAGACAAGTCTTAACCCACCCTAAGCCTAACCCTAGGTTGGCGAAACCTTAGAAACTTCAAGAGAAGCACTGTGGGTAAAAGTGCAACAGATTTTTGAACAGATTTTTCTCTTTTCCTTCAGATGCAGTAGAATATACAGGTAGTCTTCGACTTACAAGAGTTCATTTAGTGTCCACTCAAAGTTGCAACGGCACTGAAAAAGTGACTTATGACCATTTTTCACAGTTACGACCTTTGAAGCATTCCTGTGATTGTGTGATCAAATTCAGATGTTTGCCAACTGATTCATACCTATGACCGTTACTGGGTCCCAAGGTCATATGATCACCTGTTCGACTTTCTGACAAGCAAGGTCAATGGGGAAGCAAGATTCACTTAACAGCCATGTTACTAACTTATCAATTGCAATCATTCACTTAACAACTGTGGCAAGAAAGATCGTAAAATGAGGCAAAACTCACTTAAAAAATATCTCACTTAACAATGGAAATTTTGAGCTTAATTGTGGTCAAAAGTCAAGGGCTCTCTGTACTTTCTATTTTCGCGTATCACACACTAAGAATGGCTTAGACACTTATAAATATCCAAACCAGGTGGTCCTTGATTTACAGCCACAATTGGGATCAGAATTCCCATTGTTAAGCAAGGCTGTTGCTTAGTTGTGCCCAATTTTACAACCATTTTTTCCATGCAGTTGTTAAGTGATTTATGCAGTCATGAAGCAAATCTGGGTTCCCCCATCAATTTTGTTGGAAGCCAGATGGAAAGCTTGGCAGTGACCCTGGGACACTGGAACCCAACATGCCGGTTGCCAGGCGCTCAAGTTTGATCATGTAACCTTGCAGATGCTGCAGTGATTGTAGTAAAGTATGAGAACCAGTTGTGGGTCACTTTTTTTCAAATGCTGTTGTGACTTTGAAGGGTTGATAAATGAAGGGTTGTAAGTCAAGGACTACAATAATAACACTGCTGCTGATGGGGTCATCACCAATGATATCAACATTTTCATTTATTTATTTGTTTGTTTATTTGTTTTTTTAGCAAATTTCTAGAGTGACTCTGAGTGACTTACAAAAAAAAAAAATCCAAAGCATAAAATGTATACAATTCCACTTCCATCCGCCCCGCGGACACAAATGCAATGCATACCAGTGACTTGACTACTTGCTTAAAGAATTGAAAGTCCCCTTTGGAAAGCTAGTCACCCATACTCTCTTTTACGCTCCTAAAAGACGGGTGTAATTTTCTAATAAATTGCTGCTTTCCAATAGAGAGAACTATCAATGCACTTATGTAAGGAACAAGTAACCCGCAGTGCTGGAGTTCTTAGAGGTGGGGGTGTTTATTCCTCAGATTTTTGGGAAAGCTCAGTTTCCTTAGGAAGACAAGGAATGTTTTTCAAAGGATTAGCATTCCTCCTCCTCCTCCTCCTCCCCTCCAATTTCTTAACTCTTTCTTTCAAGTCCTGAAGTGGAAATAACATACGTTTTTTGCTTTAGGGTCAAAGCTAACTACCAAAGGTTCCTGAAGAACAAGAGGCTCTAAGTACTCAGCTGTCATAATGGATAGCGGTTTTTAACAATCGTAAGCCCCAAATGGTGAAGCGGGGGTGGGTTGTCAGGATAGAAAGGGAAGATGGCTTCATTCAGTGCAAGGCCACTGACAGGCCAAGAGGGACCCAGGCAGGTAAGGGCGGGTATGCAATACACATTTGATTCAGGGTCTTTGCCTCATCAGCCTTTCTCAGGGGTGTGGGGCTGTTTCAGGCAGTGAATGTCTGATTGCCAGCCAGCTGCCTCTGGGGTCCCCTTGATGGATGGATCAGAAACAACAGTGCAAAAGGTTGCATCCCTCAGTCCTCGCCGCCTTGCGTGCTCCCCTCATCTCAATTCCCCAACCCCCGGCCCTCCATCTTAGCCACTAAAAGAGGAGTCCCCCACTTTCACCTCCATCCATGTGGCATAATATCTGGGAATTGCCGGTCAGAAGATGGGCCTATCACGGGGAGGTTCAGAGGAATGGTGGGGAGGATGGTGAGATTGAGGAGAGTATTTATGAATTTATTCATGGCCTGCTGCCTACTCAAACCAGCTCTGTGTGGAATATGAATTCACCAAATGCTTACAACATTGTTGTTTCCTTTAAAAAAAATGAACTTGTGGTCAAGATTCTTATTTAATACAATACACATTTTAACCAAATACTCCTTCCTTCCTTTCTTCTTTCTTTCCTTCCTTCCTTCCCTCCCTTTCCAGGATAAAGGAGAATATTAAATTAACATTAGTAGTTCAACCTCACTGTAACTCAGGGAGGAAAAAAGAATATTGCTTTTGTTCGTTCTGTAAGCAGAAGAGGCTGCCATCTGAGAGAGCTGCTGCCATACTAAGACACCAATATGGTAAAAATATCAAATCCAAATTGATTATCAATTTTAATGTGAAAGAAAAAGAAAATTAATAAGTAGGTGGTAACGATGCTAATTTTTCTATAGCTAATTTAATTGATATCACATTTCTATTCCAGCCTCATCCAATTTTAGACCATGGTTCCTGCCACATCACTCAAAATCCACACATGGTCAAAAGGTCAGGCATCCTGCCATTCAATGTAAGATAAAAAAAAATAAGTTGGGAGTTCAACAGGAATAATTTATCACCACACTCTGGGATTTCCTTGTAAGGAATTAGCAAATATAACACATACTTGTCCTTGCGGTTATCATGGCAACATTGCACAGCCAATAGAACCAAAGGCCATAGTAAGATCTAATATGATCAATAAGGCACAATTTCCTTTATTGATTTCTGTGGGGAGACTCATTAGCTCAAAGCACTTGCACATCCTTAGTGTCATATATTGTGAGACAAAGACCAGCTGGAAAGGGTTGAAGATACTTATAGGTGTGCCTGAAATTGCATAGCAATCGAAGGTGGTGTATAGGTTTTGTGATCAAGATGGACAACAATTATTTGGCTTTAGGTGGGACTGAACCATCATCTATTCAAGATGTGTTTTTCTGATCTCCACAACAAGCAGGGAAATCACAAACTCCTAAGTTATTCTTGGGAACTCGCCACTCCAGCATGATTCCTCTTTTCCAGCAATTCTCAAATGCACATTGGTCCCTGACTCGCCCTTCTTTGTATTATGCTCATTTAGACTGGAATTTTCCCAACCTATTTCAGGTGCTTTGCAGAAACTGAAAGCTTTACAAATTGAGCTGACAATGGGAGCAACCATCAAACAATGCTTCAGTGGCCACACTTGATGACTAGAGGATGAACGTAATCAACCAATGGTGTTCTTTGCAGCACTGATGTTACTTCAACATAAAGATGAATAACAACCTCCAAGTTTGTTTGTTTATTGCATACATACTCTCCTACTCCACAAATTCTAGGTGGATTATATTATATTGGTAATACCATAAAACATCACAATTTATATATCATGCCATTCTACATGCTGCACCTTCCCTCTAGACAGATGCCTCCAATTTAGTCACACTCTTCAATTAAGGTTCACAAAAAGAGAACAGTTTCCACTGTCTTCCAAAATGTTAGCAAGGAAGAATTTGTTGTCACCTCAGGGCAGGCTCTTCCAGAATAGGGGAGCTGCTGCTCAGTGGCCTTGTTCTTGGGCAACCTCCAAACTTTAGTGGGTGTGATTTTCAGGTCTCGGACAGCTTGATGTGGCCAGTTCATCACCACCAGCTTCTCACCACCAATTCACCTCTGCCAACTCGCCACCACAAAGTCGTTGCAGGATGATTCAACAAGGTCAATTCGCCTCATTGGCAGGCAAGCGAGTGGATGGCAGAGCACAGAGCGGCAGAGCCTAGGATATTTTATGGGACCACAAGTGCAAATCATGGCCTGGAGCTCGATGCACCAACAGCAGGGGCAATGGGGGTTGTGAAAATGGAAGCCCACCCAGCTGCCACTGCTGCTGTCGCATCAAACTCCAGGCCATGATTTTCATCTGTGCCACCCATAACATATCCTAGGTTTTCCAGGAAGGCATATACTTCCCAGTTGAGACCTACTGATCGACAAGACCAATGGATATTGCCTCCATACCATGTTCAGCCTCAACATCACGTGGAACGCATCCAGAAAACCTGCTTCATCCAGGATCTCCACAGCTGCTGTCCCACCTTCTCCTCAACAAGCTATGCTAAAATGGGAAGACTGTAGACAAGCCTGTAATTGTTGATGTGAGCTGGTTTAAGGGAAATATCTTGAGAAAAGGATCACCCCTTTCTCACATAATTATTTCTACTACCTGAATTCAGTATCTCATCTCCTTCCTTGGCAACCAAAATCAATGAAGGCAAGGATCAAGCTCACAGGGACAGGGCATATTTTACAGAGAACGCTGCCAATTGCTCAGAGATCATAGGTTCATATAAATCCCAGGTGTCTTTGTAAGGTATCAGCCCTGTCATAGCTTCAGCTCAATCAGCTTCCTAGTCCTCCTGTACTGTCCAGCCAGTGTATGGGAATTGGATAGTTAGGTAGCAATTGTGAACTGTCCTCTTAAGGGAATGCATCATGGTAAATGTAGTTAAGGTATCCTGGGAAATGTAGTCCATGTCACATGACCATATCTGTAATCCTTATTGGTCACTAAATTGACCCTTGATGGGTTGGGGGAGTTTTCCTCACTCTTGGCTGAACTCACGGACTCGTGGTAACTGCTCTACTTCTACCGCTATGAGATGGGAAAAAAGGGATAAGGAGATAACCATCTTTTTACCTACAAGACAGATATGCAAAGGATTGGTCATTAAAGAAGAACTTCATCACAAATGTGAGTTATGAGGATACCTGATGAACCAATAATAAAGACTTTGTATGTATGTTTTGTTGAGTTTATCTCTCTGCATCTGTACAGAAGACAAAATCTACCACTGTACAGAATACAGAACAGTAAAAGGATGGTTATCTCCTATCCCTTTTCTCCCATCTTTCAGAGAGAGAGAGAGAGCGCAGATATCCTGTAGTGCCAGAGGTTGGCACAGAATATTCTGCCATCAGAGAAACAAGTGTCATCATCACTTTGTATTGTGTCATAGAGTAATTTGTTGAGCAACATGAGAGTTAGTAAAAAAAGCGGGGGGGATAGAAACAAAACAAGGGAGGGAGGGAAGGCATTAAAATCAAAGAGCAAAATATAGATAGGGGAAAAAGTGCCAATGCTGAGAACCTTTATTAATCGGGTGGGTCAGGCATATTGTGGAAATAAGATTTGGTGGATCAAAACATTTCTCCCCCAGAGAGCCATACAGGGCAAAAATATTTGTCCCACTTTGGAATATGTGATAGGCATTCTAGCAGGAGACCAATTTATCTTGTCTGCTAAGCTAGCATACCATTACAACTGAAGCCTCTATGGGATTCGAGGATGGGGTCTCCATTTGTGATTGACAAGCAGGCCTTTGATTGTTTTGCAAGTTGGGACACTTAATGAGCAGCCCTGCAAAATGAGCCATTTCTCTAAAATCCTTGTGGCTTAAATATCAAAATAATGAAGTCATGAATTACAAATCACCAAGTCATGAATTAAAGAATAACCTGGGATCCTCAGTATCTGTGGTGATGAGAATTCAGATTTAAACAAGGCCCAGAAGAACGAGCACTGTGGAAAATAGGAAGATTAAGACTCTTATTCAGACAAGGTTGCCTCCCCCACAGTAGATAATTCATTTGCAGATTTTATTTAATTTCCATTTGTTTAACTTCCACACTGCATAAAAGGAATTTCTGGCTGCTATAGCATTGGTGGTAAGAACACAATTCCAATTCAAGGGTTCAACATTTATACATTGACTTCTATGTTTCAGTACCTCTAGAACAGGGTTGTCAAACTCGATTTCATTGTGGGCCGCATCAGGGTTGTGTTTGACCTCTGGGGCCTGGGTGGCGTGGCCAGGACGGGCGTGGCCAGCTTGGCATCACACATGTTGGGAGCACCTGTGGTGGCCTGGGCGGGGCTGGGGGGGATCATCCTGCAGCCCTCCGCCAGTGAAAGAGCATGGGAGGGCCTGCGTGCCAGTTTCGACTGGCAGAGGCACCACAGGCCAGTCCTTCACTGTTTCTCAGGCAGCCCCGCAGGCCAGATCTAAGCACCAAATGAAGTCCAACGCCTCTGGAAGACACAGGAATTCAAAATACGGCTGAGAATTTGGCATCTGAGGTTGTACAAAGTACTAATGATTAATTAGAGAATGTGTTACTGAAATAGTACCAGAGATGGGCTGCAAAAATCCAGATGAACAGTAGATAACAACAAAGAGAAAGAGTCTTCTTCATCTCTTTGGAGTTATCTTTGGGGTTATTAGTCATCCAGCTTTTTCCATATCTATCAGGTACCGCCACCTCAAAAGAGCTAGATTTTCAAATTGGAATGGAATGAGTGTTTTATTTACTATTGTCATATATATATATATATATAAATTTTTTAAGAACATAGTGTGTATTTTAAGAATGTACGA
Source organism: Pseudonaja textilis (assembly GCF_049901715.1). Taxonomy (NCBI): domain Eukaryota; kingdom Metazoa; phylum Chordata; class Lepidosauria; order Squamata; family Elapidae; genus Pseudonaja; species Pseudonaja textilis. The sequence continues at coordinate 121,786,382 of NC_141991.1, read as the reverse complement.
AGCAGAATTCGATTGGAAGTTATGTACTATATTGAATGTTATAATTTTAAAGGCATAAATTGAAGTTTAAATAAGAGTTGAATGGATAAAATTAAAAGATATAAAGGTGTCATACTCCAATTAGTAACTACAGGGGAAAATTTGTTCAATGAGAAAAGATAATATGAAATTGAACAAGACAGACAAAAGTATAAATATAATGATTGGAAAGACATTGAAACTTAGAAAAAGAGATATAATTGAATTTAGATAGATAATTAAAAATAAAGTTGAGAAAACCAAGGGAAGGGAGAAAATATGGAGAAAATATTAAAACAGTAATAAGATATGGAATAGAACACAAAGATGAACATGAAATTGTTTGTGTTTGTATGAAGAAGTGATAACCCGGGGTCATGCTATTCTCAAAAAGAGATGTTTTATTTGTATTATGTTTTAGTGAAAACCCAAATAAAATTTATATTTAAAAAAAAGAGCTAGATTTTCTAGCTTGGTGTCACATCCACCCACTCAACCAACATGCAAATTTCAAATGTTAGTATGTTAAACACAGAAATGTGGTTTATTTTGCACAGACGAGAGATTGTGTGAGTGAGTGAGATGTGTAATGCCAGAATGCATTTTGTTTTACCTTAATTACTTTTGTAATCTCAACTGTTCCTGTTAGCTGATGGCCTTAGTGTGGTGTGTGAACTAAGCCAGTTTGGCTTATTCAACAAGTCATGGTTTAAAACAAGAGATTAATTCAGCCTGTGAGTCTGGCATTCGTTCCTTGCAAAAATGGACATCTGTGCAAGTCAAGTTTTCTTTTATTGTTCTAGCAATACAATTTGATGACAAGCAGGGTAATTTTTCTCTAGTGTTAATTAAACAATTAGGATTTGAAATCTGTAGTAGCCTACAAATTTCTCTGAAATCTAATAGTAGCTTTAGATCTATCTACTACTTGTCCCAGTTCTATATAATTATTACAGGTGGAATTGAAGGAGTGGCAGAAACTGGGGGTGGAGTTAAAAGAGGGATCAGCCAAGAATCTCTACAAACCCACAAGCAAACTAAGCTCAACCTCTCTTGAATTCTGTGGGCCCTTATCTAAGTCTAAGCAGGTGCTAACCATTAGTTGAGAATACTCCTGTGCATAGATATGAATAGCAATAAATCAGTTTAAATGGAAGATATGTGGACCTGATCTTTCACATCTGACATGAATATACTGTGTGCTATATAAGCTATTTTTTATAGCTTGGGGAAATTTATATTGTGCTATGCTATGCTATGCTATGCTATGCTATGCTATGCTATGCTATGCTATGCTATGCTATGTTACGTTGTTATGCTATGTTAATATATTATGCTCACGTTTTACTGTTTTGCTGAACTTAAACATAGTTGTAAATTCACATGTATATATTAAAAGTGGATTGTTTTCAGATTGTCTTTTTTTTAAATGGATTGTTATAATTTGCCTGGGGAATTGAAGAACAGCCTACAAATAACCCAATAAATCAGCATGAAAACCAAATCCTAATGCTTTGAATCTCAGGATGGGACCCCAGAGATGAAGGGATGGAGCCATATTTTTAAGAGAGGGCTTCTCAAAGCAGAAGCAGATAGTTGACTGGTGATTCCCTTTGGTTCCATGAAGCACTGCGCATTGGGGCATCACCTCTATAGGATGGGTGCAAGAACACCTTGCCATTCTTCACTCTCCGTGTTGCAGAAGGAAAATCTATTTGCACACAGAGTGGTGCAAATACTTCCCCATCTCTCTCTCCTCCCCATGCACATGCACGCAGGCATACACACAGGCGCACACACATACATGCATTCATCCATCCATCATAATGATGGGCATTTTGTAAGTGCCTTTATAAAGGTTAAAGCAGTCCTGGGTTTCCCTTGCTGCAATTGGGAAGCACAAGTTGTTCCTCATTCCAGTGGGGCAGTATGAAGATGCACAAAGAAAATATTAGATGCCACAGCCCAGGGATTTTGAGAGCAGGATCTAATAACTTTCAGAGACTACTTTCTAGGACCAGTCATTGTTCTGGGAACAACTTGCCTCCAGAGGTTGTAAATGCTCCAACACTGGACATTTTAAAGAAGAGATTGGATAACGATTTGTCTGAAGTGGTGTAGGGTTTCCTGCCTAAGCAGTGGGTTGGACTAGAAGATCTCCAAGGTCCCTTCCAACTCCGTTATTCTATTCTTTTTTTAAAAAACAGATTTTATTAATTTTACAATTAAAAACAAATCAACAACACATACACAAATAGAGAAAAGAGAAAAGAAAAAAGAAAGAAAAGCAAAAAGAAAGGAGAAAGAAAGAAAAAGAAAAAAAGTGAACACTTAAAACATTCTAATTTTCGACAGTTTGCAAGATCTTTTCTTTTCTTGTTTTATGCCATATACGCACATCTTATCCATATATATGTTTATATTTCACTCATATAAGTTTGTCCCATTCTTTTTTACCTTATGATATAAGGTCTATCTTTGATCTAACCATTTATACCAGCAATTCCAATTGTTAAAATATATTGAAGAATCTTTGTTTTTTAAGGCTAAAGTTAGTTTGTCCATTTCTGCACAGTCTGAGACTTTTTGGATGATCATCTGTTCTGTAGGTATGTGAGGTAGTTTCCAACACTGAGCAAACGCTAGTCTGGCTGCTGTTAATATATGTATTGTTATATACTTCACTTTTTTAGGTAGCTGTTTATCGAAAATCCCTAACAGGAAGGACTCTGGTTTATACTCAGTCTGTTCTTTTGTTATATCTTCTAGCCAGTTTCTAATTCTTTGCCAGTATTTCTGGGCTTCTTTACAAGACCACCACATATGAAAAAAGGTTCCATCTATTCTTTTACATTTCCAACATTTCAGGCTCGTGTTGGGGTGCATCTTCGCTAATCTCGAGGGAGGGAGGTCGTTATTCTACTCTACTCCTACTCTACTCTACTCTACTCTACTCTACTTTACTCTACTCTACTCTATTCTAAAGAGTCTGAAAGTGAAAACCATCCTGGAAGAATGCAATGGAAAAGCCACTTCTACATCATGCAGGAAAACTGCACCAATGTGTCCCTGTATAGCCCGTTATCTGGTGACACCACTTAAGCTTGGTTCTTATCAGTAAGGGCTCTTTGAGGACTTTGGAGAAACTTTCAATCCATCTAACTTTGTGAGATATCCTACCAATCCAAGGTCATTGAGCCTGGGCTTTCTACCTTCTGGCCTGTGCTTTATTAGTAACATCAGTTATAGTGCAGGATGTATGCTAAGTGGGGAGGGATGGATATTTAGCATTTGAAGTAGTAAATAGAAAACTAGAAGAGTCCAACACAGATCAGAACAACCAAGACACAAATCATGAAGCAATTCCAGTGCTGTCAACATCTCTTTTTCACATTCAAAAGGGAAATGTATGAGAAAATAAAAAGGACACCCATGGGATCCCCAATACTGGGAGTCCTTGCATAAACTGTCCTGCACAGACTAGAACACCGTGCATTTCAAAACTACATATCTAAATTTTGGTGTCTCTATGTGGATGACACATCTGTCATCATCAAAAGAAATGCACTGGAAGACTTTCATACCCTACTGAACTCCGTCTTCCCAGACATACAATTCACAATAGAGGAAGAAACGGCTAGCAAATGACCATGGTTAGATATGCTTGTCAACAGGCAGGAAGATTGGAGCCTAAAAATCATAGTTTATCGCAAGATCACCAGCACTCCATACATCCTTAGTTTCAACAGTAACCATCCACTGTCACACAAAAAGAGTTGCATCAGAACAGAATATGGCAGGGTGAGACCCCCTCTGTAGTACCCAGCAAGCTAAACAACTGTGGAACAGATACCTATGTGAACAATTCAGGTAGAATTGGTACACACAATCATTTATTACAAGGTGCCTGTGCAACAAAAGGAGTGAAAGGAAGAAATAAGGTACAAGATCAACTACACCCTGCCATACATTGGAAGCAGTAGAACACAGCTTCCGAGACCTGCAAGTGGGCATCACACACTGCCCAGAGGCTACCATATGAGGACAAACAAGGATTGCTAGGAAGTGGGAGATACTTTTAAGATAATCTACCGGATTCCCTCCATGGATTGCCCTGTGACTAGGGACCAACAGGGAGGAAGCTAACCACCATTGCAACAACACAAGCGAGCAGTAAGATCAAGAGACTCAAACTCATTGGCAGCCTCACACTGCAATGAACAAGGAAATACATTCAATTTTACAGTACTAAGATTGTTGGCCGAGCAGGTACAAAGGTAGCCAGTGAAATTATTGGGGCCTGAGAAACGGGCCCCTTATCAGCCAACAGGAGTATGTTTTAGCACCAGTTTATTAGGCCCCACATAAATATTGCACATAGAATAGCCCAAGGCACACAATCCATTAGAGAGACGTTCCCTGAGGATGGGCTCCAGCATGAATCTGAAAACTTGAAAGACTAAACCTCCAATCCCAATGACCGACCTAGACTGGATCCTGCAACATTATCCTGGGATATATATATTTGCCTTCATTTGTATCAGTTATAATCCCTTCCTTCTTCTCCAAGTCCCTCCTAACTAATAATTCATTTCATTCTAATAAAACCAAGGCTATTTCTTCTCTTCAATCTAGATCTTTATTAAATAGTGGTCAAATCCCACCCCAGATGCAGGATAAAATTGATTTCATTGATCTTACTAGACAGACCTCATTCCACCCCATCCCACCCCTGATGTTTCCTTCTCCCTCTTACTGCCTTCAAGGCATTAATGAATACAATCTCATGAATATTTTCTTGAGGGGAGGTTGTATTTGTACATCTCTTTGTGTATATGAAATATAAAGGTCATTAATATCAGATTATGTATCAATAGTTCCGCTTCTCATGCAGAATCTTAGATACTGTGGGTTCCATTGGTTTTTTTTAAGAGTATTTCTGTAAGACAAAAAAGGCATAAGCTTAGGATTTAACCATTTAGGATCCTTCTTTCCCAAAGGTGCTTTTTCAAAAGGCAACTGGACTTCCTTAAAAACGTTTCACTTCTCATCCAAGAAGTTTTTTTCACTTCTAACTAGCGGGGAATGGAAGGATTTATATTCTTTGGATATTCTTTGAAATAATATAAATCCTTCAATTCCCCACCATTCAGTTGGAATTAAAGAAGCTTCTTGGATGAGAAATGAAACATTTTCAAGGGAAAAAAATCCCAAGAAAATCCTTTTGGAAAAGTACCTTTGGGGCAACCATGACCTGAATGATTGAGAATCTACATGGTCATTTAGGATCCTTTTACTTATTTCTAATGAAAAGGAACCAACTTAATTTTGCATCCAGTCCTGATCCCACATGAGGAACAGCCAGACAAAACAGAAATAGATTGCAGAAGTTCAAACATGAAAATTGCAAACATACAGCCACGTGTGTCTCCACTGATATGGAGTAGGAAACCCAAGAGAAAAAGATGAATATTAATGGCCATACAGAATTGTAAACCACGCAGGCTGTCATCTTATTGCACAACTGTCTCCTTGCACACTGATCCCTGTACACGTCCTATCTAGATTTCAATTTGTTGCAGACAGTGTTGCAGGCTCTAATTGTGCCTGTTGCTTAGCTTCGCTGTCTCATGCTGTACCCAACTTGTTCTCCAGGAAATCAAGGTGGCTCACATAGGACTTTCTTTTTGCCTTTGATTATCACAAACATCCCTGTGAGGTAGGTATCTTTGGCTGAAAAGCAGTGACTCGGGCTTCAACAGTTGAGAGTGGGCTTGGACTTGCTTTTCCACAATCCTGGTCCACGATCCAGTACTTTAATCACACTGGATCTCTTTTGCATTGCAGTCCACCAAATTCATCAGTGGGTCTGCTGCACATAAGGCACATATGGAGCCTTGGACAAATAGAAAGAAGCTGGTAAGCACAGCATCTATATCTATATCTATATCTAATCTCTATCTCTATCTCTATATCTAATCTATCTATCTATCTATCTATCTATCTATCTATCTATCTATCTATCTATCTATCTATCTATCTATCTCCTGGTCTTTCTGTTGCATGAAACAAAGGCAGTTCTAAGGGAAGCCCACCCAACACCCCCACTCTGATCAGAGAAAGGATTCCCTTGGCGCTTGAGCTAACTTGAGCCTTTTCCTTGAGGTCTCTGGCTATCTGCCACATCGCCTGGATACCCCACCCAGGCGTCCTGCTAATTAGCAGGGATTCCACTTCCAGAGGCCTCTCCTCTCCCCACTGTTCAGCTTCTTTCTAATTAATTCACTGGTGCTGCTCATTAGGATCAGCCTGCAGAAGACTTCCAATACAGGCTTTCTAGTGGCCTCTGAGCTACAAAGGAAACAGCTCGACTGGCTGGCTGGTTAGAGCCTCCTTTCCCCTCCGCCCCCCCTGCTCCCGCCCCCATCAAGCAAAGCCGGGGAGAGGGAAGGAGGGGAAAGCAATTGTCTTTAGCCAAGGTGGAGCTGAAGATCAGAGCATCGATCCTATGACAATCCCCTCAAATATATTCTGCTCAGCCATTGCGCCGAGGATAAGGGTGGGAGGCAAGCATAATTTGCTGCGCAAACGTTGCCATCTGGTTGGCGGTTTTTTTATTTTCCTTCCCCTTTTAAGAATTGCATTGATCCTAGTCTATAAAGCATCCATAAATCCATCTAATATCCTAAGTTGATTGACTATTGCCCTTTGAAAAGACTCCCGTGCAGGTTTTTAAATGATACTAATAAATTCTGTATACTGTTACAAAAATGGTAGGAAGTGGGCCCTGCTAGTGGGTCAGCACCAGAAAGAGGGACCAGAAACATGGAGGGCAGGGTCTCAGAGTGGGAGCTGTCTGATGCCCCCAAATTATGTAAAGAATCAACACAGCAAGCCAACGCAGGACAAAAACAAACAAAGGATGACAAGTTGAAGTATAACAAAATCTCAGACATAAATCACAGGAAAGAGATGCCAACACACGCACACACACAAAACCACCACAGAGAGATGGAGCAAACAATGATTAGGTGAAAGAAAGACAAATGTTCACACATTGTACAATAAGTAAGCAAGCGCACAAAATCATTCACCCAAATATCCCCCAGAAAAAAAAAAAGTTTAATTCTGACAAGAAGCACAATAATTGAACCCCAGGCTGCAGAGATGTAAGAAATTAAACGCTGCTCAACCATGTGTGTTGTTTACATGTACACGATTTGAGACAAAGTAGGATTTCACAAGGACAGCAGAGAGTAAAATAGAGAATAACAACAGGAGACAAGTGTGCATATTTGACACATACTGGCTAGTAGTGGCAAAGCCCTTAGTGACGGGAGGGAAAAAAACACACACTTTTCTTTCCTACACAGGCCAAAACTAGCACAACAATGGAGGCCCAGCCTACAAAGGGCAGGAGAAGATGTGAGATGCAGGACCACCCCTCATTTCAGTTAAAAAAAACCCAAGTGGAGACTGCTTTCACAAACACAGAAAAATTATCTCTCTCTGTCACCTAGCCCCGCCCACGGTGCACAACAATAAAACCTTGCATTTTTCTAGTCCTTTTTTTTTCTTCCTCTTCTTTTTTAATTGCCTAGAAAAACGCAGTCTCTAACCCCTCCTGAAGGAAATCTAGCCTCCTGGGAATCCGGAGGGCAAAAGCTAAAATTTGCATAAAGAAGCGGTATTCAGCAAAGGCGGTAAAAATTCAAGAAAGATGGCAAAAGAGCAGCACATAAATCAGCCGGCTTCTTCAGTTTGGGGAGAGATGGGCGAGTGAATGACAGCTGCTAGGGGCAGAGGCATGTTGTGATTGAGATGTATTGGAGTCTGTGCGTTGTTGCCTTCTGGGTGAAAACACCGCAAAGGAAGCCCTCTGATACAGCTCCGTTTTGTCACATGCCAGGGAACAAATCAATGTTAAAAGTTGTGTGGAGAGAAACATAAAATATTAAAGAAGGATGTGGGGGTGGGTGAGATAGGAATGGATGCAGAAAGTGTATGAGAATGCAAGTGAGCAGAAATTTTAAGATGAGGCTAGCACCTGCTTAGCTTACACTGTATGGTGTACAAGCCCAGGAAGCAGCAACAAGGTGCTAAGTGTAAAGATTTAAACGCTGCATGTTAAAATACATATTTATGCAAACACACAAACACAGAGAAGTGAATTAACACTACGTCAATCCCCCAGCCCAAACTAATATCATCTGTGCAAGGATGACATCAGACTCCCACACTCCCACAGAGACAGGCAGAATAGTTCAGTCATTCCTACAGAGGGAGTCCTTGTTTAGCAACTGCCTTGGACAGTAAACGTTTGCAGTTACGACAGTGATGAAAATGCAACTTTGCAACCAGGGCTCGCATTTATGACCTTTGCAGGTCAGCAAAGCAAAGGAAAGCTGAAGCAAGACTGTTTTGCTTAATGACTGAGTGACCAGTCCCAATTGTGGTTGCTAAACAAAAGCTACCTGTGTAAGCTCAGTATAAGGCAACCTTTCCCAGGCTGGCAGCTTTCAGATGTATGGATTCAACCTGACACATCCAAAAGCTATTTTGGGTGGGGCTGATGGAAGTCTCTATTAAACCTGCTTGGAAGACACCAGAGTTGGGGGTTTTGGGGGTGGGTGGGTGGGTTAGGGCAGTGGCTCCCAACCTTTTTTGTGCCACGTCCCGGTACCGGCATCACAAAATGATCTGCAGCCCGGTACCGGCATCAGCACGCATGACAAGGCAAGGTGAGCCGAGCGAAGGGCCAGCCAGCCGTCCCCCGCTTCTCCCTGCCACCTTCAACTCCTCCGTTGTACCTTTGTCGATGGGCTTCACTTTGGGACGGCTTCGGGATGGTCGCTTGGCTCTCCTTGCCTTGGGTGCTGAAAGAATCCTCGCGCCTTAGTTTCATTCAAAGCCCCCCCCCTTTGATGAAACTAAGGCGTGAGGATTCTTTCAGCACCCAAACGCCACTTTCCAACCGGAAAAGCTCACCCGGAAGCACTTTCTCGTCAAACAAGATGGCGGCGCCCAGCAAACCAGCGGCCCAGTAGGAAATGTTCCACGGACCGGTACCGGTCCACGGACCGGTAGTTGGGGACCCCTGGGTTAGGGGACACATTTGTACTATCCATGTTTGGGATTTGCTAGAGTGGTACGGTGGCCTAGAGGTGGAGCTCTCACCTCACAATCTAGAGGCTGTGAGTTCGATCCTAAGTAGAGGCAGATATTTCTCCCTCTGCTGTATCTGCTGAATATAACTCCACATTGGCGACAGGAAGGGCATCCAGCCAGTAAACACTCAGTTCTATTCAGTTCAGAGGTGGCATTCAGCAGGTTCTGACCAGTCCTGGAGAACTGGTAGTGGAAATTTTGAGTAGTTTGGAGAACTGGCAAATACCACCTCTTGACTGGAGATCCTTCCCCTGCCATGCCCACCAAGCCATGCCCACAGAACCAGTAGTAAAAAAAATTGAATCCCACCACTGATTCAGTTGCCCAGACTCCACCCCGCAAGGGATCATCATCATGACAATGGTCTTTGGGATTTGCTAGCCACACAGCTCCACTTTAGCAGGTAGTTCCCTTCTTCATCAACTTTCCCATAGAAGACCCAGAAGAAGTTCTTCCTGCAGGAAGAAAATATATATGTTCTCACCAGGGAGATTGATTGATTGATTGATTATGAAATTACTAGTCTGCTTCGGGGGGAGTCTAAGCAAGTTTCTAAAAGCAGTGACAGCATAACCCAAAGCAATAGTATATCGAGTAAAACCAAAATATTTATATTATATTATTAGTCATTACATATCTGGTTCCAAGGAGTTTTTCTTTTGCCTAGGGCAACCACATATTTTTCAGGATTTACATGCATTCAAGGTCGATAGTCCAGAGCATAAATAGAGTTGAAAGGGACGTCGGAGGTCTTCTAGTCCAACCCCCTGCACAGGCGGGAAAACTCTGAGGATGCCAAAATCTGAGTAGAGGTCCTGGAAAAGGTGTCAGAATAACAGAATAACACTTAGAAGGGACCTTGGGGAGAACCCTATACCATTTCAGAGAAATGGCTGTCTTCTTGAAAACCTCCATGTTGGAGCACCCAGAACTTCTGGAGACAGGCAGTTCCACCGGTTAATTGTTCTCACTGTCTGGAAGTTTCTCCTTAGTTTTAAGTTGCTTCTCTCTGTTCAGTTTCCATCCATTGCTTCTTGTCTGCCTTCTGGTGCTTTCCACCCACATGCTTATTTATTTAATACTTGTTTATCAAACATATACATGTATGTGTGTTTCAGATCCAGATTGAAATTCAGACTCAATTTAAAGAACCTTTCCTTTCCTTCCCCTTCCTTCCTTCCTTTATTTGAATGCTGCAGATTAGAGAGAAAAGTGACTGTTCTAGAAAAGGAACTGCAACATTTCCATTTAAAACTCATTGTGTTTATCTAATATCAAGCTTATAGCAACTGATAAAACCTGAACAGAAGGAAACAAGATAGAATAACATACAAACTCACTTATTTGCCACTCTTATAAAGAACATCAACATACACTGATGTGTGTATAATATATATATATTTCTTAAGTTCTCGCGGGTACTTACATGTATGGTATTCAGCTTTGTTCAGGTATTTTCCCACGTCATTATAGTTGTGCTTTTAAAGTTGTGGCAACGTTTCGGCAGAATCTCATCTGCCATCATCAGGCTTCTGTATTGTGTTCGTCTGTGAGTCAGACTTTTACAGTTGTTTCAGTTTTAAATTTGGGGCTAGCCTACTGCTGTGCCAGAATGGTTTTTTCTTCATCATGATTGGTTGGGAGTCTTGGTCTGTGTTTATTGGTCTTGGAGTTTGCTGTGTTCTGCTTGATTGGTGTTTCTAATATCTTCTGTCTGTTTTGTGGCTTTTTTTGTGTCTTGATTGGCTGGCAACATTGTGTTCCTGTATTGGAGGCTTTTAGTGCAGCTTGGCTCCGAGTAAATGGATGGCTATCATTTGTTAGGAAGCTAGGTTTCATCTGGGTGCCTGGTTGGGGTGTGTTTGAGCTGGGGTATCAGGGGGGATGTTTGTGCCCAGGTGTTTGCCTGGCTAGTAGTGTGGAGATTTTTTTGTTTGTGAGTTCAGGCTTCCAAATGATTGACAGTCTGGTGGAATCATATCTTCTATTCATGCTTTCAGGTCTTTTTTCAATCTCTGGCTTCATATATATAAAATTTGTTTAGTACATATGTACATTTTTTCTGATCATTAGACACATATAATTCTGCACATTCCAAAATAAGTGCATTCATGAATGCGTGTATACAAAAGTAAGTATTCTTCTAGAACTACATATATTAGTGTAGTAATGGATTTAGAAATAAATGCAAACAGAGTTCTTTCTAATCGGACAGATCTAATGCTGGTCACATATACCTGCATGTTTCTGATGACTCCTGAACACACAACTATCATGTGGAAAAGTCTGGGGTTTTTTTCCCTATTCACTTGATGAAATCTGCCTCCATGACATCTAACAAAAACCAAGCCTTGCATTGGTATGTTTGTGGATTTGAATATGAAAGGATAGAGAAAGGACAATGCAATGGGCATACAATGTTCTTAATACTTATAAAGAGAGACTGAGCAATGGATAATAAAATCATAACAGCACACTGACAGGAGGACTCTATATAGTGAAAGGTGAAATGGATTGGCCTTTTTCGTAGTATCTGCCTTTAATAAAATATCCCCTTACTCTAGTATCCTGATTTAAAATTTGTTTCATAGTAGTCAGTCAAGCAATTCAACCTGTCTCTGAACAAGCTATTTCTGTCTTCAGCACATAGGTGTGTACTATAACGTATATACAGGTACAGTTACTCCTCTGCCACTTAAAATGTATTTATTATGCACATATCCTCAACCTTCCTGGATATTCATCTATCACACACCTCTATAAACCAAATGCAAACTTCCGTAAACAGAAATACACGCACACATCACTGTATATTATTTGCCTACCCAACAGATCCCATATTATTTCTTTCCCACGTGTACCCATATTTATGCATGGATCTTTTTTTCCCCATGCATGTTTGTGAATGATCCCCATGTCATCAGGCACAAACAATCTGAGTAGGGCATGTACTCATTCTCACACATGTGTTCTGTTTCGATTTCCTCCGCTGTCTCCATGTGTAACTGCTGCCGCTGAAGTTTTAAGTCTGCCTCCTCCCATCCCGCTTTGTATAGCATCTCAGCAAACTGAATCATAGCGTTAAGGCACCTACCTCTCTTTGTGCAGTGTGTGTGTGAGAGAGAAAGAGAGAGAGAAAGAGAGTTGGGTGTTTGGGGAGGGGGGAATAATTGATTAATTAATGAATGGGATGGCTTGCAGCCCCTCTAGGAGATTCCTGCTGGATCTGTCAGCTGTTAATCAATCTCTGTTGAGAGAGGCAAAGGAGGCACAAAGGTAGAGCACTTAATTGCAGGGGGAGAAATGATACAACCCCAGCATATAAAACACATCCTTAAACATGACTCTGGATGCCAGCGGGGCTGGGGGTTGGCTGGGCTGTAGACAGAGTGAGCCGAGTCCAGGAGAGATGGAGGAGAGGGGGCACTAACTACAGGAGCTCTTCCTCCCTCAACAACGCAAATGGCCAAGCCAGCCAGGCAGAGAGGCTTCATCGTCCCTCAAGAGTCCTTTTTCCTTCCAAGACAGGATGGGGATGCTTGTCCAACTGGATTCCTACCATCCGAGGACAGAGGCCTCCTGCTCCCCTACGCCTGAGCGTCTGCCCCAGGCTCAGGGAAAGCAAGCAGAAAGTCCAGCTGCCATGGATGGCAGGAGACACTTCCAGACTTCAGACAGACCTGTCTCCACAGCTGAGCCGCTAAGCCTCCTTTGCGAAGCACCAGAGGTCGCTCTGGTTGGCTTAAAGCTACTTTTTGCATCTTGGGCAGCTCAGTCTGATCTTTCCTTTTTGAGTTTATGGAAAGAGTCTTGCATGTGGTAGGGAGGGGTGCTGGATGACCTGTTTGTTAGAAAACCCTGCTCTCTCCCTCTGGCTCTCCGTTGATGGCCATATGATATGGCACAAGAAGCCTAGAGCTGCTCCGTGGCCACCAGCTGAGTTCTCCACTGGAGAAGAGAAAGGAAGGCATAGACAGACCTACATATTCTCGCTCTCTAACACAGACACACACACACACACACATTCTTTCTCTTTCCATCTCCACCCCCTAACACATCTGCTGCTGCTGCTGATGTTGCTGCTGCTGCTGCTGCTGCTGTGCTGCTCTCCGGGAAGTAAGAGCGAGACAAAGTGATTTTCCTGCGAAAGAGAGCAGTTCTCTAGTGGAGGGAAGGCAGACCAAGGAGCAGAGCTGCCAACTTGTGATGGAGTTTGCCTTGTAAGGAAACCAGTGCTTCATTGCCAAGGACAGGACATCGGAGGAGAGCATCACTCCAGGGACACCTCCATCCGCGTGGTTTTTGACTCCAGAGGAACTTCCATCATTACCTCCAAAAGCGAAGACGATTTTTTAACCCTGGCCGCTTCCAGGCTGAGCCGCAAAAAAAGGGTCATTGGGGCCGCCATCGGGGTGGCCATGGTGCTGGTACTCTTGGTGGCCATTCCTTTGCTGGTGCACAGCTCCAAAACCACCTCCCACTATGAGATGTTGGGCAGCTGTCGCATGGTCTGTGATCCGTACACTCCCCAGACCCACGGGGCAGCTTCGGCAGAGGCAAGCCAAGAACTGGCTCTCATCTCACCACCGCCTTATGTGTCCGGAGGGAAAGGAGACCCAGGGAGAAAGGCCAAATCTGGAATCCGTGGGCCGCCAGGACCTCCAGGGCCACCTGGGCCCCGAGGTCCAGCTGGAGAACCAGGGAGGCCAGGTCCCCCGGGCCCACCGGGTCCAGGTCCTGGAGGTTACGTCCCATCTTTCTACAGCCCTAAAATTGCCTTTTACGCAGGATTGCGGAAGCCACACGAAGGGTATGAGATCCTTCGTTTTGATGATGTGGTGACGAATGTGGGAAACTACTATGAACCATCAAGTGGCAAGTTTACCTGCCCTCTCCCTGGCATCTACTTCTTCACCTACCATGTACTCATGCGTGGTGGTGATGGTACCAGCATGTGGGCAGATCTGATGAAGAATGGGCAGGTAAAGCAATGCTCTCTCTTATCCCCCAAATCTTTCCTTTCTACTTTCATCTTTTCCTGTTTTACTTTTCTCTCTTTTTCTGTATACAAATCTGTGTGAGTTCCTTGCCTCTTGCCTCTGCCTCTTCCCAAATAATTTCCTCCACTCCCCAGTCTCATTTTACTGATGGATGTAGTCTATTATAACTACCTTATAAATTCTTCATTCTACCTGTTCTAATTTAGGACCCCTCCCACTCTAACAATTAACCACAGTGACCCTTACTAGCTCCTCCTCTTTTAAACTCTAACTCCTCCTAAGCTAACATTCACCTTTGCCTTATTTCTTAATCATAAACAGCTTGCACCTGTTCTAAAAACTTAGTCTAAACCTGAATGTGCTTTAAGTTCAGAAACTTCACAGCTAATTACTTGGAGCACAATCCATCTCACATCTCAGGATTGTGCTATGTATGTATGTAGTATTGTGCCGTAGAAGTTTGCAACTCAAACAAATGATTTTATTATTCATAAGAACTCTCACAGAGTTAGAAGAAAGGATTAATTCCTCTAACTTTAGTTAAAATTGTCATTGCTCTGTATAGTCATTCTCATTCATTTTTACACATATGCAATGAGTGATCTAAAATAAAACAGTAACTTCAGTATTAAAAGCTCTACAAGAATCACAAGGCATGTTATACAGTGTTTAAAAGAAGCCTGTTTTTATAAATCGTCATTGGTTCTCTTACGAATTTTCAAAGGAAAAAGAATATGGCTTAACAAATAAAACATATTTCTGGTATTTATCACTTAACATAGGTTCTCCCATTAAGAAAATTTCTAGATTTGCAATTCAGTGTTGCTGTCGATTGACTAAAATTCTTGAATTGAAAACTACCCTTGAATTCAACTTTGCTCTCCTTTTCTTTATCCTGAATGGCTCTTTTTTTTTCTTTTTAAAGAAATACATAATTCAAAATAAAGCAAAATGCAAGGCAATATAATATTGAGAAAAAAATTATATTCTGATTCTCAGACCATTTGGATCTAAAGCAGCTGAAAAAGGATTCAGTTTATACTATGTTTGTTCTGTTTACACATCTCTAGATCGCTTGGAAAGGGAATCTATTTTCTTTTTAAAATATCATTTATGTTAATCTACTGTGAAACTTCAGTTCACCGTGCCATAATTAAAGAAATACCTTCTGCTTCCTGATACAGTAGTAAATCTGAAATCAAAACTTTGCATAATGATGCAACCAGCTGTTAGGGCAACACACTGATGGGCATTCTCCCAAATAGGTATCTCTCATTAATGAATAGAGTGTACAACTGAAAGGAGAGGAAAAAGATATTTGGTTTGTTTGTTTTTTAAAATTAATGAAAGGATTTTAGAAAGCACTTAGTAAAACAATTAAATCAGTAAGATAATTGTTTTCTTCCAGTTACAGAAGAATTAAGTTTATCTTAATAAAATGGTTATTAGACATGCCCTGCACACAGAATGAGGTATTTCTTAAAACGGTTGTGCCTATATTCACCGAATGTTTGATAAATTATCCATATACAATGTACTTGTAGCATGCATATGAATTAATCATTTATACAAATTGCCTCCATTCATCTTCATGTTTTAAAAAAATGAATGTTAAGAAGTCTTCACCTACACGAAAAAGCTATTCACTTTAGCACAGGGTCTGTTATGTATTCTTCAATATCCCATTGTTTTATTATTGAATAGAAACTATCAGTCAGTATTGTACTAAATACATCAAAACATATACAATTTAAATGCTAAGAATTATCATAGACATATATTGTATATGGTGTATGCAAAGAAATAGTTATGCTGAGTTGCAGAAAAAATAAAATAATGTGTGTGTTTTGAAGTATGTTGCACAATCTAGATTTACTTCAGGTTTGGGTAGTAACCCATACAGGTATGTAAAGATTAGTAAGTTTATGTAATTATTATTTGCATACTTTCCAGGTCAATAGCACATACATGTATATGTACACATAGTTGTATAAAAATTCAGTATTAATATATTTTAGCAACAAAACTTACTAATAATTACATTCCCAACTTGAGATAATGGTGAGAGAGATAAAAATCTGACAATTATCAGAATAAATTGTTGAAATTGAACCTAAAATATTGCTATACCAGAGAGGTATGAATCTAAAAAGAAAAGTAGGGACTGGAATATTTTTAGCCAGGTGAATGCCAAATGCAGAGCAATATCACTTCAATATCTTCTTGCATGTTGTATTAGTTTGTTTCTTTCCAGCCAAGCAATTTTTCCAAAATCTATTGCTCCTTTTTGCCCTTCTTTTAACCACCTTTCAATAAACTAGTTTATATGACCTCTCCCTCTTCTCTGTATTTATTAACTGCCAGCCTGAAGCTTCAGGTGGATAGAAACTTTACAAGCAACTTGGGCTTTTAAAAAGTTATTTATTTTTCAAGATAATTCTTTTTTTATTGAATGGCTTTTCATAAGTCCCCAAACTTGGTACCATAAGATTAAGGGAGTTAACTATGAGTGAAATGTTTAAAGTTTTTTTTTTAAATCTACCTAGGGCACCAAATTATTACATTGATTAGGTTAAATTAGAGAGTCTCATTTCCAACTCTTTCCATTTATTAAATAGAAAGAAGACATCGATTTGAAATTTAAAAATTCATTCCCTTATCCCTCAGCAAACCACCTGAACTAATGAAAGCAACATCTCAAGAGAAGGAATCTGTCATCTCCCTTCATCGAATCAATAAACATATTTACATGTGCTAACAGGGAGTTTCAGCAAAAGGCTTTGGGAGACATAGCGTTTAAAAATAATTTCTTATTTTGTGAAAGGGCACAAACAACAAAAATATTTTAACAGCCAGACAGAATTCTTCTGTTCAATTGGTATCTGTTTCTATTGTCCTGCGTCCTTTTTTAAAAAAATTTCCTTTCCTTGTAAAATAAATAAATAAATAAATGAGATTGGAAAGTAAATGAGCAGCTAACATCACACTGAATGGAGGAGGGGGCTAGTTTGTGTCCTCTGAATTAAATGACGATTAAAAGCAGCCAAAAAACCCTCAGGTGCTACAGGTGGAGTCACTTCCATCTTGACAGTGGACATGTGACACATGCATACATCCTTATTGTAACATCCCAACCCACAATGTGTGAAGTAAAGACCCAGGGACATCCCATGTAGCAAGCAAAAGGGGAACTCAGTAGAACTAAGACAACAATTTGGGCCTGGCTTTGGAACACACTCCCAAAATACAAGTCTTAGCCATTCTTCTGGATAGTCACATAAATTAAAATAGGTTGTGTCTGCTTCCTCACTTTGACCCCTGAAATGAGTGCCTGCCCAGGTGTGTTTGTATGCTATAGTGTACTGATCCGCCACTTACTTTCCTTGCCGCATAAATAAATTGGGGACAGTTCAAACATGCCATTCTTTAATTCCAGATCATTAAAAAAATAGAGAACACAATCAATTACATACTTACACCCAATAACGTTATTGTTATTATCACAGTTATTTCTTATTTGTCCAAAAAAAAGTCAATTAATTATTAGCTATATTTAGACATCAAAAAGGCTGCCAGACCTAAGCTGGGAGCCTCTCCCTCCTAGGTAAAATGGCACTTGGCTCTATTGATCAGAATTATGTCAGGCTGGATCACTCTGCTGTCTTTCCCCCTTCCCCAAGTGATTGATGCTTTGTGAGGTTTTCTGTTCTTTTTCTGCTTTTTCCTCCCAGCCCCCACTCTCCTAACTTGAAATAAAAATTTCTCCCCTATCCTTTCTCCAACAGCAGCACAGATTGCAGCAGACAATTGAAAGCAGCGACGAGAGGGTTAATTTTCCCCCTCCCTGAGAGAGATGTTTAAATTTCAACACCTTCACAATTTGTGCCTGGTGGAGAGGAACAATTGCCTGCTTATTAAATAATAAATAGCGGGAAGGATAAAAACTGACAGGACACCTGGTAATATTGGTTCAGTCAATTCGCCTCCTGAGACCTGTTTGCAGTCAATTTGTCAGGAAGGGGCATTTTAGAAAAAAATAAAAGTTTTAAGATCAAAATACCTCCTGTCAATTGAGATCGGGGAGGGAGCAGTAACAGTCTTCTTGCTTTCCTTCCCTTCCCTTTTCCACACAACTCCTCCTGTTCTCTTTGCTGTATGTCCTATACCTTTTTTTGTAATCCAAAGGATCATAATAGTAATCTATGTGTAGCCTATAAATCCAACAATAACCCTACGCACAAATAAGGAGGAGGTTTAAAAGCTTACCCACACATAGACAGCAGGATCCTACAACAAACAAACAAAATCTTTAGCACTTAATCTTTGTAAGTCTCTGAGTTTAATAGCGCTCTATCCCATTCTTAATGCACAATTAATCAAGGCATAAATAGAAGGGATTCTTCAGGACAGAGCACCAGAGGTTGGGATGGATAAAACAATTCCCCGAATTGTGATTTTAAACCTTGACACCTCTACCAATCCCGTTTAAATTGCCAAATCCTAAACTCCGGAATTAGAAGGGCAAATTAAATTCAAAAGGCATTTCTCAATTCTCAAAAGCAGAGATGTCCTGAAAGGGTCATAATGGTGAAATGGACACCTATGCCTTATTTGACATCTCTGCCAAGATCTGAAAAGCCATCTAGACAGAAGTGATCCAGCCTAACAAGGGTTTGATTCAGCATGAGACTTCAGAAGTTACCGAAAATCAGAACAACTTATTCCTGTCTTCCATACATCTTGTCGGGCCTGTTTTAATTTTTCTTCATCTTTAATAGCATTCTCTGCAGTTAATAGCCAAGATTGTAAAGTAGATGAACAGGGAGATCAACTTGGAGGCATTTGGGGGAGCTGATTCAAAATTCCAAGTCCTTTGGTAGGAGTCCAAACCTACAAAAAGGCTCCCACACAGCCACAAATCTCAGTCTCCGTTCAGCTATTCTGTCTTGGCACGGTTCAGCTCGCTGGCAGACAGACAGCGTTCCTCTCTGAGTGAGAACCTGGAGCATTCCCAAGTAGATCAGACTGTCTTGTGCCCTCTTTGGCCAATCTCTTTCAATATTCATCATTTTGTCAGTCTCAAACCTCACAAGGAAGTCAATGCATTCTTGGTTTCTGTCCCTGGGCTTTGAAAAGGTTGAGTTTAGTTTAGTTTTCCTTTTCTTCTCAGCCTCAAGTATCATTCAAAAATTGCTTCTACAATAGCTCAAATATTAGACTTTGGTAGTAATAGGACAGCCCCAGGTATGGTTCCAATCCAGTTCCTCACTGGAGTGTTATGGTTCACATCTGCCTGGAAATTATCACCTCCAGCCAACAAAGGCTTCTTCTTAAGTAAGGATACATGGAGAGGTCAAGTGTGAGCTTTTTGTCACGTGACTAGATGAACTTTTCCCTTGGGTTTACCTCAAAGGACAAACCACACAGCCAGTAAAGTATTATGGTTGACGAATTGGACTGGTGTAAGAGACATTCTGCTCTTTAGAAGGCCAGATCCTGAAGATGAAACTCAAATACTTTGGCCACCTAATGAGAAGGAAGGACTCACTGGAGAAGAGACTAATGCTGGGAAAGATTGAGAGCAATAGAAGAAGGGGACGACAGAGAATGAGGTGGCTGGATGAAGTCATTGAAGCAGTTGGTGTGAGCTTAAATGGATTCCGGGGGGTGGTAGAGGACAGGAAGGCCAGGAGGAACATTGTCCATGGGGTCACAATGGGTCGGACACAACTTCACAATTAACAACAACAACAAAAAGAGATTTGTGTTTTGGTCCACGCTCAGCTGGAACACTGGGTGACACTGGGACAGTTACTCTCTCTAAGCCAAGCTACCTCATAGGGTTATTGTTATTGGGAAAGAATTGGAGGAGGGGATTATGTATAAAAAGTGAGATACAGATCTAGCAAGCAAATAAATAATGGGTGCATTATCCTAGCTCAACTTAATATCTCCCCCACGCCAACTTTATTGCCAGTGCAGGAGTTCCCTGCACCCACAAACCAGATTTTATTGATCAGGATTCAGGGGGAACTCTTCATTTTCAGAGATGCAGGATGCCTCCATGTGACTGGCAGGGTCTGAAGAAAATCCGCTGGGATTCCCACAGACACATGCATTCCATTTCACTGAATACGTATCTAAACTAACTGACATCTGTAGCAGAGGGAAGATGAGGATTAGACAGGCTGTGAAGTACTTAGACGTCACAGTGGTCCCTGGTCAGGATCATGGAAGCCACTGGCTGGCTGGCAAAGTTGTGTCCACTGTTTGAATAAACAAGAATCAGCTGCCATTCAAGCATCATTTTGTAGGAAGGATTTCAAAACAAAGCTTCAAAGAAATTTTTACAAGGGAACAGAAGAGGTAGCCTTAAAAAGATATGTGTCCAGTGGGAAATGGGAAATATTCATGGCCATCACCTTCTTTAAAAAAAAGATAAGAGTTTCTGTATTTTTTAGATCTAAGGATACTAGTTCAACAGGACAAGTAACTCATCACTTAAATGTTTTGGCGTGTCTCTGTCAGGAAAAGTACCATGTCTTTTCATTCCTGTTGTGCAGATATTAAAGCACAGAAGCCCTGCCAGAGAAATAGAAAAGTTGCAGGTATGGGGAAACTGACAGCCCCGTTGTTATCTATTGTCACCATATTTGATCCAAACTCAGGATGGTATACAGCATAGGGAATATCTTCCACATTTCTCCCCATAATTGCCATGCAAAATATATAATGAGATCTATTATCCAGTGACTTTTATTGCTGTGCCAAGATTTGAAACTTGCTCTATTTATGATCCAGATCCAGCACTCAATCTGTTCCAAAACATCATCTTCCTCCATGCGTTGTAAGGATAAACTTTGCAATTTATTATCACAACAATAATCTCTTATTAGGAGTGTCCATTTTTGAAATGCAGAGGACATCAACTTAGGTTTCAGCAAGATAAATTAAGCTAGTATGAATGCTTTCTGAAATTCACTTGCTAGGAGACTGAATAGGAGAACTGTTTACAGATTAACAGACTTGGAAGGGACCTTGCGGGTCATCTAGTCCAACCCCACGCCCAAGCAGGACACCCTACACCATTTCTGACAAATGGCAGTCCAATCAGGCAGTACAACTTCCGAAGGCAAGCTGTTCCACTGGTTGATTGTTGTCACTGTCAGAAAATTTCTCCTTATTTCCAGGTTGAATCTCTCCTTGATCAGCTTCCATCCTTTATTCCTTGCCTGGCCTTCAGATGCTTTGGAAAATAAATTGACCCCTTCCTTTCTGTGGCAGCCCTTCAAATATTGGAACATTGCTATCATGTCTCTCCTGGTTCTCCTCTTCACTGTTAAAAACAGCTGGTTGTGGAAAAGTTTTCTAGAAATAAAGTAATGGAAGTTGGGGGGGAGGACAAAGAAATTCATAAACCACGGCTTATATAGGAATGCAACATAACAAATTATTATCTGCATTATACCAAAATTAATATTGAATGGCACCTGCTATTGAATAATGTGTAAAGTTTGAATTCTATGAATCTTTGTTTTGGAGTATCTAGCATTTCTGATTATTGTTGGTACAGTATATACGTACTTTCAAATTATCAATGCGAAGGCATTTTTTTTTCATAATGGCGCATATTTCAACCAGATCTTACGTTTGCTTCATTGGCGAATAAAATAAAATTAAGAATAGAAATTGTGATTCAGCAAGAGCACTGGTTCAAGTCACTGGAGCCAATAGTTGTCAAGTCAATAGTTCTCTTGAAAGGCAAGAAAAAAAAATCTTGTCCAATTCCTGGCTTCCCATAGCCATTCCTCTTACTTTACTAACATCACATCTTTGCAATGTAGTTTAGACATAGTTTATTAACATCATTACCAGAGGCGGGATTCAAATTTTTTAACAACCGGTTCTGTGGGCGTGGCTTAGTTGGTGGGAGTGGCTTGGTGGTCATGTGCCTGGGTGGACGTGGCTTGATGGTCATGTTATTGGCTGGGCGTGACCAACTCAATATCACTCACATCGAGGCATGCATCTCCTCGCCTGGCCTCTCATGACTGTGGGGATGCTGCAAGTCGTAAGTGTGAAAAAGGGTCATCAGTTACTTTTTTCAGTACCGTTGTAACTTTGATTGGTCACTCCCTCCAAGCAAAGTACCAGCAAAGGAGGGAAAAAATACTCCAGAGACTTTCCTGAGACAGGAAATCTAGTCCTGCCAAGAATGTAATAAGGGTTAATGGAGAGGCAGTTTCTGTAAGCAACACCAGAATGTTTCCTTCCTGCCTTCCTTACAGGATTAGGCCAGTAATTTCTTCTAACAACTGGTTCTCCGAACTGCTTAGAATGTTAACAACAGGTTCTAGCGAATAGTTGCAAACTGGTACAATCCCACCCCTGATCATCACATCTTTGCAACATTGTTTAAACATAATTTACTATCATCACATCTTTGTCACCCATCATTAGTTTAAGCAAAAATTGAGTTGTAAGTTTCAGTTCTATTTTTTCAAGAACTAAAATTATAGGTAGTCCTCAATTTACAACAGTTCATTTAGTGACCATTCAAAGTTACGACGACACTGGAAAAAGTTATTTATGATCGCTTTTCACAGTTATGACCTTTTCAGCATCCCCATGATCATGTGATCAAAATTCAGATGCTTGGCAACTGGCTGATATTTCTGACAGTTGCAACGTTCTGGGGATCGTGTGATCACCTTTTGAGACTTTCTGACAAGCAAAGGCAAACTGAAAGCGAGATTCGTTTAACAACTATGTTACTAACTTAACTGCGGTGATTCAAGTAATAAGTGACCAGAAAGGCGGTAAAACGGGGCAAAACCTATTTAATGAATGTCTTATTTAGCAACGGAAAATTTGGGCTCAATTGTGGTCATAAGTTAAGGACTACCTGTAACAAATTGGAAGGGACCTTGGAGGCCTTGTAGTCCAACCCCCCTGGCACAAGCAGGAAACCTTATGCCATTCTGGGCAAATGGCTGTCCAATCTCTTCTTAAAAACCTCCAGGGTTGGAGCATCTACAACTCCTGAAGGGAAGCTGCAGTGATTCATTTAACTGTGGCAAGAAAGGTCGTAAAATGGGGCAAAACTCATTTAACAAATGTCTCACTTAACAACACGATGCAATTCCCATCATTGAGGGTTCCAGGGATTTAAACTGTTGATTTCTAATTTATATGCCAGAAGGAAAATACTGGATTTATTCACCTCAGTTTCTCTCCTCAGTCTGAACTGTCCTTTAATGCAAATGCTGGAATCGGGTGGAATCCATAGCCAAATTCATAATTAAATACTAAGCCCCGCTATCCATCAGCAAATGCAGGATGACAAGCCTCTTCCTATTCGATCCCCTACTTCTCCCTCCCATTCCCAAATGCCTAAATTCTAACTGAAACTGGACCCGAGGAGCACACCATTGCCTTCAGCCTCCAGTCAGCCTGCCTGAGGAAAGACTGGAGGAATTATGGTCAGTTCATCGACAGACAGCGATTCTTTCCAACTTCTCTCCAGAGTCATTTTTAAAACACATATATACATTTCCAGGGCTGCATTATTCTCAGATACACTGTCATAAATACCCTCATCAAATGCAGCCCTGCCAACTCCATCTGTGATCTTGTCAGTTTATCCCAGCTTAGCAGCTCCCGCTTCTTGGACAGGCGGCCACTCAGGAAAACTCTAGCAGATCAAAAGAGGGCACTACTCTTCTAAGTCAGGCCTAATTCTTTGGCCTCCCTGGGCAGGAATTATACCCGTGCAGAGAGTGTCTTCTGCTGTAATATCTTTGCCCTCCTTTGAAAAACATTGGGTTGCTCCTCATACTACAAATTCTGATGCTCCTGTGGGCAGAGAAGCCATCCAAACACCAGGGATCTCCCCACTAGGCTCAGTTTGAATGTTGGAACTGGAGAAATGGCCAAGACCTTGGCCTTTTATCTACAAGTAGGCCTCAACTTACAATGGTTCATTTAGTGACTGTTTAAAGTTACAACAGCACAGATAAAAAATGACTTAGAACCGATTTTCACACTTGGAACCGTTGCAGCATCCCCAGGGTCACGTGATTAAAATTCAGGCGCTTAGCAGCTGACTCATACTTGTAACGGTTGCAGTCCCAAGGTCATGGGATCCCTTTTTGCAACCTTCTGAACAAGCAGAGACAATGGGGAAGCCAGATTCACTTAACAACCACGTCACTAACTTAGTAACTGCAGTGGTCCGCTTAACAGCTGTGGCAAGAAAAGTCGTAAAATGGGGCATAATTCACTTAACAAGTGTTTCCCTTAGCAACAGAAATTGGGGGCTCAGTTGTGGTCGTAAATCAAGGACTACTACCTGTATTGGAGACCAACCAAAATAGGCAGATTCATATAACCCACCCCTTATTCTCTTTCAATTCTAGGCACTAGGCAGGAAAAGGGGGAGATTATTTGGCAGAAGACATTCAAGGAAGGAGCTGAGAGGGAAATAAAGCAAACCCAACTGCAGGGTTCTGACCCAGCTCCCCAAACACAACAAACCCTCTGACTGGAACTCAACAGATTCCTTTATTAGGAATGCCGGCAGCCTTGGCAAAAAGTTTCTCTCGCAGGCTAACAAGTCTGTCCGTCCAGAAGATAAATAGCTACACCTGCTACACCTATTCATCTCCTCCCGCTGCCTTTTATCCCCAGAGCTAGGGTGGGGCCTCACTAGCAGTGGTGGCTCTTTCTTGCCCAGGATCAGCCCACGGCTCTCCACTGGTCTCCTCTTCTCTGCCTTCTGCGCAGTCACGCATCAGGCACTGGACCCAGCTGTTCCTCCTCTTCTTCATCAACCACCTCCAGGCCTGGGGGTTGTTGACACTCCATCTGAGGCAGAGGTGGTACTCAGCAGGTTTTGACAGGTTCTGGAGAAACCGGTAGTGGAAATTTTGAGTAGTTCGGAGAACTGGCAAATACCACCTCTGACTGGCTCCGCCCCCATCTATTCTCTACCCTTCTGAGTCCCAGCTGATCGGCTGGGCCTTCTTTGGTTGCCCTGCACAGAAGAACAGAGCTGGAAAGCAGGTTAGTGGGGTGGGGAAGGAATGGAGATTTTGCAGTAACCTTCCCCTGGAATGGGGTGGGTATGGAAATTTTACAGTATCCTTCCCCTGCCACGCCACCAAGCCACACCCACCAAGTCATGCCACACCCACCAAGCCATGCCCACAGAACCAGTAGTAAAAAAATTAGGAATCCCACCACTGATCTGAGGGCTGACGGATGGCCCAGACTCCGCCTCTCTCTCTCTGTCTCTCTCTCTCTGCCAGCTCCATTCCATCTTCCCCTTTGGACTCCCAGGTTGGCCTGATGCTGATCCTGATTCCTCTGACTCCTCCTCTGATTTGGCTGTTGGAAGGGCCAGCAACCAACAGGCCACAACATACAGGAGTAAACATTCACCGTATCTCATCTTGCCTTTTTTTCAGTGGTGGGATTCAAATTTTTCTACTACCGGTTCTGTGGGTGTGGCTTGGTGGGTGTGGCAGGGGAAGGATACTGTAAAATCTCCAGTCAGAGGTGGGATTTTCCGGTTCTCCAAACTACTCAAAATTTCCTCTACCGGTTCTCCACAACTGGTCAGAACCTGCTGAATATCCACCTCTGGTTTTTTTTTTTTCCTTGCAATCTTCTCTTCAGATAATGTTTTTTGTTTCTTAAAACTTCTTTCTCTTTGAGGATCTTGCCTTTCTCTAAAGACAACTTTCCCCTCCCCTTGAGCATTCACTCTTCCTTCCTAGATTTGCTTTGCAATTTAATCCATGTTAGCTCTCCCTATGACCTCAACACACTTCTTTTGAATTGGCCATTTTGGTATTCACTCCACATCCTTTCAGCAGGTAGACATTCTTCAACCTCTCTCTTCCTTGTTTTACCACACCCACTTTACTATATGCTACCTTTGCTTTCTCCTGAGGTACCTAACTCTCAAAAGTGAGCAAATGTGGGCATTTTCACTTTTTTTTAACAACATTAATTTGTTACAACTGACCTCTGCACTGCGCACTCCTACAAAATCTCATTGGCATAATAAATCACCTTGTGCAAAAAGCATACCGAACAAGTGAGACCTGCAGCAAAATGTGATATATTCTCATCTTCCCATAGGAGGGCAATACCAGAGGCCATTCCATTGTACTCTCACTTGCTCCGTTTTCTTCTTTTTTTCATTTTCAGTCAACATTCTGTAGCTCTGTTCTCCTTTGTCTCTTTGTAGTCTTTCCAGTGGCTGGAAGATTAGAAAGAAATTGTTGAAAGATTCTGACTTTCTCTCTAGCTATCCTTCAACAGGATTGCTCTCCAAAACCAGGAACACAATAGGACTACGGTGTGGTGAGAGAAGCTAACAAATGAAAGCTTGAGCTGAAAAATGGGCAGATTCTGGACGGGGGTTCAGAGAAAAATAAATTAAAAACCTTTCCCAATGTATCTCTATGGGACAGGAATTGAGGAAGGGCATGGAATAGTGCAGCATCCTCCATTCCAAGCCTTTATCCCTCCTGATCACATGACCCCTATCCCGTGCTGCTAAACCACATGCACACAAACATGCAAGGGAGGAGCAGAAACACACATGCACAGACACAACATATGTCACATGCCTGCCCAGAGAAAGACACATTATGTAATGAATCTCTAGTTTTTTTTCTCCCTCTTTGTTTTGATGTTGTTTGCCACCCAGACGAGTCGAGTCCCTTGAAGCTGGGGCACATTACAAGGACTGTAAAATAAATAAACTAAAAAACAAAGGTGACAACTGCAGAGACCATTACGGTCACCGATATACAGCAGAAGCATTTCTAATGCCTCCATTTATCATCTCTATCCAAGAGGGAGCATAGTCAATAAATGTGTCATATCAAAAGGGCTGTTTTGAAGGTTCAGGTGTTGCTGGATCAGGCAGCGAGGACTGCTCGTCACCCATCAAACAACCTCATATCAAGTAAAATGCAGCACATAGCTCAATAATTTTCTCAAGTAAGCAAAAGGGTTCCTTTTCATCTCACCAATCATCTCCAAATCCTTCCATCTCCAAGTCCAGTCACCACTGCAACCCAGAAAGTAGCACGTAAAAGAACTGGCAACGGTGACTGTTCCTCAGGATCACTCCAGTCATTCACTGGAAAATTTCTCTGCATGAAAAGCAGCTACGGAGGCAGAAGACTCTCCCTAGCAGTGGGCTCAGGGCAGAGATCCAATAATACTGCTTCATATGGGATCTATGACGATTCACCACAGCCAACTCTCCATGGCCAACTTGCCGCAGGATAACTCGCTGCGGGACAAGAGCTACACTAATATCAAAGATATGGTGGAATAGAATTATTAAAGAAACAATGCAAAAGGAGGGACAGAATAAAATGTGAATGGCAAAAATTAAAATATTTTTTTTATTTCTTTTAAATAATTAAATAGAATTGTTACATTATCCCACAGCGAGTTCTCCCATAGCGAGTTGGCTGTGGCAAGTTGTCCCACAGTGAGTTGGCCATGATTAGTTGGCCGTGGCGAGTTGGCCAACATAAATTGGCCGCAGTAAGTTGGCTGTGGCAAGTTGTCACACTCCCCTTCATATGAGAGCCAGGGAATACTGTACTTTTCCATGAAGCAGTGATGAGCTTTCAGACTGAATAGCCATGGTCTAGCTTTATTCCAGCCTAACATTTTACCAGCAACTGGTGGTTTGCATCTCCAGAAGCAGGGTGAGCTGCTTTGGAGCCTCAGTCTAGACCACAGCCATTCAGCCTGAAGACTCATCACTGCTTCACTGATACCAGCCATGAAAGCCTAGATCAATACTTCTCCACATCTCCCCATTTCCAGAGTTGGGTTTTTTTTTTAAAGCAATTTTTTTATGTACAGTTTCACACGCTCTGTGGAAAATATTACAGATGACGACCACAATTGAGCCCTAAATTTCTGTTGCTAAACAAGACGGATGTTAAGTGAGTTTTGCCCCATTTTATGAACTTTCTTGCCATGGTTGTTATGTGAATCATTACAGTTGTTAAGTTAGTAGCACGGTTGCTAAGTGAATCTGGCTTCCCCTTTGACTTTGCTTGTCAGAAGGTCTCAAAAGGTGATGTGATCACATGACCCCGGGACACTGCAACTGTCATAAATATGAGCCAAGGGCCCTAATTTTGATCACATGACTGTGGGGACGTTGCAATGATGGTAAGTGTGAAAAACGGTCATAAATCACTTTTTTCAATGATGTTGTAACTTTGAACGGTCACTA
The DNA here is from genome assembly GCF_049901715.1 of Pseudonaja textilis. Classification (NCBI taxonomy): domain Eukaryota; kingdom Metazoa; phylum Chordata; class Lepidosauria; order Squamata; family Elapidae; genus Pseudonaja; species Pseudonaja textilis. Next base: position 121,757,915 of record NC_141991.1, on the reverse strand, counting down.
AACAAATGGTTGCACCTTGAGGACTACCTATAGTTTGGTGTAGTGGTTAAGGTGCTGATCTGGAACCAGGAGATGGTGAATTCTAATTTCTGACTTGGGCATGAAAGTCAGCTGAATGATTATTGGGCCAATCAACCAGAGGTGGGTATTCAGCAGGTTCTGACCAATTCTGGAGAACCGGTAGCGGAAATTTTGAGTAATTCGGAGAACCGGAAAATACCACCTCTGACTGGAGATTTTATGGTATCCTTTCCCCTGCCACGCCCACCAAGCCACGCCCACAGAACCGGTAGGGAAAAAAAATTGAATCCCACCACTGAATTCAACCCACCTCACAGGGTTGTGGTTGTGGGGGGGGAAAGGAGGAGTAATAAGTAGGTTCTCCGGCTTAAGTTACTAATAAAGTAAAAAAGGGCAGGATAAAAAAAATAAACAAATTGACCCTTGTTGAGACTTCAATCTTTTTTTTTTTTTGTCTGCTTGCTTTAATTCAGGAGCTTTCAATTACATGACAGTCTTTCCTCCCAGGCCACATTAATTTTACCAACTCACTGCACAGATTTGCCATCCTCATGCTCCCTAGGCCAGAGAATGTGGATTCTCTCCCTCTCCCCTTTTCCGAGATCAGGAGCTGAATTTGCCTGTCGTGCCCCAATTCTATACACACCCCCAACTGAACAGGCCTCAAAGCAGGCCCTCCCATCAACCTTCTTATCACTTCAAACCTGCCATTTTCAATCTCATTAGGCCTCTCTTTCCTCTGATCCCTCTTCTACTGTTGTTCTCCCTGGGTGCTCGTTCGTGTGTAGTGCCAGCCCAGAGCTTTTCCACCTCTCCCTCTACAGCCATGTTTTTCAACTTTGGCAACTTTAAGATGTGCGTGGACTTCGGCTACTAGAATTCCCCAGCCAGCATGAATTCTGGGAATTGAAGTCCGCTCATCTTAAAGTTGCCAAGGTTGGAAAAAAAAAAAAACTGCTTTATTAGCAAAGTATGTAGCAGTGTCTACTGCGGCTTTCAACAATTGCAGCTCAGAGTTCAAGCAAGAGTAAGACTGAACTGGCTCTTCTATGAAGTATCTCACTTTTTGCAGCCCTGTAGTGCAATCACAGTGGCCATCTGCGGTCATTCCCTCTAACAACAAACACAGGTTCTGACTGCTGATGGGAAGGATATCTACAACGGAGCCCCTCAGAAACAAAACTAAAGCATTCTCTAAAAGTGAGTGTGCTCAATGCCACACAGTGTTGAGGATTTGGGAAAAAGAAAAATCTAATACCCGAAAGACAGAGGATGGAATGGCTCTCTAGGATAAGGGGTATTGCATGGCTGACTGGCTGGTGGTGGTTATTACTTAGAAAAGAAATTCATTTGTAGGTAAGGATATATTGCAACCTTTAGTTGTAGCTTTGAATTGCATCCTCTGTAAATGTTATTTCTTCATTCTTTTTTAAAAAAATTTTTATGACAAACAAAACAACAAATAAAACCTTCTTTCAATCATACAGTGTGTCAATTTGGTACATATGTCATGTGCACAATATTTATAAACCTTTCCTCTTAAATTTACATTCATATTATATTCTAATCAACATTCTATATCATATTGTATCATTATTATACTATCATTAAAGTTTTTATTTCAATTCCAGGCTATCTTTAAGAGCAAATCTCAACCGTTACTAAATTATATTCATATTATAACTTATTCAAAAATAACCAATTATAATATGTTATTATTATTGCAATATACTTTCTTACTCTTCTTTCTAGCCATTCATAAAATAAATCCCAAATCTTGTAATACTCCTTTTCTTCTTCTCTAATTGTTAATGTTAATCTAGTTATTTCTGCACATTCCATTATTTTCTTAATCATTTCTTCCTCCATTGGAACTTTCTCATTTTTCCAGTTTTGAGCAAATACAATTCTAGCTGCTGTTATTATGTGTGTATGTATGTATGTATGTATGTATGTATGTATGTATGTTATTCAGCTTTGTTCGGGTATTTTCCCACATCATTGTAGTTGTGTTTTTAAAGTTGTAGCAATGTTTCAGCAGAATCTCATCTGCCATCATCAGGCTTCTGTATAGTGTTCATCTGTGAGTCAGACTTTTACAGTGGTTTCAGATGAACACTATACAGAAGCCTGATGATGGCAGATGAGATTCTGCTGAAACGTCACTACAACTTTAAAAGCACAACTACAATGACGTGGGAAAATACCCGAACAAAGCTGAATGCCATACATACATACATACATACATACATACATACATACATCTTCATTCATAATGGAAGTCACCTTTTCTGCTGAAAGAGTGATAACTGGGAGGAAAGCAAGGCTTCCAGTGAAAACAATTTACAGTATTTTTTTTCCTTCCATTCAATTGTGTCTGATTCTTGGAGACTATATGGGAACAAGTTCCTGCAGTTTTCGTCGCAAGATTTTTCAGAAGTGATTTGCCCTTGCCTTCTTCCTAGTTCAGAAGGAAAATGGCTGGCCCAAGCTCACCCAAATGGCTATGTACTGGAAGCAGAACTAGAACTCACAAACTCACATTGTCGGCAAAAAAAAGTAGTTGAGTCAACAGGCGACTCAAACCTGCTTTAGGAAAACATAGATAAATATCTATTCTCCATTTGTCTCCTGTCCGTTTACTCAGTTTCTTCATTGGCTCTGAAAGACTGATTAAGCAAAAAATCCATTTATTATTCTGTTTAAAACCTTTTGTAATTTCCTCTGGGTTGGCTGAAACACTGCCTAAGAGGTGGCCAATGGAATGGTTTTCTTAGAGCAGCTTTTGTCTCTCTACCTCGTGTGTCATTACCACAGTTGTTAATTAACGGAGTGGCTCATAGGGTGAATTACTGCAATTAGCAATTTATTTATTTGGCATCATCCATGCGCATGGTACTTAACTTAAAAACATGGTGAGAAAAGCAAGAGAGACAGCTGGAGAACGGAAGGGAAATGTAGGAAGAATAAGCAAGAGAACAATATTTTTAAATTTATTAATTCATTTTATTCTTATTGCCTATCATAACTCAGTCAAGTGAAACAAATAAGCTTATAATTCTAAAATTATAAAACAATATAACACCAAGAAATCCTCCAGTCTAGTAAAAAGAAGGACAAGGGGTGACATGATAACAGTGTCCAATATTTGAGAGGCTATCATAAAGAAGAGGGGCTCGCCTTTTTTCCAAAACACCAGAAGGCAGGACAAGAAGGAATGAATGGAAACTAATTAAAGAAAGAAGCAACCTAGAACTAAGGAGAAATTTCCTGACAGTGAGATCAATTACTGTGGAATGGCTTGCATTCAGAAGTTGTGGGTGCCTTATCACTGGAGGTTTTTAAGCAGAGATTGGACAAGAGATTTGTCCAGAATGGTATAGGGTTTCCTGCTTGTGCAGGGGATTGGACTACAAGGCCTCCAAGGTCCCTTGTTACAGGCAGGGGTGGGATTCAAAAATCCCAACTACCGCTTCTCTGCCTAGTTGCTGGGTGGGCATTGCCATGGTGGGCATGGACTACCAGAACTTCTGGGAGGGCCGTTTTTCACTTTCCCCAGAGTCCGGAGGCTTTCCTCGGGCCTCTGGGCGGGCAAAAACAGCCTTCCCCGGGCTCCAGAGGCACTCCGGAAGCCAGTAACATGCCCATTTCCAGACTTCTGAAACTTCCTAGAGGGCCATTTTTCACCCTCCCAGAGCCTCCACACAGACCCTGCACTTACCTGCCTCCAAAACGGGCTGCCTGGAGACTCCCGGGGGGGCGGGGGGGGCGGAGCCAGACAGTTGGTTCAACTGCCAGTTTGGCGAACCAGATATAAATTTAACATCTGGTTCCCCCAAACTGGTCCGAACTGGCTGAATCCCACCCCTGGTTACAGGTAGTCCTCAACTTACAATCACAATTGAGCCCAAAATTTCTTTTGTTAAATAAGATATTCATTAAGTAAGTTTTGCCCCATTTTACCACCTTTCTTGCTACAGTTATTAAGTGAATCACTGCAATTTTTAGTTAGTAAGAGGGTTGTTAAGTGAATCTGCTTTCCCCATTGATTTTGCTTGTCAGAAGGTCTTAAAATGCGATCACATGATCCCCATATACTGCAACTGTCAGAAATATGAGTCTGTTGAATTTTCATCATGTGATCATGAGGATCTACAAGAGTGGTAAGCATAAAAAAAGGTCATAAGTGTCATGCCCTTGTTAAAGTCTGAGAGAGTCTGGGAGATTGAGGAGCTGACAGGGAGTGGGAGTATGGCTCTGGTGGCTGTGGAGGAAACGGGGGAAGGGCACAGTCCGGGTTGCTATTCAGAGAAAAACCCAGGGCCATCCCCTCTTCATCCTAGGGCAGGCAGGGAGGAACAGAGAAGGGAGCAATGTGTCTTACAGGAGAGGAAAAGGCCCTGATCCCTTTCATTACTTGTAGCTGGGAGAACAGGATATAAGTGGGGCATTTTAAATAGCTCTTTGCTGGAACCAAAGTGTCCTTTATCTTGGTCAAGTCTTATCTGGGTTTTGGCCTCTTCCCTATTGTGGTTGCTGCGTTAACTTGTGGAGGTTTGCAATGTATCATCCTGGCCTGCCGTGTTAATGACTCTAGTATGGTTTGTGTTAGTTTTTTTTTTAATTTCTAATTATTTTTACTTTTGGTTCAGACTGCATTTACTTTCTTCATAGACTGTTTTTGGAAGAGTTTGATATCAAGTCGAGAATAATTGGACATTGAGGCCCAAGTTGGAGGTATTAAATGGAATTTATTCAATTTTTGTGACTGTTATTTTTGTGTCATGCCCGGGGTCATCACAGTAAGTCACTTTTTTTCACTGCTGTTCTAAGTTCAAATGGTCACTGAACAAAGTGTTGTAAACTGAAGGTATCTGTATTCTGTTATGAATGTAAACAGCAAAGATAATTAATCAGTTATTAAACAATTAATAGTTACTGTTACTGTTTCAATTAACTGTGCTTGGTCTTATTTGAAACTGAAAGTTCAGTCTCAGGAAGTAACACATGTGCTCTTTTGCCTGCCTGTGTTAATTCTATGCATTTTCATACATATTTCGGGAATGATATGTTGCTGTTCCCAGAATGTGGATATAGTGTACAATATATTTCCAAGTCACAACAGAATTGGGTATTTGAATTTCGCTCATCTGCATTTGATCCAGAAGAAATAAGTTGTATGATTCAATGCAGAAATCCACAGGTGGTATTCAAATGTTTTATTACCGGTTCTGTGGGTGTGGCTTGGTGCGGGTGGTGTGGCTTGGTGGGTTTGGCATGGCTTGGTGGCCATGGCAGAGGAAGGATACTGTAAAATCTCCATTTCCACCCCACTCCAGAGGAAGGATACTGTAAAGTCCCCATTCCCTCCCCAACCCACTAACCTGCTTTCCGGCTCCGTTCTCCTGTACAGGGCAACAAAAGAAGATCCAGCCAATCAGCTGGGACTTGGGAGGCAGAGTATAGATGGGGGTGGGCCAATCAGAGGTGGTATTTGCTGCTTCTCCGAACTACTCAAAATTTCCAATACCAGTTCTCCAGAACCTGTCAGAATCACTTCCGCAGAAATCTCTTTCCAAAAAGTATCATATTATTTCTAAGGCATGTACCATACACCGCATAATAAATGATGTTGACTGTTTCACAATAGTTTTAACATCTTTCAGGCTTATTCTGACTTTTTTATTTGGAGAAATCAAGCCCTGTTTTACTGAGAACAGCATACCAGTTATTTTTAGAGTCAGGAAGAAATAAACAAGATACATCCTTGATGCTGTCCTTTTCATGGACTTGTCTACAAAGCAGAGAGAAAGCAAATATCTTGAGCCCAGCAACCCCAGATATGGCCGATTCCCCATTAAATCCTCTCTCCGGCCCCATGGTCGTTGCCCTATGTCAATGGCTCAGACATAAGCTCCACATGGCAAGTTTATCCTTCCTTTGCTGATACAGGCAGGCTTTCATCTCCCCTGGTGACAGCTTGATCCATGTAAGAGCTCACTCTATTGTCAGAGATTTGTTTGGTAAAGCCTGATGCTGGCCTCTTTTGATCTGTCTATCCAAGAGATTTATTACCTGGACACTGTCACTAGAGCATCTGAGCTTTTCACATCATTGATATATCTGCCTTTAGACAAGGCTGGGTATGCAGGTGCATCTCTTGGTTTCTCTGGAGCACTGAGCACATTGCTGGATTAAATTGCCCAAGGTGAATCTATCTGGACATCGGTGGTAGAAAGAAAAAAAAAAGTGAAATCCTGTTTCTCCAAAGGCGGAGGGTTACAGACAACTTTAAATGAAGTCTTGTCACGTTTTAACAACATTTGCATTCCCAGAGTTACTTTAGGGCAGTTAGCCTATAGACATCTGATTCCCTGCTGTGAGTCAGCTAGTTTAGGATGTCTAGCCTTTAGGAGTTTTAGAATCAGGATCATGCACACATTCCCTTCATGGGCGAAAAATTATCTAGGAAGACTGGTCGCACCACAGCAGCCCAATATTGCCTCTCCAAAAAAAATTTTTCCCCAAGGCTATCACATTTGGAGAAAATAAAAATGGAGAGGCCAGTGTGGAACTATTTACATTCCCTCCAAATGTTGAGATTATTCTTTATGGAAAGCAGTACATGCCGGTAGATAAGATAGCAATTGCTTGGCATGCATTGTGTAGATTGTTTGGTAGCAGGAAGCAAGCAATCCTACATCAAGAAAAAAGGCCCTTTTAGAGCCACTTCAAATTATTTTCTGCACTTTCTGATCTCAGCTGAAAAACTAGAATTTCTGATCTCTGACCACCGGCTACTTTGCTTCTGATTCACTTTAGTGGTTCCTTGAAGATAAAATAATATTTTTTTCTGATTTTTTTCTTTCTTTCAAATAACCCTGGGTGTTGTGTGTATTGGGCACAGCGCCACACAGGAGCAACACAAATCTGAAAACACTTTTGAGAGTAATCAACTGTATTAAGGCTATTGTGAATGGACCATCACTTCATCACATGCACATCACTATTACAGGAGCTGAAATACAGTACAGTGAGTTAAAGAGAAAAAAGGGATGGAGGGAAAATAAGATGGGGAGTTAACAGGTTTACCCAGTAGTTGAGACACAGAGGAAGTTCTCACAAATAAGGATGGAGGCTGAGTTATACTAAAAAATGGGTCAAAAGAGAGCCAGTTTGTGAGGTGTTTAAGGTACCAGAAGTCAGGAGACTGAGTTCTAGTCCTGTCTTGGACAAAAAGCCAGATGGGTAACCTTGAGCCAGTCTTCTTTTTCTCAACCTCAAGAAGAAGCAAAGGCAAAAATCCCTTCTGAAAATCTTGCCAAGAAATTTGCAGGAACTAGTCTAAATAGTTAAACAGCATACTAAAAAATATCACCTTGCCGACAAAGGTCCATATATCAAAGCTGTGGTTTTCTCAGTAGTACCATATGGCTGTGGGTAAGGCTGAGCACTGAAGAATTGATGCTTTTGAATTGTGCTGTTGGAGAAGAATCTTGAAAGTCCCTTGGACTGCAAGGAAATCAAACCAGTAAATCCTAAAAGAAATCAACCTTGACACCTCTTTGGAAGGACAGATACTGAAGCTGAAGCTCAAATATTTTCTCAACCAAATGAGAAAAGAGGACTCATTGGAAAAGACCATGATGCTGAGAAAGATTGAAGAGGAGGCAGAGGAGGAGGTGGTTAGATCATTGTCCTTGATCCAATGAACATGAATTTGTGCAAACTCCAGGAGACAGAGAAGGACAGGTGTACTCTGGTCCATGGGGGCGCAAAGAGTCAGACACAACAGAGCAGCAGAAGGAACTGACTTGAAGGGCCACGCATATAAAAACAGATTTAAGAGCTCATTAGCCCTATTCAACATTTTAGTAACAGTTTGGATTGGTTGATATATTGTAATTAGATTGCCTTCATTGTGATGAAGCAATATCTCTGTTCCTCTGTTGATACCTTGAGTTGGACTAATCTAGGAGTAAAACATTATCTATCTTGTTGCAGTCTTGAGCTAAGGTGTCCAGTTTGGGTCTATTTATTCACTTGGGCAGAGTCTGTCTAGTTCAGCCTTTGTAGAGGATTCAGAAGTATGTTTATTTATTACATTTATATACTACCTGTCTTGCTGTCCAAGGCGATTCAAGTATCTACGTAGGTGGGAGTAGACCAAGAGATAATTAATTTAAAGAAGCCCTGGTGTGTCTTCTGCCTTAGGAAGCAGAGACGTTTTTTTCTTGCTGCAACAGATGAAAATCAATTATTAAAAAGTAAAACTGCATGCTTATTTTAAAATTGGTTTTTAAGCAAGCAATTATACAATGTCTTTTGGCTAAAAAGACCAATGAATAAAAATGAAGTCTGATATGAGTTCATATATTTAAAATACTGAATCAAAAGAAGGCCTTTATTCCTTCCTACCAAAAGGGAGGATAGAATGAATTCCAAAATTTTAGGGAAATAGCTTGTGCCTGAAGAGTTATTTGGCAGAATTCTGATTAAAATAGTACAGAAGGTGATAATAAGCTTTGTATGATTCTAGCAGAGGTTGTCAAGTGTATACAGAATATTCAGAAGCTCTTGAGTTTTATTTTTCAAATAATCTCATTTTTTTTCTCTTCTGTGTAAAGCATATTCAGTAATAAAACCACCAATTTATGTCTTAAATGCATTCCAAATCACCACCAAATTTGCATGTCTATCAAAAGTTTTCAAATTTTTTGTTTAGTCTTTTTATAAAAGTCTTTCAATAATGAGGTATTTGTGTTACTTCTAACATGCTCAGATACCTTTTTACATATATATAATTTTTCAGCTAAACAGCAATAGAAGTGAAGTCTAGCTTATACTGGGCAGTGAGTATACAGGCTATATTTTTATTCTTCAGTCAGTTACTGAGAAATCTATGTATGTGATAAAGAAAATTTATTCGATTGTTATAGATTAGAGAAAGTGTGTAATAAAATGAAGAGGCTTTAATTATTAATTATATTTATATATTGACATAGTTTCCAATCTTTCCCTCACTTAACACAATAAAAAATAAGCAATAATTAAAATATCAGTGGTAAAAATATGCAATTTTATTTCATGTTTAGTGTATTTATACTGTAGATAACTGCACAGGGAATGTTTGTGGTGAGGCTAGAAATTGTTAATTGTGGTGAGATAGAAGTTGTTGATTGTGGTGAGGCTAGAAGTATGTTGAATATGTGCATGCATTTGTGTGAGGCAACTCTGTGTTGAATGAAAATGATTTGCGGTGAATGTTAGATATACCATAGATGCAACAAACAATTTCTTATCAAAAAGCAGTTGCATTTGACAGAGAAAACTGAATTTTAAAATGCACATTATACATGATGATGAAAAGTTAGTACAAGTAAACTACTTTATATAAGATGTGTGAAAACTGTAGAAAGGTACTTAAAGTCATTTGCAAAACAACAATCAAATTTGTCAAAATAAACAAAAATGCCTGTATATATTTGCATGCTTTTGTCAGTATGCTATTGGGAAATTAAATTTAGGGATTTCAGAAGAACTATACATTGAAGGCATTAAAAACATGGGTTAAGAAGAGTGTAGCAAATTAAGAAGAATTAAGATTCAAAATGAGTGGATTAGAGTGGCTGGACTACAAGTAGTCCTTGATTTATGGACACAATTGGGCCCAAAATTTCTGTTGTTTTCAGGTTAACTTTTTTATTAAATAAATACAAAATACAAAAGCAAATAAAGAAGACAGTGGGCCCCGTTTTGGCTTTCCTGAGGCTCCAAGAGACACTTGCTAGGCCCAAAATGGGATGTAGGGGGTTGCAGTACCCAGCACCCCTGCTCCCTGTTTTGGGCCTAAGAGGCCTCCCTGCAGCCTCCTGGGAGCAAAAATGGGGTTCAAGGATGCGAGCCTCCTCCACACCCCGCTTTTGCTCCCACAAGGCTGCGAGGAGGCTTACTAGGCCCAAAATGGGGCGTGGGGGTGGAAAGAAAGAAAGAAAGAAAGAAAGAAAGAAAGAAAGAAAGAAAGAAAGAAAGAAAGAAAGAAAGAAAGAAAGAGGAGAGGGAGGGAAGGAGGGAGAGAGGGAAGAGAGAAAGAAAAAAGAGGGAGGGGAGAAAGAAAAGAAGGAAGGGAGGGAGGGAAGGAAGGAAGAAAGGGAGAAAGAAAGAAGGAAAGGGAGAAAGAGGGAAGGAAAGAGAAGTGAATGAGATATGGATGGATGGATGGACGGACAGATAGATGGGTAAAGGGAGGGAGAAGGGAGAGAAAAAGGAGAGGAAGGAAGGACACAAACTCTGGCACTAGATGCAGCTTTAGAGGATGTTTTGAAACAGCACAGCAATCCAGGGCTGGAAGGTACCTCGGAGGTCATCTAGTCCAGCGTTTGCCAACTGGTGGGCCACGGCCCACCGGTGGGCCTTGAGAAAATTTTGGTGGGCCGCAGAGAACTCTCACCCCCAGAGCACCCCCCCAAAGCAATTAATCCAGGCTGTGCAGAAACACAAGGCTGCGCTGCCCACATGGCCCACAGGAACGCTCCCCATCCACTCACTCCTTACCCGACAAACTTGCCTGCTAAAATTGCTATTTTACCTTTTTCCGACCAGCATCTGTTCTGCTTTGCTGGGAGATTTAAATTAGCTAGGAAGCAGGAAATGGTTGGATTTCTTGCTTTCTAGCTAGTCTTTAGATCTTCGGCTCTGCCAAATCTTCCTTAGGACTGAAGGTTTGCTTGCAAGCAAATTCAGTGCAGACTCATGGCAAGCAAATTTGAGAGACTGAGCTAGCCGATGGCAGATAGATAGATCATTGAATGATTCTGTGAGCAACTCAGTCTGCCTGCTTTGCCTGATTTTGTGTAAAAGTTGCTATTTTCTATAAAACTAATCAACATATACATGCATGGTGTGTTTTGAGTTAATTTTGTGAGTTTGCTTGCAAGCAAATTTTATGTGACAGATTGAGCTAGCCAATGGCAGATAGATCTCTGAATGAATCTGTGATTCTGTGAGCAACTCAATCTGCCTGCCTGCTTTGACTGATTTTGGGTAAAAGTTGTTCTTTTTTATAGAAAATTCAATATTTATATAAATATTTATAATATTTACATACAAGCCATGCCCAGCCAGTCACATGACCACCAAGCCACTCCCACAGAACTGGTTAGTGGTCCCCGGGATCAAAAATTATGAGTTTGGTGCTCCCTGAGGTCCAAAAGGTTGGCGACCCCTGATCTAGTCCAACCCCCTGCTCCAAGGGCATTGTTAAAGTGAGTTTCTCTCTTTTGACCCACCCAGTCACATGGCCATCTAGCCACACCCACCAAGCCACGCCCACAGAATCAGTTGTTAAAAATTTTGAATCCCACACCTGGCTATCACATGACTTTGGAACACAGCAATGGTCATAAATATGATCTAGGGAGTTGCCAAGCATCTGAATTTTGATCATATGATCATGGGGATATTGCAAAGATCAAAATTATTTAAAAAATGGTCAAAAGTCATATTTTTCAGTGCTGTTGTAACTCTGAACAGTCACTAAATGAACTGTTTTAAGTTGAGGACTAGCTGTACAAAAATGAGTGGCTAGAGAAAGAAGAGTGTTGATGTGATTTGGTGTAATAGTTGCAAAAATGTAAAGGCAGGATAGATGGGTCAATAAGTATGGAGTTGATGAGAATCTGAAAAAGAGAGAAGTGAGAAGTTTAAGCAACAGAAGGCAAGGTACAAAGAGGTGCATCAGTATGGTTGAAGCATCGTTGGTTTGGAAGGACAGGAAGATGTGGAATGACCAGTATGCCTTAGATCAGGGGTATCAAACTCATGGATCCGGATTGTGGGGTGCTTAAATCTGGTCCACAGGGCCACCCTGGAAAGAGTGAAAGACCAGCCCATGGCACCTCTGCCAGTGAAAATGGACTTGGGGGGCCTGCTTTCGTTGGCAGAGGGTTGCAGGAGGTAGTTGCTGCCTAAAACTGAGCTCAGGAGCCTGTTTTCACTAGCAGAGCCCTCAGGCCACGACGGGCACCCCTGACACGAGTGACATTGAGCTGGCCACGCCAATCCCTGCCACACCCACCCCAGCCCTCCCAAGGTCAAACACAATCCTGATGTGGCCCTCAATGAAATCGAGTTTGACAACCCTGCCTTAGATTTACAAGTTGTAGGTCCTTTCCTGCATTTTGCGTAATCTTGCAAAGGTAATAACATAATGAATATGTATGCATTTATATATAAATCTATATGAACAACTAAGTACTTGGTGGCTATGGAACACAGGCATCAGTTTTGAATGTAAAAAAAATGTCTCTTGAAATGAAGTCTTGTAAAATTATTGTGGCAATTATTAGCATTTGTGAACATTGACTAAGTTGGACAACCAGTCAAGGCATAATTAAGTGTCAATCTGAATATATCCATAAGTGTAAAGAGCTACTTTTGTTTAAGAAATAACATGCTTGAATAAGTCCGGGTTGTATCTGTTTGTAAATTGAACAATGTTATTTCTCATTGACTGGATTCACAAATGCACTAAGCTGCTTCTTAAATTGAATGGTAAATACACAATTTCAGATGTGCCCTGTTTGTAAGCTAAACATTTCTAAAACTGTGGCCCCCACACACAAACATGTTTTCTACATTTGCACAACATATTTGGTTTGGTTATTCCTAAATGCAATATATAATAGAAACCCAGCAATTGGTGATAAGATATTAATTCAGACAATTAAAGCATGATGAATAAACCAAGATGTTAACTTCAACGACAGGGTGTTTGGTTGGCTGACATTTAATTTCCCATAAAAATCAGTGGGAGTAGGAAAACCTTCAAACTGGGCTGAATTATGTTCTTGTTCCCATGTTAAATTATTTAGTCAGGAAGATATTGCATATTTAAATACTGAGAAAAGAGCCTGTGTTAATATCCTTGCACAATTACCTAGAAAACCTAGACAAAGTTCATTACCATCTGTATTTCTAGTCAGATAATAGTGGAATGCAAAGAGTTACTCAATTATTGTCTAAAGGTTTTGAATTGGTACACTGTCTATTTAATTGCAATCCAGTATACTTTAATTGCAGCAGCTACCAAGGAAGATTCGTCTTTGTTCAAAAGTTCAAAATAGGGAACTACTAATTATTTTACATGATTTAATTTAAACAACTCCAATATTCAATTACTAAATTAAATAATTATGTGAAATGATATAAACATAACATTTATTTAAATGGGTCTTAATGGCCTATGGGGAGGATAATTTTTTTTATTAAAATTAACCTATTCTGTCCCTGATTATTAAGAGACTATTTGGTGTAGGCTAGCAACTGGGAGACAGTGAGTTCTAGTTTCATGTTAGGAACGAAGCCAGCTGGATTAGGGTTAGGGTTAGGGTTAGGGTGACCTTGGGCAGTCACTCAGAACCAGGAAGAAGGCAATAGCAGACCATTTCAGAAATCTTGCCAAGCAGATTTGTCCAGTGAGTCAAGTTTGACTCAAACATGCACACTCACACAAACAATTATATAGGTTATATATTTCTATAGAACACCAAACCACAAGGATTCTGACAGTGATAAAAAGGTAACAAGATCTGCCTTCTTTCTTTCACACAGCAATTCAAATCTCTTCTGGATGACACTTTCAGTTGTGTTACTAAAAGAGGTGCGGAAAAATTGAAAGCAGCATTTGTTCAAGTGCTGAAATTAACAATGCAAATTAATTTAATTAAAAGGAATTAACATAACATGCACTAATTAGATTTCATATAATATAATAATAACAAAGAAGGGGAAGGGAAAAACATGACTGATCAGCCTGTGTAGCAGTTTACCAGCTACTAAAGACTCGGTTTCTTCAGTGTCATATTGGTTTGTTTGCTTGTTTATCTATTACATTTTAAACCTTTCATGGGTCTTCATAGGATTTCTCTCTTATTTTTCTCTCCCAATTCCATACTATCTGTACAAGGAGACAATGTAATATAAGAAAATGAAGAAAACCGAATCCTCTATTGGAAAATTCTTTTGTTTAAGAATAGCCAATTTGAGATCTGGAAAGAATATCTAAGGTGTGGTGAAATTTTTATATACTGATTTCCAGACAGTGCCCTTTCTGCTGTCAGATCTGTCCTATTGATGATATTTTTTCCAGAAGCTGATATGTGCACCCTGCATAATACATTTCACTTGGAGAATCAAGTGACATTGTCAGCATCAAAGGGGAACGTTTTGAAATCTTGGTGCCATACTTGGATAGACCTAGATCAAGAGCCAGGAATAGGTTTCAAAATTTTTAGCAAAGGGTTCTTTACCCGGTTGCTGGGTGGGCGTGACCATGGTGGGTGTGGCCTAGTCAATCCCCTGCACCATGGCGGGGGGGGGCATTTTTGCCCTCCCGGGGCTCAGAGCAGAAGTGATATTCAGCAGGTTCTGACCAGTTCTGGAGAACCGGTAGCGGAAATTTTGAGTAGTTTGAAGAATCAGCAAATACCACCTCTGAGTGGAGATTTTACAGTGTCCTTCCCCTGCCACGCCCACCAAGTCATGCCCACAGAACCAGTAATAAAAAAATTTGAATCCCACCACTGGGCAGAAGGCTTTCCTTAAGCCTCCAGGAGGGCGAAAACGGCCTTCCCTGGCTCCAGAGGCTCTCTGGAAGCCGGAAACAGGCCCATTTCTGGTCTTCCAGAACTTCCAAGTGGCCTGTTTTAGCCCTCCCTCCGTGCATGCCCTGCACTTACCTGCATCCAAAATGGGCCATGTTATGTCCTGAGGACTCTAGGAGTTCTCACTCAGGTCCACTCACTTTGTGTGGGCGTTATTCCCCCATCCTCATTGGTTGGTTCTCTCCAGCAGCCAGCTATAAAAGCAGGCTGCGGGGTCCAACCAGTTGCTGATTGCTGCGAGCCAGTTCCAGGCGTGGCAAGCACGGTCAGCCCTTTATTGTATAATAAAGTATTGTTGCACTCATGCTCTGGTTCAGCCTCTCATTGCTCAAACTTAACACTGGCGACGAGGATGGGATGGCTACCAGAAGCACCATGCAACCGCTGAGTCACTAGCCACCGATCCGCAGCCAGAGAGAGCGATCGGCTGGCGATAAGAGAAACGCTGATCCGCAACCAGAGAGAGCGGTCAGCCAACAAAACGAGCGATCAAAAAGAGCAAACGCTGATCCGCAGCCAGAGAAAGCGGTCTGGTTCAAAAGTTAGAAGCGTCTGTAGCCGCTTGTTAGCCCTTCTACAGGAAAGTGAAGCGCTGCGAGCGCAGCCGCTCTGTATTTGGCGCGAAATTCAAGCGGGTGTCATTTGAATTTCGAGCCAGTATGAGACACAGCACAGCGCTGTAGGAAGCCACTAACGCCCACATTGGCGCGAATCGAGACACCTCCAACGGCTAACAGCCAACGTGGTAACCCAGAGAGAAAGAGAGGGTAGCAAAAAAACCTCTCCAGAGCTGATATCACTAGTAACCCACGGCGCCCGTTGTCCCAGAGAGATTTTTTTCCGCAGGTAGCCCAGCCGTTCCAGCACCATGAGTTCCAACCCAGTATTCCCGGCGTTCAAACCAGGCGAAGAGAAGTGGGAATCGTATAAGAACCGCTTCAATCATTACATCGATGCGGTCGGCCTGGCGGATGCGGAGAGCATCGGAAAAATCCTATTTCCTAATCTACTGAGGAGCCACCGTTTACGATACCGCCGCAGCACTCGTGGCGCCTAGAGAGTTGAAAACGTTCCGTGGTCCGAGTTGCTTGAGATCCTCACTAACCACTACGCTCCCAGGCCTTCACAAATCGCCAGGAGGTTCACGTTCCGTATGAGGAAGCAATCGAGTAAGGAGACCATCAATCAATATATGGCCGCCCTCAGAACAGCAGCCCTGCACTGCGGGTTTGGAACATACCTGGAGGACATGCTCCTCGATCAATTAGTTTGTGGGGTCAAGGATCTCAGCCTACAGAGGCGCCTGCTAGCAAAAAGACCTCAACCTCGCAGCGGTCGAGGGAGGCCCTAGCAGCCGAGCTAGCAACGAACTCAGCCACCGAAATTCAAGGCCCAAGTGCCAAGCTGGCATCGTTCCCAGTCCATTCCGAAGAGGTGGAAGCGGAGAAACCCACAACGATGAAAACGACGTCCACCGCCTCGCCAACGACAGACGGTCGCAGGTAGGGGCCAAACAAGAAAACACCGGTCCACCCAAGCACATCACATTGTGCCTAGCCTGTGGGGATCGCATCAAAGGGCCACCTGCAAGTTTAAAGGAGCCACCTGCAACAATTGCCATAAGAGGGGCACATCGCGAGAGTCTGCCAAGCCCCCAAAGCGCTGCACACAGACCCCTTCCTCGCACTTGGGACCACAGAGGCAAGTATTAAACTGTCGCACGCACCGCCTTGCCAGGCGTACTTGCCACACTGTCAGTAAATTTCTCTCTCCGTTTCCCTAGAAGGTAAACCGTGCCACATGGAGGTTGACACAGGGTCAGCGCTCTCAATAATCTCGTGGAACACCCTCAAGAGACTCCACCCCAACCTATCTACTACCCGGCTTCAGAGATGCCAGTTCGGTCTGAAGGACTACCAGGGAAGGCCATTCCCGTGATCGGCAGAGGCAAGTTCTTTGTCAGTTTTAGAGCTTTTAAAGGCCACCTACCTCTAGTGGTAGTTAACGGCAATCTACCCACCTTATTGGGGCTCGATTGGTTTCCCCACCTCGGCCTAGGGCTAACAGGAGTCCATGCTGTCTCAACCTCAGACACTGACTCCTTATTCGCTGACTACGCAGATGTGTTCAGCGAGGAGCTGGGGTGTTATAATGGAACCCCATCTCGTTCACCGTTGACCCCCAGGCAGTCCCAATCAGATTAAAACCACGTAGAGTTCCATTTGCTATTCGGCCAAAACTAGGCGCTGAATTGGATAAACTATTAAAACAAGGGGTCATTGAACCAACAGATTTCGCCAAGTGGGAGACGCCCATTGTCACACCCCTTAAAAAGATGGTAGCCTGAGAATTTGCTCGGACTACAAGACAACAATCAATAAATATTTACAAGTTAGCGCCTACCCGGTGCCCGTCATTCAGCACTTATTACACACATTCGAGCCGGGCAGTATTTTTGCTAAATTGGACATGTCTCAAGCATATCAGCAGTTCCCTGTTGATAACCAAACAGCGGAACTTCAGACCATCGTCACTCACAGGGGTGCCTTCGGATGCAAGCGTCTCCAATTTGGCGTAAGTGTTGCCCGGGTATTTTCAATCCCTCATGGAGCGGATTTTACAGGGCCTCCCTGGTGTAGTACCCTACTTCGACGATATCTTGGTCTCGGCCAGGACAGACCCCAACTCTTCCAGAGAGTGCGAGCAGTGTTAGAGAGGTTCAGACAGCATGGCCTCAAGTTAAAAAAAGAAAAATGCGCCATTGCCACTAGACAGGTGGACTTTCTGGGTTATAAAATTGACGCCTCTGGCATTCGCCCCCTGGAGTCCAAGGTTAGGGCAATCCACGAAGCTCCCACACCAACCTCCAAAACGGAGCTACAAGCTTTCTTGGGGCTGCTGAACTTTTATGCATCCTTCTTGCCCCATAAAGCCTCAGTAGCCGAACCCCTACACAGATTACTAGACAAAAAGTCACCGTGGCACTGGGGGCACAAAGAAGACCAGGCGTTTAACGCCGTCAAATCACTACTTACGTCAGAGGCAGTGCTCATCCAATTCGACCCCAACCTTCCTTTAGTACTGGCAGCAGACGCATCCCCTTTTGGAATTGGGGCGGTCCTTAGTCACAGACTCTCCAATGGCGCCGAGGCCCCCATCGCCTTTTTCTCCAGGACGCTCTCAGCCACGGGAGCGAAATTACAGCCAGATAGACAAGGAAGCCCTAGCAGCTGTTGCGGCCGTGAAAAAGTTTCACGAATTCCTTTTTGGCCACTTCTTGAACTGGTCACCGACCATAAGCCCCTCCTGGGCCTACTGGCCGGCGACAAACAGACTCCTCAAGTCCTTTCCCCTAGGATGACAAGGTGGACACTTTTCCTAGCGGCCTACTCATACAAACTTATTCACCGCCCGGGCAAAACTCTATCCACGCCGACGCTCTCAGTCGCTGCCCCTTACCGCTCCGGCTGAAGACCCAGCTCCTGTCAACGCCATTTTCGAGATCACCCAGTTGGACCTACCCATCACCGCCCTTGACATCGCCGCTAAAACCAAGGCAGACCAAACGCTCGCCCAGGTGCTCGACTGGGTAAGGAGGGGTGGCCGGGAGGCAACGTTGATAACAAATTCGCACCCTTTAAGACTCGCATGCAGGAGCTGTCCAGTTTGCAGGGTTGTCTACTGTGGGGCACTCGGTGGTCATTCCGACCTCGCTGCGTCCCGAGTCCTGGAGGCGTTGCACGAGGACACCCCGGCATCGTGAGAATGAAGGCATTAGCACGCAGCTACATGTGGTGGCCGGGTCTAGACGAGGACATTGTCAATTGGGTAAGTTCCTGCAGCATTTGCCAGGAATCCCGTCCTGCTCCCCCATCGCCACCCCTACCAGATGGGAGCGCCAGCGCCCTTGGTCTAGAATCCATATCGATCTGGCCGGCCCGTGCATGGAAAGATGTTCCTAGTAGTCGTGGACGCTTATTCCAAATGGATAGACGTGGCGCAGCTATCCACGACCACCACACTAGCAATCACCAACGTGTTAACGCGCCTGTTCGTTACACATGGACTACCCGACTCCATTGTCTCCGATAATGGCCCTCAGTTCGCATCAGTAGAATTCAGCCGTTTTGCTGCCAACCTGGGCATTCGCCACATTTTCACAGCCCCATTTCACCCTGCCAGTAATGGGTTGGCTGAAAGGGCCGTCAGGACCACCAAAGAGGCCCTCGCTAGGTTTGGCAGGGATGACTGGCACCACAAACTCTCACGGTTCCTGATGAGCCAGCACTCAACCCCCTGTGCAGTCACCAATAAGTCCCCAGCGGAACTCCTGATGGGCCGGCGCCTGAGGACTGTATTAGATAGACTGCACCCACAATACTGCCCTGACTCTCCCCTCGCTTCTACTTCGGGGGTTAGACATTTTATGTTACAGGAGCCAGTATTCGCAAGGAATTTCGCTGGGGACCCACTTTGGATTCCAGGCGAGGTCAACGCCGTCACCGGGCCGAGATCGTATAGGGTCAGGCTGGAGGATGGTCGCGTCTGGAGGAGACACATAGACCAGCTTAGAAGGCGCCTCAGCACCCTTGCCAACAAGAATCCAGAGTCTCCAGTCGAAGAGGGAACCGCCTCATCCGCCGCCCAGCCACATCGCACCCAACGACCAGTCTGTACCAGCAGTCGTTCCGGTCAGCCCGAACTCGGACAACAGCACCCAGAGAGTTGACCAGCCTGATCCAACCCACGAGAGCTCGACCCCAGTAACCAACCCGGTGGTTTCCGAGGATGCCCAGTCCGGAGAGAGCGTTAGCGACACTATGCCGGTTCAACCGTCACAGACTGATACCGAACAGACAGACAATGTTCCCGAGCTGCGCCGTTCCGGGCGCCAACACAACCCCCGTCTACCTCAAGGACTATGCATGTTCGCATCTGGGGGAAGGGGTGTTATGTCCTGAGGACTCTAGGAGTTCTCACTCAGGTCCACTCACTTTGTGTGGGCGTTATTCCCCCATCCTCATTGGTTGGTTCTCTCCAGCAGCCAGCTATAAAAGCAGGCTGCGGGGTCCAACCAGTTGCTGATTGCTGCGAGCCAGTTCCAGGCGTGGCAAGCACGGTCAGCCCTTTATTGTATAATAAAGTATTGTTGCACTCATGCTCTGGTTCAGCCTCTCATTGCTCAAACTTAACAGGCCACGTGGGGACTCCTGGGAGAAGTGGGGTGGGCGGAAACAGCCAGAAGTGGGATTTGGGGGTTCTCCAAACTGCACAGAATCTTAGCTAGGGGCTCTCCCGAACCTCCAGCAGCCCATCCCTGCTTAAAATCTTCGGCAAAACAACTTGGAGCTGGGATAGGATGAGAAATTGCCAGTACAAATTTATTGATAGGATTACATATTATGTCACTAAAATGGTCTCACTTCTGTTATCAGTTCAGACCTGTTCACTGGAAAACCCTTTTCAAGATGGGCTTGAGAGAAGCATATCCATTTGGACCCTGTGCAATGTCTCTCAGGCCTGAATCACTTGGGGAGAGTTTATCTGATTAGTTTCCAGTCTGTTTCTCAGCTTTGATTTTCAGTTACCATACTCCAGGCCCACAACTTCACAAAAGGTCCCTTGACTATTTAACATAACAACACAAGAGATGCAGAGAATGGAAGTAGAACTATGCATTTGCAGATTTCATCCAAGTCACTGTTGACTCCTGGTAACTACATGGACAATTCATTAAGTCACCATCAGCACCCAATGTCAGCAGCCTCATGGCTCAAGGAGAGGTTTTGGTTCTGCTGGTTGACAACTGTAATAAAATCGTTTGATTTGATAGTTTTTGACATAACTCAAAGACTACCATAGCACTCCCTCCTCCCAATTCCCCCACCCCCACCCCGGGAGCAGCAACTTTGGGAGAAAGGATGTGCTGAGGGGAAAGCACACAGCCATGATATTATTATTATTGCTATTGTCCTTGTTAATTGAACATGTATGCCACTTGACTCTGAACAGACTGTTTAGTTGTGGTGCAGCCAGTCACAGATTGATAGAAAGCTGCTCCCGAGCATTTAAAACAGCGGTGCAGAAGAGTTCCTTGGATGAAGGGTAGCATCACTCAAAGCAACTATTTCTCCCCAGCAGAAGCTGAAAGTGATATGTCTATTATTCCAGTCAGATCAGAGGTGATATTCGGCAGGTTCTGACCAGTTCTGGAGAATCGGTAGGAGAAATTTTGAGTAGTTCGGAGAACTGGCAAATCCCACCTCTGACTGGAGATTTTACAGTATCCTTCCCTACCATGCCCACCAAGTTACAGCCACAGAACCAGTAGTAAAAAAAAAATTGAATCCCACCACTGAGTCAGATGTCTCTAATTCCTGTCACCTTGCATATAAAGCAGGGGGAAATAAATATATTTATCTATGAGCAACAAAAGAATAATATGAAGATGAAACCACTCCAGCATTTGTAAATTTCTGTCAGTTTTCAAAACATGAGTTCTCCTCACCTGAGCTCTTTTTACTCAAGCAAACCTTGCGATCCATCTATTTATATATGTGGTTATAAGGCAAGAGCAATATGAGAAACCAAGGTTCCGAAACAGCAAGTCAACTGCAAGAATAGGCATATTCAAAGAAATCTCTTGTGATGGTCAGCTCTGGCTACCTTAGTGCGTTTCAAGCGCAGAATTTTCTGCGGTAGGAAAACATCTCAATAGTCATTGGATTGTTCATTAATCAGCTCCCTTAGCTACACCTCAACTCCCTGCAACTAAATGGCATGTCCAGAAATAGGTGTTGCGGGCTTCCTGGATACAAATCTAGGATTGCTTGCAAAACAGGCTTTTATTGTATAGTAACATGCTTCATTCGTGGGATTTATAAAAGGGAAGGAGGGAGAAGTCAGATTGCATACCAGGTAAAAAAAACCTTTGTGCTTTCCTCTATTTCTTCCTTTTTTTTCCTTCATAGAATATGTGCTAACAGAGATTGGAAAGACAGTAATGTGTCATCCTTTTTTGAACGATAACACTAGAAATTATTTATCCAGAAGCATCCAGGCATCCAATAGGATTAACTGGCAATTAATATCTCCCAGATTTGAACTACACACACAAATTTACACATTGCTCCACTTTCCTTCTGTTAAAATATGTAAATAGGACTTCCATTTTTTTTTTCCATAACAGGCAGGAGCACAAATGCCAAAGTCTTACTTGAGGCAGAAGACTGAAGAATATTATTTGAGTAGGCAGCCCTCTACCTTCTTATTTGCCGACTGACTCTTATCATCTTAATCCAGTCCTGGGCTGTGATGGAGGACATCATCACAGCACTAAAAGCAGGGGTGGGGTTCAGATTTTTAAACAACCAGTTCTGTGGGCATGGCTTAGTTGGTGGGAGTGGCTTGGTGGTCATGTTATTGGCTGTGCGTGGCCAACTCAATGTCACTCACATCGAGGCACGCATCTCCTCGCCTGGCCTCTCATGACTTTGGGGATGCTGCAACAGTTGTAAGTGTGAAAAATGGTCATAAGTCACTTTTTTCAGTGCCATTGTAACTTTGAATGGTCACTCCACACAAGCAAAGTACCAGCAAAGGAGGGGAAAAAAACTCCAGAGACATTCCTGAGACAGGAAGTCTAGTCCTGCCAAGAATGTAATAAGGGTTAACGGAGAGGCAGTTTCTGTAAGCAACACCAGAATGTCTCCTTCCTGTCTTCCTTACAGGATTAGGCCAATAATTTCTTCTAACAACCAGTTCTCCGAACTGCTTAGAATGTTAACAACCAGTTCTAGCAAATAGGTGTGGACTGGTGGAATCCCACCCCTGACTAAAAACCTCCTAGAGAGGTTTCACAATGCTGTACGTGCTCAGCCATAATGCAGTTTCTTGGATTTCAATTCTGCATGTTGTTCCAACCCAATCAATCATACTTTATTCAAGAAACCAAGTTTAACAAAACCGTGTTAGCATAATCTGTAAAACCAGCCTTGTCATTTGAAGTTAGGGGTTCAATGGGAGCTATTTCACAAAACTGCCAGATAGCTGATCTTTCAGCTAGGATTTAACAGTAAAAAACAGAATTATTGCTGTGGCCTAATCCTTTTGTCTCTCTTACTTTGTTGGACCGCTAAACAAGCCAATTTTCATGCAAAGGAAAGCTTCCTGGCTGTTGCAAATGTTACGGTTTATGTTTTCTTTCTTTGGGCATTATCAACTGCATCTATCATCTGTATTTTGTCTATAACTCTCAGGACTTAGTGAGCTGATTCACAGAGTGAAGGCACTGGGCTCACACACCTCTTCTTCTGAGGGAAATCTACATTTGAGGAGGCAGCAGCCACCTTTGGAGCACCTCAATAAAAGTAGGGATACCTGGGTTCCTGGTGGTTACAAAGCCATGTCCAGATGGTTTTCATAACAGCAAAACAGAAGTCACTTTTTAGAAGCACCTACAATGAACTAGTTGCTCTCACTTGGATGGACTTGGAACACTGGAATAACAGAATGACAGAGTTGGAGGGGCACTTGGAGATCTTCTAGACTAGTCCAACCACCTGCTCAGGCAATAAATCCTACACCATTTCAGACAAATGGTTATCCAATCTCTTCTTCCAGTGTTAAAGCATTCACAACTTCTGGAGGCAAGTTGTTCCACTGATGAATTGTTCTGTCGGGAAGCTTCTCCTTAGTTCTAGGCCGCTCCTCTCCTTGATTAGTTTCCACCCATTGCTTCTTGTCCTGCCTTCAGATCAGAGGTGGGTATTAAGCAGGTTCTGACCAGTTCTGGAGAACTGGTAGCGGAAATTTTGAGTAGTTCGGAGAACCGGCAAATCCCAGCTCTGACTGGAGATTTTACAATAACCTTCCCCTGCCACGCCCACAGAAGCCATGCCCACAGAAGCCACGCCCACCAAGTCACGCCCTGGTAGGAAAAAAATTTGAATCCCATCACTGCTTCAGATGTTTTGGAGAATAGGTTGACCCCCCTCTTCATTGTGGCAGCCTCTGAGATATTAGAACATTGCTATCATGTCACCCATAGTCCTTTTTTTCATTAAATTAGACATGTCCAATTCCAGCAACTGTTCTTCATATGTTTTAGCCTCCAATCTCTAATCACCTTTATTGCTCTTCTCTGCACTCTTTCTAGAATTTTGAATCGTTTTTACATTGTGGTGAACAAAAACTGGATGTAGTATTCCAAGTGTGGTCTTACCAAGGCATTATAAAGTGGTATCAGCACTTCAACATTTATTTATTTATTTTATTTATTTATTTGATTTGTCAATCACTTACAAGATAACAGGTATAAGTATTTATTTTTCTTATATGTATCCATTTCATGTATTCATAACTAAGTATAAGCATAGTTATGAATACATGAAATGGATACATATAAGAAAAAGAAAAAGAAACAATAGGACAGGGATGGTAGGCATGTTGGTGCGCTTATGCACGCCCCCTACAGACCTCTTAGGAAAGGGGTGAGGTCAATAGTAGACAGTCTAAGGTTAAAGTTTTTAGGGTTTGGGGAAAAAAACACAGTCAGGCAGAGTGTTCCAGACATTGACCACTCTGTTGCTGAAGTTGTATTTCCTGCAGTGATCTTGATTAATTTTTTAATTAATTAATTTAAAATTAATTAATTAGTTTAATAAAATTGGTTTAATTAAATTAATTAAACCAATTAAATTAAATTAATTAATTGATTAATTAAATTAAATTGATTTTCAATTAATTAATTAATTTAATTTTAAATTAATTAATTGATTAATGCAATGGTCTTGATTTCCTGCAACATGATCTTGATTAATGCAGCCTAGAACTTCATTGACTTTTTGGGTAACTGCAGCACACTGCTGGCTCATATTTAAGTGATTGTCCACTAGGACACCAAGATCCCTCTCACAGTTACTCCTATTGAGCCAGGTACCACTTATACTATACCTGTGCATTTGGTTTTTTTCTTGCCCAAATCAAGACATCAAAAAATGTTACATGAAAAGAGGAAGAAAATGGCAAGGTGTAAACCAGTCTCAGGTATTCAACATCTTTACCACATATGCCTTCTGGACAATCAGAATAAATGCCAGAAAGCCATAAAATCCAGAGCTGGTTAGAAGAAATTTGTGAAACTAAAATAGAATATAAACCGGAATTCTTCTTATTGGGAATTAATATGGAGAGATATAATAAAGATATGAAGTACCTAATAATACATGTGATTATGGCTGCAAGACTAGTATATGCTCAAAAATGGAAACTTAAGGAAATTCCAGATGAAATAGAGATAATTAAAAAGATATGGACTTGTGCAGAAATTGATCAATTAACACAGGAATTAAAAAACAAATGAATATTGTAAAGTATGGGGAAAATTTTACTACTGGTTGGGAAAAAGGAAAGACTCAAAATGTAAATTAAAATAAGTTAAAATGATAGATTAGGATTAATTAAAAATTGTTGATATTGATGTATATATGTTATGTGTTACGTATATATTATGTAAATATGTATTATTTATCATATGAAATAGCTATGTAAGACAATTAGGTGTGTCAGGATGATTACACCATGTTCACTGTTTTTAAATGTTTCTTTTTTGGGGGGGGTTCAATAAAAAATTTTTAAAAAAAGAATAAATGCCAGAAAGCTATTTTCACTTAGCAATGAAGTTTATCTTTTTTATCAGTACCAAAGGAATTACAGGAACAGCCAGACAGGCTACTGCTCATAAATCAATGAAATTTATTTTTAAATGCACAGGTTGAGGTATCTAGTCACATTAGAATAGTCCATGTGTAAATCAGTTAATAGGTAGATGTTCCAAAAATGATGCTGCCTGGAATGAAAGAGCTAGTTTGGTCCAGTAGTTAAAGCACCAGGCTAAAAACTGGGTACTATTGAGTTTTTCCCGCCTTAGCCATGAAAGCCAGCTGGGTAACCTTGGGCCAGTCTTTCTCTCTCAGCCCAACTCACCTCACAGAGTTATTGTTGTGGGGAAAATAAGAGAAAGAAGGACCATTAGATATATTCACTGCCTTGAGTTGTTTATAAAGAATAATACAGGTGGAATATAAATAAATAATAATAATAATAATAAAGATGCCTTAGGAAGGAAGCTCCAGAAATTATATCTCCTAGAAGTTTGATTGGATGAGAAACGGCGCCTTGAGTTAATGCCCAGTTAGAATGTATAGGAGCTATTCTGGCCTCAGGTGTTCTCTGTGAGCTGCAGCTGCCGTCCATTGTCAATCTACAATTATTGAGTGCTCCTCAAAGATTAATCACTGTTTGGTATGCTCTGAGCCACATTTGTTACCTATCACATTGCACATGTACACAATTTGATACTTGAACTTAATCTTCCTGAGCATACCAGTGTTTGTTCCCTGAAGTACCTTAGCCCATAATGCCAGGAAAATACATTGCAAGAGCATGGGCACAGGTTTTCAGAAGGCAGAAAAGTGGTTGACTGCACCTTTCTTCTTGGATCTCTGGATGCCTTCTCTGAAGTGGCAAGAAATATAGCAAATGTACTCTCTTTTCATAATTAATTCAGTTTTCAGGATCCAGAGTACAGGTAGTTCTCAACTTACAAGCCCAATTGAGCCCAATTGTGCCCCACTTTTTTGCCACAGTTGCTAAGTGAATCTCTGCAGTTGTTAAGTGAATCAGATGGCTGTTAAGTGAATCTGGATGCCTTCATTGACTTTGCTTCTTGGAAGGTAGCTGGGAAGATTACAAATGGTGACCACATGAACCCAGCACAGCACAACAGTTACAAATACATACAGTTGCCAAATGCCTGGATTTTGATCATGTGACTATGGGGATGCAGCAATAGTTATAAGTGTGGAAACTGGTCATAAGTCACTTTTTTCAGTGCTGTTGTAACTTTGAATGAATGTTCACTAAATGAATGGTTATATGTTGTCGATGTACCCATAAGTTGAGTTTACAACTTCCTGAGTTTATAGCTCCTATGGAGAACCGAGTCACATGTTTTGTATAGGTAACCCTCTTTCTTTAGAGCAGTCTTCTCAAAGTTGATGTTCTCCAGATGGGATGGGAGTTTCAGCTACCAGAAGCCTCAAAAGCATTGGCTGTGCCACTAGGGAATTCTGAGAATTGTAATTCCAACCTGTTTCGTACTGCAGGCTACTTGTTTGGGGCAGAGAGCCATCCCTCTCCCCCCTCTTTTTTTGCCCCTCAAGTGAAGCTGGACCAAAAGAAAAAAGAAAAAAGCAGGAAGGCCAAAAGTTGCCTGAGCACATGCAGAGGTCACCAAGGAAAATGACCTTGATGAAAATATGCAATATTGGTAACTGTTAACTAGGCAATAGTGTTGGAGGGGAAAAAATTAAATCCTGAGAGACTAGATAACATTTAGAAGCAGCTTAGGCAAAGACTTCCCTATTTCACTGGAGTATATATAAGAAGGGGGAAGATCAGACAATTCTGTCCTTATAGACAATCTCATTAAAAATAATTCCAGTCTTCCTGTGTGGTTGGTTTCCTAATCTTGTTTACCTGCTCGGGCTGACAACAGGACCAGCCATTTGATTCAATTTAGAATGAACTGAGTGAAATTCCTTCACAGTTTAAAAAATAAGTTTGGTGGCAATGTAGATAGGATTTGCTATATTTGGTTGTTTTTTTTTCAGGGGAGGGGTTAGCACCTATGGTTTTGGACACACTCCTGATAGAAATTATACTACTACTTGGCTCCAGGATAAGAGTGATGATCATTCTCAAAGAGTACGTTCCTGGTGTATACATACTATACACATACATACATACATACATACATACATACATACATACATTCTTAAGTTTTCACGGGTACTTACATATATGGTATTCAGCTTTGTTCAGGTATTTTCCCACGTCATTATAGTTGTGCTTTTAAAGTTGTAGCAACGTTTCAGCAGAATCTCATTTGCCATCATCAGGCTTCTGTATTGTGTTAGTCTGTGATATATATTTCATAGATTTTTACGGGTACAGGTATGCAGGTCTTGGCATGTTCGAGTCTTTTCCTGTGTAAGATTGAGAGTATCTTGGTGATGTTTTGATGAGGTCCCACTCACCATCTTCAGGCTGGTGCTTTCAGCTTCGTGCTTGTGCGAGCAAAGCATGATCGGAGCGGCCGTCTCTCTATAAATACTGGTGGGGATGTGTGGTGTGCTGGCTCTGTTGTAAGCATAGCCAGACTTCAAACTTGGAGCCAAACCAAAACCCAGAACGTTACATCACAGCCACCCACTCAGGATATCACATCACAGAACTCAGGAGCTTACACCACAAAACTTCAGGATGTTATAACACAGCCAACGACCCCAGAGATTACAGCACAAGATCCAGGATATCACAACAATAGAACTCAGAAGGTCATCACACAGCCCATTACCCAGGTCGTTATAACACAGGAGGCTGATAGACATACAGCCAGCACCTTAGCCACACAGGTTCTTACGAAAAAGCCAACCAATTTGCAAACTCAACTCCATCAACCAATCAAGAAATAACAACACAGCCAACCAGCCCACTTACAACAGAGCCAGCACACCACACCTCCCCACTAGTATTTATAAAGAGATAGCAGCTCTGATCATGCTTTGCTCACACAAGCACAAAGCTGAAATCACCAGCCTGAAGATGGCGAGTGGGACCTCGTCAAGTTCCTGAAACAATTGCTTTTGGCAGGAAACGGAAGAAAATTGGGCATCAAACTAAATGCAAGTGAAGGACTACTTATATTAAATAAATTCAATCTGTGCATATTCTTCTCAGTGAATAGCCTTAAAGGTTTTCATATCCACTTCAAAACCTATTGATAAGAATATATGCATCCATTCCTGAGCAGAATGATATCAACAATGATATTAAGACCACATGCAAATAGTCCTTGACTTATAACCACTCATTTAGTGATCGTTCAAAGTTACAAAGGCACTGGAAAAAGTGACCATTATGACAATTTTTCATAATTGCAACCTTTGCAGCATCCCCATGGTCACGTGATTTAAATTTGGGCACTTGGCAACTGGAATGTATTTAAGATGGTGGCAGTGTCATGGGATCACCTTGTGTGACCCTCAAAGTCAATGAGGATGTTAACAACCATGTTACTAATTTAACAGTTGCAGTGATTCATTTAACAACGGTGGCAAGAAAGATCATAAAATGGAGTAAAGCTCCCTTACCAGCGGTCTGGTTTAGCAAGGGAAATTTTGAGCTCAGTTGTAGTCCTAGTTCGAAGACTATCTGTACACATTTTGTCCCTTGCCCTTTGTCATTCATCCTACCTCACCTGGGGACCTAAGGTGGAGATGCTACCTTACTGTTGGATTCTTGTTGTTGCTGAAAGCAGACGAGACAGAACCTCTGTTGTTTCTTTAACTAGGTCCGTGCCAGCGCTATCGCACAAGATGCCGATCAGAACTACGACTACGCCAGCAACAGCGTGATCCTGCACCTGGATGTAGGTGATGAAGTCTTCATCAAGCTGGATGGCGGGAAGGTTCACGGTGGAAACACCAACAAGTACAGCACATTTTCTGGATTCATCATCTACCCAGACTGAGCTTCCCTGGCTCCAGTTTTTCCCTCCCTGTTTTGCCTCCCCAAATCCTTTCCCCGTGAGTCAGCTTTTATTCTTCTTGGCTTTACCATCTCTGTGGATTCCCAGAGGCTCCTTCTGTAAGCTCTGGTCAATCAAGGATGAATCAGAAAAACTTGGGAGAAACGGCGATTCTACCCTCCCCATTCAGTCCCTCCTAATGGAAGGAGGGCGGCTGATATGAGACTTTCTCTGCATGGCGAAAACCGGGGAGGGGGTGGGAACAGGGTAAACTATTATTATATTATGGTTGGTGGACCAGTCACCTAGATGATTAGACTGGATTTGGCATTTTTATCCTATTATTATAATTATTATGCGACCTTGGTCAATAAAAGGAGTGTCCATAAGAGAGATAACTTCTAATTTTGGAGCTTGGGTACTTTGGGTGGGGGGGAAAACCCTAATTAAATAAGGATGGAGTCAAAGCCCTGGCAAATTCTACAAAACTCATTCTCTCTACATATATACCCCTTCACTAAATAAAAGAAGGGGGAGTTTTGCCAGCACTCTGTTTCATCTTTCACCAAATAGAAGTTATTGCATTGATACCTCCTCTTTCCTCCAAAAACCTCAGGATAACTTATTATCATACAAATATCCTATAAGATATTTCAGTTTCAGAGTGGCCAGTTTAAGATCACCCAACCAGCCTCATGGCTAAATGGGAATTTAATTTGGGTGTCTTTAATTTGGATGCTCCAGAAGACAATCTTTTGTTCACCTGCATGAAGATATACAAATAACTGAGAATAGTATCATTTCATGGAACTATGCTGGCTCTGGTTGCTACATATAGTTTCAATCCTCCTGCAGTCTATGTTGATTATAGAGCGAGTTCCTTTTTTTTCTGAAGGGATTGTTACATTTCTACAAGAATAATCTGTTGCAGAGTTGCATTGAATGCCAATGGTGGGCAGGGCTGGACATGACAGGCAGGGCCAAAGCTGAAAATGTGTGGGACCACCCACCTTTCTTTATCCAACACCCCAATAATATTTTTGTCTGACCGATTTCTGTCTCTGTCTCTCTATCTCTGGCTCTGGCTCTCTGGCTCTCTCTGGCTCTCTGGCTCTGTCTGTCTGTCTGTCTTTCTCTCTCTCTCTCTCTCTCTCACACACACACAAACACACTGTCCTCTTCACCCATCCCACCTACATGTTCAGTTGCTGGTGAAGAGATGCACAATCCTCATTAAGGATCTCAACTGATGGCTATCAAAAAATAGACCATGATTTTCCAAGTAGAACAGCCAATGTGAAGTTATTTGTGGAATGGAGCACTTCAAGCAAGTTTCAGTTTCCACAGTCCTACCGTCCACAGAAATGTGTGTTGGCCTCCATAGAATCTGAAATATATCAGCATGAGAAAACATTCAGATAAAACTCTACACATGAGGCCAACATCTTCCAATATGAGATTGTTCCATTGAAAGCAATGGGGGGAGAAATCCTTTTTCATTCATCAACCCTGCCTCCTACCTTGCTTTTCAACAGATATTAGACAGTTCAATCTCGATTCCTATCAAGCTTTGTATAATTCTTCACAGACTCTGGGAGCCAATGCTCCAGAAGACAATCTTTGGTTCACCTGCATGAAGATATACAAATAAAATGAAAATGGACTTTAGACATCAAATGAGTGGAGTCTGTTCCACTTTCCACATAGTCCTTTTGAACTCAGAAATGAGAGTTCTACTATCCCGAATCACAGACCCACACAAAAATTGATGACTCTACTACCAAACAAGAAGAGCAGCAAATATTCACTTTGGCTGCCATCCTGGAATCAGCCAAAGGGCTGATGGATAGGTTTTGTCATGTTCCTCAGAAACAACACAGCCAGTCCAACAGGCATCAATAGAAGCTGAAGATGTCTCACTCTGACCTCACTTTCTCCTTGACCTATCCACCAAAGACTGCATCGCTCTTATCATACTTCAGGTAGGTACACTTGCCAGAAAAACATCCATAAGCAGCATCTGCACATTCATTCTAGCACTTGACTCCTTCGTTTGCAGAGCTATGGACACCCTATTCCAGCTACGTCCCTAATACATGCCAATATGCACCCAAACAGCTCCCCGATGCAAACAAAATCAGGCTGCAGCCATACGCTTCAATAAGGATGGAACAGATCGAAGCAACGAAGCAACTGGCTTCAAGTTGCACCACGGCAGATTGAAATGGAAGAAAGCAAGAGAACTGGTATTTGAATGAAATGTCAAACTGGTGGAGGACACATCTTGTTGGCTGTTCTTCAGGCAGAACATCTCTTAGCCTGACATTGCAATCCTGACCTAAGTCCAACAGGGCATTACCAATTAAAACTGCATTCACATTAAGCCAAAACCATGCAATCATTTCAGATTATTTCTCCCCCGCTCCATGGCATACCTACAATAATTCCTGAGCTGCGTTCAAGTGCACGCTGCCTTTGCATTGCTTTGGCTTCTAGAACTTTGACCAAAGCAAGGAGACAAGATAGTCAATGCTCTAAGTTGGCTTTACCCCTCTCCTTCTTCTCCTTCTCCTCTTCTTCTCACAATAAACAAAAAACGTTCTTCATTCCACACGCCTCAACATGGTGGACAGCAAGACCAACAATTCTTTCTAGGTGTCATATCTGCACTGAAATATGAAAACGTGTGCACTTGCACTTGTATATTTACACGTTTGTAGATTTCATGATCTCTCCCCATGTTGTCAAAAAATTGTTCAGATGAGATTCTTGACCCCACAAATAGCAAAGCTGTTCATGCATGTCCCAATACAAATGAAATTGTAAATGTACTGTATATTTATGTTTATGTACAGGGCTATTTATGCAAAAATTAGAAGGGGGGGAGAGAAGTTCAGTAGTTTTAGAGCCAAAAAAAAAAAAATCTGAATTAGCCGAACTGACTCACTGAAGCACTGTTACATTTTCAAGTACCAAAAGTGAAAGAGCTTGAGAGTTCTCAGGCCGCTTTGAGATGTATAGAGCCCAATGAATATATGTACTTGTGCCTACTTGTGGTAGTGCTTACAAATGCAGGCATCTTTCCATTATATCTACAGAACTTCCGTCGCATTCATGTATTTATGGATGTTTATTTGAGGATGAACATGGCCTAGGCTGGAGGACTAGAAAGGAATCTAGGAAAGGGAATTCATGGATCTGCACACACAGACTGCACATCCAAAGGCGCGGTTGGCAAAAGGTCAACAATTGTGAGAGGCACGGCCATATCATTGTTGCAAAAAGAATGCACCTCCATCCACATGTATTCTAGTACACACCTGTGAGCGCGTATATTATTATTCAGCATAGGCATGTCTTGCAGATTCAAGACCACCCTGTCAATTTCCTCTCCGCTATCAAAGCCCCTTCTGCTTTCAACTCTGAGCTCTCTCATTCCTCATCTTTTGGGGGACAGAGAAAGAGCTATTTGCTTCGAAGGGCTGCAGTCCTGTTCTCATTGCAGCCCTGTTATTTGGCAAGACCTGCCCCTGTATGTATGCTCTTTCTTTCCAGACCTAGGGAGTATGGTGCTCAGTACCATGCTCTAGGATAGTGTTTCTCAACTACCCATGCTGGCTGGGGAATTCTGGGAGTTGATGTCCATACATCTTTAAGGGGCCAAGGTTGAGAAAGCCTGCCTGGGAAGAAGAAACCTGGTGGAGGGTCTCCAGGGCACAGTATAACCTCAGCATCAGCCCAGCTTTGCAGCCAAGAATATACTGTAAATCCTATTGGGCCCAATCAGCTCTATGTCACTGAATTGTCAGAATCTGTGTTTATCTGTTAATAAAGATACTTTGTTTTTGACTCATGTCTTGTCTTTAGCAGGTTCATTTGCATGGGGATGGATGATCCCAGAAACGTCTACGTGTTTTATAGGGCTGAACCCACACAAACTAGGCCCATGAAAGCACACAAGCACACATGTTTGAAAGGTACACATTTGTTTGTCCCATGACCCCACTGGGATAACTCATTTAAACAGATCACTTCTGAAATACTCTCCAGATCACTTTCCAGCACCATCAGCACAGCTTCTCTACCTTGTAGGCAAAACTAAGCTCAGAAAAAGAGTTTTACTTCTTGATAATCTCAGCTGTCTCTTTTTGAAAAGTTTGATGTTTTCTTTTTAAGAAAATCATATCAAGAAATACACACACACAAACAGAGAGAGAGAGAGAGAGAGAGAGAGAGAGAATTGCATATTTATTTATATATACAGGTAAATGTATGCTTGTGTATGTTCCTACACTTTTATATTCCTCAATACACACACAAATACACTCTCAGGAAACAAAATGGCAAGATTAATGCTGTAAGTGGAGGATACAATTTTTAAAGAAAAAAGAAGCTAAAATAGGACTAGTCTCTTCCAAACAGACTGGTTTTTAAATAGCAAGTACAAGCTGATAGGGACTTATAATCTGGGTGTTGTGCACAATTCCATCCTGACAGAAGCAGGTCCCAGTTGAGTAGTTTTGGGGGGACAAGAAGGAAGAAAAAATGGAACTGAGTTTTGATAGGAACAGTTAGGGTGTTGCTATAATCAACCAGATCTCAGCATTGGCTCTACAAAGACTAGCTAAGCTTGCTTATCTATTTATATCTATATCTATATCTATATCTATATCTATATCTATATCTATATCTATATCTATATCTATGTCTGTCTGTCTGTCTGTCTCTGTCTGCCTATCTATCTATCTATCTATCTATCTATCTATCTATCTATCTATCTATCTATATCAATGTAGCTATCTATATAGCTATCTATATAGCTATCTTTATCTCTATATCCCTATATCTATCATCTAGCTAGCTAGCTAGCTATCTCTATCTCTAGCTATCTCTCTAGCTATCTACCATCTATCATCTAGCTAGCTCGCTATCATCTATATCTATCTGTTCTGTCTCCCCTTCCCTTTCCCCCAAAAGGTAAGGGATTATACACACACACAAACACCGACAGGCAAGCTGGCTCGAACTTCGCAGATGAATCCTCTGTAACTGATAACATTCTTGGCATCCCACTAATATCCTGCCTGCCAAGTCCGAGCTGGTAGCAATTGTAAATCAAAGTCTTACTCACACAGAGGGAAATGGGTCTTTTACTTCACAAAGCACAACGCAATCCACAAAACAATCGTTCTTCCAACATAGTCATGAATAAAGTCTAAAGTAAGTTAAACTTTGTCCCGTACAAAGTTTAAGGAGAAAGCACACCCACTTTTATCGCCTGTGGGGTGTGGCTCAGTGACTCAGCTCATTCCCTGACCCTCCCACGCTTCCTACATCACTGCTCACATTTCTCCCTACAACGTTGCTTGGGGTCGAGCCAAGACTCCTCCACTCCCTGTCAGGGGCTGCTTCGACATGCCTTCCTCCTGATTCATCTCAGGCTGTTCTTCTTGGTTGTCTGATGGAACCTGAGGCATTACCAGGGAGGAAGGCATTGGCAGGGAGGAAGGTCCTGGGGAGGAAGGCATTGCCAATTCCTCCCCCTCATCTTCCAGGTCCTCTTCCTCTGACAGCATAGGCTCAGGAGTTGGGGTCACAACATCTATCTATTTATCTATCTATCTCTAACTATATATCTATCATTTAGCTATCTGATAGTTAGATGATAGATAGATAGATGATAGAATCTTTCTCTATATCTCTATCTAGCTATCATCTAGCTATCATCTAACTATCATTACCTATCTATCTATATTAACGTAGCTATCTATACAGCTATTTTTATTTCTATATCCCTATATCTATCATCTATCTATTATCTAGCTAGCTAGACTATCTATCTACTAGCTAGCTATCTCTAGCTATCTCTCTCGCTATCTCTCTAGCTATCTACCATCTATCATCTAGCTAGCTAGCTATCATCTATATCTATTTATCTATCTCTATCTCTAACTATATATCTATCATCTAGCTATCTGATAGATAGATGATAGATAGATAGATAGATAGATAGATAGATAGATAGATAGATAGATTCTATAATCTAGCTAGCTAGCTTATCTAGCTAGCTATCTTTCTCTTTTTCTATCTCTAGCTAGCTAGGTAGCTATCATCTAGCTATCATCTAACTATCATTATCTATCTATCTATCTATCTATCTATCTATCTATCTATCTATCTATCTATCTATCTATCTATCTACCTATCTATCTATCATCATCTATCTATCAGATATCTACCAGTATCTATATCCATCTATCTCACCTAATGATTCTGGATAGTTTACAATAAATATCCATACCCAGGCAGCATATACATATACTCCTCGTTTAGCAACCATAGTTGGGATCAGCAATGTGGTTGTTAAGCGAAGTGGTTGTTAAGTGAATGCATCTGTGCTTACAATCTTAAGTCAGCTTCATTTGCTTTGCAGACCTGCAAACATTGTAAATGCAAATATTGGTCCTAAAAATATTTTTCAAGGCTAAACCCATATAGAATGGGCTGTAGTATGTACAGTGTGTAGGCAGAGCATATTTGAATTTTATCTTGGCTCATATTAGCTCTTCACCCACAACCTCCTTCTAACCGACTCAGCTAGGATCCAATACTGAAAAAGGGCAGGCGGGCAGGCGGGCAGGCAGGCAGCATCTTCTCTGAACATTTTCTTCATTCTTCCCTGCCACTCACAGTTACTTTCCTCTCCTCAGCTCAGAAGCTGTCAGTGTTGGTAAAAGGGCTTTAAACAGCACTGGCTTTGTGGGATGGCTGTCATGCCTCCCCATCCAGCTCGCTCAGACTAAAATTCACAAGAATGGAAACACGTCACCCTGAATTCATCACGAGAGCCTCATCACCTCAGACACTGCGCTCCCAACGTGCGCCTTGTCCAACAAGCCTCTGCTCTAATGCACACCGACTCCCGTGGGCAGCCTCAGGAGGGTGCAGCAGTGCGGGAGTCTTGCGTACACTTGTAGACATATTAACCCTTATGCATAAGCTCACACAGGCAACGCGTTAAGAATGCAGGAGACGTCGGCTGAAGAACCGCTGCGTGGGGAAGGAAAGGTATTCCCCAATGCCACAGATGCCGAGTTTGCCAGAGGCCTTCTTTATACGTCCCCCTCGCACACTTTTCATTTATTTACACCCAGCCTTTATTACAGGTAGTCCTCGTATTACGAAACACAATTGAGCCCGACGTTTGTGTTGCTGAGTGAGATGTTTGTTAAGTGAGCTTTGTTCCATTTTACAACCTTCCCTGCCACAGCTGTTAGGTGAATCACTGCAGTTGTTAATCTAGTAGCACGGTTGATAAGTGAGTCCGGCTCCCCGTTGACTTTGCTTGTCAGAAGGTCGCAAAAGGGGGATCCTCATGATCCCAGGACACTGCAAAGGCCATAAAGATGAGTTTTGATTATGTGACCATGGGGGTGCCTGCAATGGTCATAAGTGTGAAAAACGGTCACAAATCATTTTTTTCAGTGGTGGTGTAACTTTGAACAGTCGCTACATGAACGGTCGTAAGTCGAGGACTACCTATATTTTTGTGAACAATTCAAATTGGTGAACGTACCTAATATTCCTTCCACCTCCTCATTTTGCCCACCACAACAACCCTGTGAGGTGAACTGGGCAGGGGGGGAAGAGAGATAGAGGGAGGGGAAGAGAGAGAGAGAGAGGGAGGAGGGAAGGAGAGAGAGAGAGAGAAAGAGACTGGCCACCTTGTGGTGGTTCAGTGGTTAGTATGCAGTATTGCAGGCTACTTCTACCAGCTGCCAGGAGTTTGGCAGTTCGAGTCTCACTGGCTGAAGGTTGTCTCAGCCTTCCATCCTTCCTAGGTGGGTAAAATGAGGACCCAGATTGTTGGGGACAATATGATGACTTTGTAAACTGCTTAGAGATAAGTCTAAGTGCTATTGCTATTGATATGTCGGAGGCAACCACAATAAAATTTGGTGATGTGCCCTGCCTCTGTCATAGTGCTGGGGGGGGGAGGGGATGAGAGATACTTTCACAGTACTTAATGAGCTCCCCAGCCTGGCTGAGGTGAGAAACTAGGGATTTAAACTTCCTGACATCTCAGGCTGGGAGAGCAGCTCTGAGAACGAAACCGAGGGGCTGAGGACTGTGAGCTGCCTGTTGAGATGATTAAATCAACGCTTGGGAGGAAATGGGTCAAGAGCTCTCTCCAGATCTGACCCACCCACCCACCCCTCCCCCCTCTATTCCCGTGGCATGGCGAGAATCTTCATTAAGTCAAATGTAAGCTTGGGAGTTAGCTCCTCTGACGACAGCTTGTAAAGGGAGAGTGCACTGAGGTGAGAGCGAGGCTTTCAAGAACACTCGTGCCTGCTGGAACTAATCTTGGAAGTGCAAATAAGACAAGTTAAAGAGGGCTGAGAAAGCAAAATCTGAGGCAGCCACACATGAGTGCAATAAAGAACAGGTGAGCAAATACCAAACAGACTCTTCCAGGCAAAGTGCTGTGGTGTGTACCAGAGGCTGCGGTGCAAATAAGTAGATAGATGCATAGTGTAGATGGAGAAGTGTTTTGCTGGGGCCGCTGGGCTCCCTGTCATAGGCAGCTTTTGGCCAGGAAGGTTTCCAGAAGGGAAGTTTATTTTTATTTTATTTATTTATCTTGATTTGTCAATCACTTACAAGATAATAGGTATAAGAATAAACATGAGTAAGAATACAGGAAATAGGCACGATTAAATGGGGACAATAGGACAGGGATGGGAGGCACGATGGTGCTCTTATGCACGCCCCTTACAGACCTCTTAGGAATGGGGTGAGGTCAATAGTGGATAGTTTGAGGTTAAAGGAGTGGGGGGGTTTGAGGATGCAACAACAGAGTCGGGTAGTACATTCCAGGCATTGACCACTCTGTTGCTGAAGTCATACTTTCTGCAATCAAGTTTGGAGCAGTTTACATCTGTTCTGTTCATCTCCTGCAAGTGAAACAAGTGTGACATTGTAGGAAAGACAAAATACTGGAAGAAAGAAATAAAAAATTGCAAAGATCTTGTGGATTACAGATCACTTTGGCCAATGCATAATTGTGCGCCTGTTTTGAATTGCCAAACTGGAAAGGCAAAAGGATGTTTGGCAAATCCTTGTCTCTTTTTTTGAGCCCGCAGCCCAACTCATCATTGTTTCCTTTGCTCATTGAACAAGTTGCTCTTAGGGAAACGTCATCCTTAGGCATATGATATTTGACTTTTCATCGATGTCCAAGGATGACTGGAGAGAAAAGTCTTCGCCCCTGAGACCTGTTTGAATCCTTGACCTACTCCTAGTATGGAAGGCTCCATCAGGCAGTTTTATTTTCAAGAAGTAGCCTTAGAGATGAAACTGATATATGTAACCTTTGCGACAATAATTCCACTTGAGAGCTACATTAAACTACAGGTAGTTATTGACTTACAATCATTCATTTAGTGACCATTCAAAGTTACAATGGCACTAAAAATAGTGAGTTGTGATTGTTTTTCACGCTTACAACTCTTGCAGCATCCCCATGGTCACGTGATCAAAATCTCTTCCTACTAAAAGTGATCAAATTCTGTTTCCTCACTACCCTAGAAGACCAAAAGATAATCGCAGTGAAAGAAGGGAGCAGGGGACAGATAAATGCATGTGCATATTGCTGCAACCCCCAAAGGTTGCAGTGATACCTGCTGTGGCCCTCAAAACCCCAAGCTGTTGACTATCCCAACATAGAAGACTGCTGCACAGTGTGCTTATGAACAGGCAACCTTCATAACATAAATGCCCCTACTTGGAAAATATTAGAAAGTGTCATCAAATATTGTATTCCTAGTTTGCAAAAACTTATTTGCAAACACTGAAAGCCAAATGAGTACAGCCACCATGGTCAGCTATGCCTAATTTTTTCTACTGTAGGAAGTTAGCACCCACCCCTCTCCTAGAAAAATGAAATATCCTGGGAAATACTAAAAAGGCAGAATATTTCCCCTAAAAAGAGTAGAAACTCAGAAGTAGAAACTCACCACAGAATTAGAAGCTCACCCCCACCTTTGTTAATGGGTGAGCCATTAAGGCCTGGGCCAGAATAGTTTACATAACAAAGATCTCAGGTAAAGCTATAGCTATTGCCCAAAGCCCTTTTCATTACATCATCATCTAGCAAGGTTCAAGCAAGCCGGGAACTCAGGACAGCCTACAGAGTTGCCCCTGCATGGCCCCATGGGAGTCTGACAACCAATCAGAATACAAGCTCAAATTCAAATCTCAACAGAGGGTATAAAACTAGGCACTTTCAGCTCTCCTTCTTCTTGATCTTCTCTTTTCACCTTGGAGCATGTGATCATACTTTTCACTTTGGAGCTCCAAGCCATGTGGTCCTGTCCAACATTAAACCATCTTTCCAAACAGCATCCATGTTTCCAGTGTCTTTTTTCCGACTTGGAACTGAACCCCGAAGGATAATTCTTCCAACACTATCTTCAGCAGATGTTATCAGAGGACTTGATTTGTACTTTGGGCTCCTTAGCCCAGTTTTATCTGCTTCAGACCTGAGAGGACCTCTGCAGCAAAGTCAAAAAAATCAAGATGGTGGCTGTGACTGCACAATGTCCTGCTTTTTTACATGTTGTATATGCAACTCTAATTTAGAGAGGTGGGGAGTCTATTGCAAGATTGGGCTCCTTTTTATAATCCACACATCCACACAAAACCATGTGTACAAATGATGTTTGTTCCATATCCATAGACTTGAAGCCTCGCGTTCCCATTGGTCCGTTTAGACCGCTACCTGATTGGACAGCTTGGACAGTTCTGATTGGCTCGCTAAGAGTCTGCCGCGATTGGCTAAAACCAAGGCATGGCGATTTGAAGTGCGCTGGTTTAAGCGCTAGCCGTGGAAGAATGAAGTGAGTCACTGCGGCTGCATTTTTTGCTTGTTCTAGCCAGTAAATAAAGAGCTGTTGTTACTGAGCCGAAGTCTCTCGTCTTAAATGAACCCAACCTTCCGAACATAACAATATTCCTTGCCAAACTGAACTCTGGGAATAAACCCCAACCCTTTGCACAAAAAAATAGCAACTTTACTACAAGTAATTCATGACTGTTCTCAATCCCTTGCTTTGCCTAAGCAGCTGCCCTTGCAATATTTTGAACTACTACATTAACAATTCTCATGCTATGAAGACTGAAGATAACTATAGCTCACACAGCTGGAGAGTACCAGGTTGGGTTGGCTGACCCAATTATAAACCTGAAAAGGCTTTCCAGAACAATAACTTTGCTATAGACTATGCCTACAACAGTTTATGTCAAACTAATAAAATAAGATCAAGGAGTATGCAGCCTTACTTTTTAAATCTTATAAGATGTGTTATCTCAATCAGAGGTGGTATTCAGTAGTTTCTGACCAGTTCTGGAGAACTGGTAGCGGAAATTTTGAGTAGTTCGGAGAACCGGCAAATCCCACCTGTGACTGGAGATTTTACAGTATCCTTCCCCTGCCACACCCACCAAGCCACGCCCACAGAACCAATAGTAAAAAAAAATTGAATACCACCACTGCATCCAGCCCATGGGCCACAAGTTTGACAGCCCTAGTCTAGAGGGCTTTCTTTCCTGGACTGAGACACGGGGTCTGGAAAGAACAATTGCACAATCAGGTTTAATTCAATTCAGCTTCAACTGATTCAAGGTTAGAGGAGAGCAAATAAAGCTGTTTTGAGGCATTTCATGTCAACATGCAGAGTAAGAAAACAC
This sequence comes from Pseudonaja textilis, assembly GCF_049901715.1. Taxonomy (NCBI): domain Eukaryota; kingdom Metazoa; phylum Chordata; class Lepidosauria; order Squamata; family Elapidae; genus Pseudonaja; species Pseudonaja textilis. The sequence continues at coordinate 121,716,887 of NC_141991.1, read as the reverse complement.
TCTGAGAAAAAGGATCTAAATAAATGCAGCTCAGTTGTAGGATAGCATTAATTACAATTAACACTGATACCGCTTCTTCCGTGAAAGTTAAAGTAATTGTATTACCAAATTCCCCAATCTATATTCAGCATTGTTTCAAACAGATTGGTCTCCTATTGGAATATAAAGGAGCCTAAAGTATGTCTGCAAATTACAGTATTTCTCCATTCAACATAGATTATTACCTAAAAATATCACATTTCTTTTCTCACTGTACACCCAACCCTTGCCTTCTTGACAAAATTTCCAGGTCTAATTTACATTCTATTAATCAAAACAAACTTTTAAAGTTGGAATATTTCCAGAGGCTGCTGCTTCATCTTACATTCAATCTCAAACAAGACACAGCTTCGTTTTTGTTTTAAACGTTTAAATAAAACCATTTCAACTGTTTAAAGAAATAAATATCTTCAAGAGACATGTTATATTAAAAGCAGCAGCTTTGTGAATTCAAAATAAGCTCATTTTAGTGTAGCACTTCTGGTTAAGGTGGCAATTCTATTTTAAAAAATATATTACTAAATATAGATCAAATAACATAATCTGTACTACTTGAATTAATTCTCAGATTTAAAGCCCTGCTTGCAGCCAACTCCTTCATCACACTACTTTAAAGCAAATAAAAAAACTTGAAATTTAACTTATCTGAAGAGCACCAGGTTGGCCAACGGTGAATTATATCTACGGCTGCAATCCAATTAATTTTTACATTTGAATAAGTTTCATTGGAGTAAAAAAAGTTCTTAGTTCTAAGTAAACAGAGTTAGGGATTACTGTCTGAGTAATTCTCCAGAGAGATTGTTTCAGTCAAGGACCTCTCACACAACCAGCTGCTAATTCTTTCATTACTTAAGAATTACTTAAATTAACATCAATTTTAATTGGAGACTGGAATTAACCTTTAAGAATATTTCAGCTTTATTTAAATTACAACACTACACTACACTAGCCGTACAGGTAAATTTATTAAGCAATTGTGCAGGAAATTATGGCTGTTGTGGAAATGGTCTACAAAACGTTTGCCTTGATATATAATCTTAATCTCCCTTTTCTACTTTTCCCAACTTCCACATCTGTTGGATTATAGTTCAACTCCCAGAACAGCCAATCAGAATGATTGCTAGGCATTGTAATCCAAATAATTCCAGGGGCATCCGATGGAGGTGGAATGTTTATTCAATTTTATATATTTGGAGAAATCAGCATAAATATATTTAACTGCTCGTTCATTCTTGGAGTTTGTGAGGGCCTAAAGAAGAAAAATCAATGCCCTTAAGTAGCTTTAGTGAAAGAGTTAAAGAAAAATGTGAGATCTTACTTATAATTATTGAGTTTGAGAAAAGCTAATTTGGGGTATGTTATCTTGCTACTGAAGCATTTCTTAAACTATCCAAGGATCTTGGCCAGCAAGCACTGAAAGGGTTAAAAGTTATAGTGCCATGAACTACACACACATGGAGCTTAATTTCAGCCAAGACTCAGAATTATTTTTAATACCCTATCTCAAATTCCAACATGGAACATGTGACAAGAATTACCCCTAATTAAGTGATAAAACATCCAGCAAAGTCCTGGCAAAGAGTCTTTCAAGGACGAATTACAACCACAGACCTTATCAGGCTTGGAGAACTGCCAGGCTGATAGCTTCCAAGTGCAATGCTGTACAAGAAAATACTTGGCAAGGAGTCTCTGAGAGTCATGAACACATCTTCACACTAATTAAACAAACTAATTGTATCCTGCAAACAACACTCCCCTTTTGCTCCTTTTATTCCCGATGGGAGGGACCCTTGCCCGTCCATCTGTGCCTTTACTTCTGAGTCGACCCTTATTCTCTTCTCCTGGCAGCTCTGTGCATGTGCACATCGGGAACAGGCTCCAGCTGTTCTCCTGCCCCACTGATCTCTGACTCCAAAGACACTGATAATTGTCAGACAGCCCTGGCCCCATCTCTGACTCCAATGCAGGGCACTCATCAGAGCCTTCCCCAGACTCCAGGACTGGCCTATGTTCCTCCCCAACCTCCTCACTGTCCGAGTCTGCTGCCAACTCCACTGGCTGCTGGCAGGCCACAACACAACCACAACTACTTGCAACTAAAATTCTAGGCTCAATTGTAGCCATAAATTCAGGGCTACCTTACCATAAGCATTTCGGAATAGAGAACTAATCACCATGGTCATGTTGCCAAGTGACGGATCAGGATCAGCCCACAGCTTGCCATTTTCCCGCCCTACTAAACTGACAACATTTGGAAGAGCCCAAAATTCTTTTGAGGTGTGGAATACCAGTTGCTTACTGTCTACTATAGGTATCTATAATTTCACAGTGGCACTGAAAAAAGTGACTTACGACCAGGGGTGGGATTCTACCGGTTCGGACCGGTTCTGGTACGATTCTGCGCAGTTTGGAGAACTGGCAAATCGTGCCCCTAGCTGGCTCTGCCCCTCTCTGTCCACCCCTCCCCTCCCCACCCAGTCTTTATTGTGTACACGCGACATTGCACGCATGCCCGACATCGCTGACTGCATTCTGCATTGCTCAGTCACTCTTTAAGGTATTTCTCTCTTTTTTTTCTTCCTGACGATCAGCTGTTCTCACAATCAGCTGTGCCAGGATCCCCCTCGCTGTCTTACTGCTTTGCCCAGGAGGCTTCCCTGAGGCCCAGGAGGCAAAAAGGCAGTGAGGGTGTATGTGTGCTATGTGCCCCCCTCCCGGTGCTCTGTTTTTTTCCTTCCTGGGCCTCAGGGAAACTTCCTGGGAGCAAAAGCTCCCCCCAGGAGGCTTCCCTGAGGCCCAGGAGGCCCCAAAACAGAGTGTGGGGAGGTGCTGCGTGGTCCCCTCATACTCCATTTTTTGCCTTCCTGGGCCTCAGGGAAGCTTCCTGGGAGCAAAAATGCCCTTCCCAGGAGCCTTCCCTGAGGCCCAGGAGGCCCAAAAATGGAGTGCAGGGGGGTGCTGCAAAAAAGAAGAAGGAGAAGCCACGCCCACCGAACTGGTTGTTAAAAAAAATTGAATCCCACCCCTCCTTACGACAGTTTTCATGCTTATGTCTGTTGCTGCATTCCCATGGTCAACGTGATCAAAATTTGAAGAATTGGCAACTGACTCCTATTCATGACAGTTGCAGTGTCCCGGGGTCATGTGATCATCTTTTACAACCTTCTGACAAGCAAGGTTAGCGGGGAAGCCACTACCATGTTACTAACTTAACATCTGCAATGATTCACTTCACAACTGTGGCAAGAAAAGTTGTAAAATGGGGCAACACTCACTTAACACCTATCTGGCTTCTTGGTGGAAATTTTGGACTTGATTGTGGTCGTAAGTAGAGGGCTTACTGTACTATCTACTCTCTGGAGCAAGTGCCTATCAGACTGTTATGAAGCCTTGACAAGCAAGGTTAGCGGGGAAGCCACTACCATGTTACTAACTTAACATCTGCAATGATTCACTTCACAACTGTGGCAAGAAAAGTCGTAAAATGGGGCAACACTCACTTAACACCTATCTGGCTTCTCGGTGGAAATTTTGGACTTGATTGTGGTCGTAAGTAGAGGACTTACTGTACTATCTACTCTCTGGAGCAAGTGCCTATCAGACTGTTATGAAGCCTTGAGGCTTTCTCCTCTTCCCCTTGAAGGCAAGATTGTTCTGACTGCCAAGCCCCGCCCCCCCCGCCCCCGAATGATGGCTTGCCTTGAAGCCTCTTTGCAGACAGATTTGCTACTGAATACTTTTCTGTAAAAAGAAAGGACTGATCTGTAGAGCCATGAAGCCACCTTAACGATGCCCCACTCTGAGGTGTTGAGGCCGGTGTGGACTCCAAAGCCCACGTGGCCATTTTCCTCTGCAGCCACACAGTAAACCTACTGATGCAAATCTCTAATGAAGAAGAAATCTTTGAGGAGACCTACACGTCTCATTTTCAGGTGATTTTAAAGGGTCCCTGTACCACCACAAGCCAGTCAAGCTCCGCAGCCACCTCACCCATAATACAGGTAGTCCTCGACTTACATCAGTTTATTTAGTGACCATTCAAAACTGGAAAAAATGAAAAAAAAGTGACTTATGACCATTTTCACACTTATGACCGTTGCAGCATCTCTATGGTCATGTGATTTACTTTGGGGTGCTTGACAATTGACTCGCATTTATGACGGTTGCATTATCCCGAAGTCATATGATGCTCTTTCTGACCTTCTGAAAAGGAAAGTCAATGGGGAAGCCAGACTCACATAACCACCGTGTTACTAATTTAAACACTGTATTGATTCACTTAACAGATGTGGCAAGTCGTCAAAAGGAGCAAACACACTTAACAAATTTCTCACTTAGCTCTGGGCTTAATTGTGGTTGTAAGTCAAGGATTATCTGCCCCCATACCAGATGCACCAGCAGAATGCCCTGAAACCATCCAGTAGAGCTACCAGTTTTGAGCTGCAAATTTGGGAGAGAACCTCTAGATATCACCAAAATACAGAAAATATTAACCATTAATTGCCATCTAGCGATCAGTCAGAAATCTAGTAGTCGTGGTTGATTGCTGCCAAGTTGACATCAATTAATGTCAACCATGTGGTTGGCTTGTGGGAAGCCCCTCCCCTCCCCAGAATAAAAATATTGTACAGGATACTAAAAAGGGCAAGGTAGAATGTTTCTCCTAAAGGAGAAGAAGAGAAAAATCTTAACAAAGGCAGAAAGCAGCCCCAGTCTTCCTGCCGTAGGAAAACAGTCTCAAGCAGAAGCTTGAAGAGGCTGGTCTTTAGGGATGGGGATCTTGTAAGACTGGGCCAGTCTGTTTATAAGCAAAGAACAGCCAGAGACCCCAAATAAGCAACACAAGAGGCAAGGAGCCAAAGCTGACAAGATTAGCTCAAACAAAACACATAGGATTTTCATTTCCCCTCTTGCCTGTAGAGCCAGCCATGACCCCTACATGACCCCATAGGAATCTGACAACATAAATATGAAAATATTAAAGGATATATTCTTACACAGGAACAGGCATCTCAATCACAAAGACCCAAAGAATATATAAAAGCCTATCTACTCTCAACCCTATTTTGTCAGCCACCCCAAAAACATGCTGCTGTCACTGAAGTTGACTAAATAAATGGAGCCTTCCCTTTCCTGCAGCCTGCCTCCATTTTATTTCCAGCATCTTTCGCCTGGCTTGGAACCGGAACTGATTTTTCTTCCAACAGGCTGTATGATCTTCAAAGATCTTTCTCTTCACATGGTGTGTCAAAATATGAAAGCCCTGCGCTTCTAAGATTCTGGCTTGATTTCTTCCACTATAGATTGATTTATTCATTGGACAATCCACGGTATCTGGAGTATCCTTTGCCAGAGGCCATAATTCAAAAGCACCTATTTTCTTGCACGAACCTTGTTTCTTCATTGTCCAACTTTTTGAAAATATCACAGCTCAATAACTTAGATTTTTATATCCAGAGAAACATCTTTCAACTCTGGTTTTATCTTGGTCCTGCATAGCCCTTTTTATATGGGCGGTTAGTAGTTTGATTTCTGGGCTGCTTGTAGTTTCATTACGGATTATTGATCCAAACAAATTGAAATTGTCAACTATTTTTATTTCTTTTCTGGCAGGGATGAAATTATTGATGTTACCAGTTAGAAGCTTTGCCTTGGATTACATGTAGGGCATTCTAACCTAACAGTTTCTGACCTTTATTTCATTATTACAGCAGCAGTCGGGCAACCAGAGAGGACATAGCTCCAACCGCATCATAAATGCCAGGTTTACACTGATGAGTAATCTTTGCTCCTTTCCAATGGCTTCTTGAGGGCCTTCTTCTTCAGCACTGTATCACGTTTTGTTTTGTTATGACTATCCATCAGATTTTCATGATAAGATACGGAAGCAGATTGCTGGGGCCTTTTCCTCGGAGGGTAATTCTAGGATGGTTGCCATTGTCATAAGAATGTGATCCTCCATTGCCAGTGCTACCTCATCCCCAAGACTCGTTCTTCCAAAAGCCAGAATAAGAATGGCTCAACAAGCAGCAGAATAAGGGTGGTCTTCAAGTTACAAGCTTTCATTTAGTGACCAAAGTTACAAAGGCACTGAAAAAAGTAACTTATGGCCATTCTTCACACCTATGACCATTGCACCATCCCCATGATCAGGTGATCAAATTCAGACACTTGGCAGCTGGCTCACATTATTTATGACGTTTGCAGTATCCCAGAGTCATGTGCAGAGGTGGAATTCAGCAGGTTCTGACCAGTTCTGGAGAACCGGTAGAGGAAATTTTGAGTAGTTTGGAGAACCGGCAAATCCCACCTCTGACTGGAGATTTTACAGTATCCTTTCCCTGCCACGCCCACCAAGTCATGGCTACAGAACCGGTAGTAAAAAAAAAATTGAATCCCATCACTGGTCATGTGATCCCTTTTTGTGACCTTCTGACAAACTAAGTCAATGGGGAAACCAGGTTCACTTAACAAATGTGCGACTAACTTAATAACTGCACTGATTCATTTAACCACTGGAGCAAGAAAGGTCATAAAATGGGGCAAAACCCACTTAACCGCTGTATCTCTTAGCAAAAGAAATATTGGGCTCAGTTGTGGGAGTAAGTCAAGAACTATCCATAAGAGATTAGTAAGATGGTTGTTTTTCCTTTCCTACTGCCGGTTGCATTCCCAATTTTAAAAAGTTCATTGCAGTCCAAGTCAAAATCAGACAGACTTTTAGAAGCATATAATTATTAATTGATAAATATATAAAAACCATTAACACGTATCACTCATTTGCATCATTTCCTTCCAGGTAGATGAAAAAAGGCTGAATGTTCTCAGGGAGTTCAGGTAGAAGAGTCAGGATCAGCACAACTTAGCCCAGTTCTTAGTCTCTTCCTGGCTAATATGCCTCTTATTTATTCCTAGTTATTTTTTAGAAGGGTCTCCATGCTCTTCTCCACAGCAGATACACTCCAGGCAGAATGTAAAAAAAGTACTCACAGTGACCATTTAAAAAAAAAAAAATGGAATACTTACAAAATGCAATTACCAAAGTGATAGTTGAGACATGTCTGCCATCTAGTGGCCAAACATTAATAGGATCACTTCTTTGTTCTTGCAGAATTGAAGTGTCGTCTTTTTTAAGACAGGAGCCTAAAGTTTATGAGAAAAGATTATGTTTTAATATCTCGCAATTCATGTCTTGCAATTCCATAAAAGCTAATCTAAAATGTAATTCAAGGCAAAATTAATTAAAATACCATGCTAAACCACCAGGTGGGCCCAGCCAGGTTGCAGTTAGCATTAAAAAAAGAAATCTAGGAAGAGATGAGGAACAATTTTTGAAGGCAAGGTGCAGCCATCAGATTTTGCTGCAAAAAATGGGGGGGATGTTTAGGGTGTATGTTCCTCCATCCTAAGCTCCTTTATCATCTAGGATTCAAGGTCACAAGCGGGCAACTATGGCCCCTTTATGACCTGTGGACCTCATCTCCCAGAATTCCTTAGCCAGCATGGTCATAATGGGGTCATAATGGACCCTAGTAGCCCACCCCTGATCTAGAGAATGAATGAGTGGGAAATGGAGAGAGCATCACAATGGAAATTTGGGATTCAACTGTGGTTGTAAGCTGAGGAGGTTTGGAGTGCAGGGGTGCTGTTGGGAAGTGGACTATAGGCAGATCTGAAGTGGAGAAGACGCTGCAGGAGCAACTTACCAAACAACTTGCAACCTTCCTGCTGATTTCCCCATTGACTTGGTTTGTGGAAAGCGGGCAGTGAAAGTCGTAAATGGTAATGATGTGACCACACCTCCCTGCGATGTCATCGTTGCAAGTCAGGCCCCTGAATGGCTGAGTCACAACCCCATGACTGTGAGGAGGCTGCAGTGACTGAAAATTTGAGGACCGGTCGTACTGCCATAACTTTCAATGGTCGTTAAACAAATGGACATAATCTGAGGACTGCCTGTATTCCTGACCCTCCTTTCTAGGGCAAGATACAAAAGGGCTCCCCTCTCTCTTCTTTTACAGTGGGCAACTTCCCCACTGCATCCCTCTACAAATACCTAATTACATTTTGCTATCCTCACCAGTGTCATTTTCTTCTGAGCTGTGGCTTCCGTGACTCCATCCATACTGCAGTTGGGACCCCTCCTTAGCTACTGTCTTCACTCCCACAACACTGTCAAATTACTTAGTAAGACTGTATTACTATTATTCTTCTCATCCTTCATATTACCTATCTCTTCCCACTTATGACTATAACCTTGTTGCTTATATCTTTATGATTTATATTGGTTTATTTGTTTTCCTAGTCTGTTTTGATTATTAGTAACCTATGTATGATTTGATTGACTATGACTATCACTAAGCGTGGTATCTTATGATTCTTTACAAATGTATTTTATTTTTTCTTATGTACACTGAGAGCATATGCACCAAAGACAATTCCTTGTGTGTCCAATCATTCTTGGCCAATAAAGAATTCTATTCTATTCTATTCTATTCTATTCTATTCTATTCTATTCATCTTTCTCAATTTGCCAAGCATTTTTATTACCAGACTCTCATAATGTTTCCCCCCCTATGATTTCAGGATCATAGTTTTTAGGCTTTTACATATGAATTGAGCTTGTCTTTTAGGATTTTGAGCCTTGATGTGCCACTCACCCTCAGGGCCTTAGGATCTACCTTCCTGATGTCCAAATTATTAATGTCATTATTTGGTTCTTCTGGACCTCAGTGGGAAGCCATTTCTCTTCTCCAAGGAAACAATACAGAAATGGTCTGCCATGGTCAAGAAGTTTTCAATTAGGATAGCTATGGGCTATGAGATTTTCTGGGGATCTCCCATCCGAATACTAACCAGGTCTGACTCTAGCTTCTTAATTTTAACTAAGGCCAGTCAGAAGCTGCCATCTGCTCTGGCAAGAAAAGACACACACACAAAAATCTCGTCTTCTACATCCATTTTTCCCCTCCCTGTACAATATAAGTTTCTCTCTCTCTCTCTCTCCCTCCCTCCCTCCCTCCCTCCCTCTCTCTCCATGTTGCAGGCTGCAGCTTTAAATACTGGCCATCCCAGAATATTTGGTGAACAAAGAAGGATTATTTTCAAGTTAAAAACCTTCTGTGAGGTACAATAGTACATGTTCATACTACATGTTCTCCTTCATGAGAAGAGCTGTTTACACAACAAAGCACTTGTTGAAACAATGTTATTTTCTGCTCAGTCTTTTGTCCAGGCAAACTTGCTTTTGGTTTAATGCTAGGCTTCCTGGCACAGTATATTCTCCTGCAGTGGTCTGTCCACATTGCACAATCCTTAAGCTGTGCCCTTATTTTCTAAAGCAGCTGCCCCTGTGTGCTGAGCCCTCCTCAGATGGCCATCTTGCCCTTGTCAGGGAAAAGAGAAATGTTTCCCTTGCTACACCAGTGAGCTGAAAGCCTGCCTGGGAAGGCTGTGGTTAAAGCTTGATATCTTTGCAAGGCCTACAGGAAAGAGCAAGTACATCATTTGTTCTCATTTAGCTCAGATGAAATAGGATGGGAGTAGTTGAATGAAGCAGCGGTTGCTGGGTCATCCATCACTGCCCATTGGGCATGACAGGGGCAATAGAAATGAATCAGATAAAAACTACATTACCTAGAGCCTAGATGTAGCTGTGCTTGGTGAAAAATTAACCCTTTTGCCTGAAAAGAGCGAAGTTTTTCCCTGGTTCAACCATTTATTTTTTATTTTTTTGCATCTTACCCTTAAGGTCACATCAGCAGTCTCTCCACGCAAAAGCAGTAATCGAGATTCTACAGCTTTCCTCGCTGCCACTTTAAAACAGATACTGTAGTTTGTGTTCACGCACTGTATTAAGCCATCTGAAGGTTTGTTTGAGTTCATGCATCACAATGGATCAAAAATAATCCATTTGGGTTTATTAAAAAGAAACTAAATTACGGTTTAAACAAACCAAAACCAAATGCGAACCTAATCATTTGATAACCTTATATGTGGAAAATTTATGGCTTCTGGGGAAGAACCCAGCAGCCCCATCAGGCATGGCTAATATCAGGACTTATGGCTCCTGATATTAGCCATGCCTGATGGAGCTGCTGGAATTATATTCTTCCCCTGAACTATCTCAAAGATCTTCAAGATATTCAAAACAACATCCAATATGACTGTGATTGTGGTTGCATTTTCTGGGAGACCATCTAGAAGAGTGTTAAGATATGTGGGTTTGGGTGAACATTTAAGAAACTTGAAATGGCGAATGTCTGTGCTGTGGATTCTGAACTGAGCCACTTGGACCTGATTAGTGACGAAGTTCAGCTGTAGAGTAGACAGCAGATAGTATTTTATAAGACTGGAAAAGCATGAACACAAATGGCTTTGCTATCCATCTGGCGTGCTTAGTTTGAGTGAGGGAACATGTATGTAATTACTGATCATTTCCTGGATTTAAAGAAAGTGGAGTGGATAGATTGCATCCTAGTAGTGTTGAGTCAAGGGAGAGATATCAAGAGGTACCATGATAAGTTTATGTGGAAAGGAAGATCAACATTTTGGTGTTCCCTACAACCAATCCAAACGCCCCTCACACTGGGTCTTGTTGGGCAGGGCACTAGTGCCAAGCTGCTGACAGGAAATGTTCGTTCATTGTTCAGTAATCAACAAAGTGTGGATCCAGAATGTGTTACTGAGTCCTTTAAGGATTGTACTGTGTTTCTCACAAAATAAGGCTGGGCCTTTTTTTTTATTGAGCCCTGAAAAAATGGCTAGGCCTCTCCATGAAGCCGTTTCTATTGGCCGATGAAAACTCCCCGAAGGCAGAGTCCCCAGGCGCTTCAGGGCGAGGCATGGCTGCCCGTGTCCCCTTGCCATGAGGCAGTGTCTTTCGGGCGATGGAAGCTCCCCAAGGGCAGTCACCAGCCATTTCGATCGGCCGGTAGAAGCATCCTCACAGTGAGGGGAGTGTGTGTGTGTGTGCTCTCGCCCCGAGGCCACTTCTACTAGCCGATCAAAGTGGCTGGTGACTGCCTTTGGGGAGCTTCCATCTCCTGAAAGACACTGCCTAATGGCAAGGGGACACGGGCAGCCATGCCTCGCCCCAAAGCGGCTGGGAACTCTGCCTTCGGGGAGCTTCTATTGGCTGATGTTCTATCGGTAGATTGGGGTATTCTAGGCCTAAATTTTGGGGATGGGGCTTAATTTCACCTCATGCCTAGAAATCATGCTGGGCCTTCCTATTGATGGAGGCCATATTGTTGGAGAAACATGGTAACATTACTTTCTCAAGGATTTGTCCTCTGCAAGATTTGGGTTTTTCAGCAGGCTAGAAACTAAGGATAGGGAAGAGTTGTGCTACTGATCTTTTGAAACCCCTTGACTGTGACCAGGGACACTACTCCTGAGATAGTGGCATGTGAATGCTATGTATTTACATTTGGCTTTAGGGACAAGCTGGAAATCCTTCTGGTGTACCTGTGCCCTCCCCTGTGCTGCTAAATCTGGTCTGGGAGTCCCCCACTTTTGGTTACTGAGGAGTTTCAATCTCCATTCTTTGGAAACCAGGCTAGGAAGAAAAAAATTCTAGACTCCATGGTGATCATGGGCTTATTTCAGGCCTGATGCAAGTAAGCTTCCATACGGTTGACCTCGTCTTTGCCTCAGAACCGTTTCATAATTGGTACGTAAGAGGTATTTCCCTTTGCCATAGTCAGAATACACATAAAATTATTGGAATAACCCTTTAATTAAAATGTTCCACCCTAGGTACCAGTAGTTCATGAACCCACAGAAAATTTGGTGGGAGCAAGGAGAATCCTCCGGTGATCTTTGTTCTGCTTACTAATGTATGGATGGCATAAAGCAGACAGAGTAACTCCACAAAGCATCCATACAAAGTCTTTTTATCAGTCATCCTATCAACTCACATTTATGACAAGGTTCTTCTTAATGTCCAATCCCTTGCATATCTGAATTGTGGTGTAGAAAGATGGTTACCTCTTTCATCCCATATCCTAGAGGCAGGGGGTAGAGCTGTTACCATGAGGCTGTGTTCAGGCAAGAGTGAGGGAGCCTCCCCCAACCCAACAAGGGTCAATTTAGTGACCAATCAGGATTACAGATGTGGCCACATGACATGAACTAAATTTCCCAGGATACCTTAATTACATTTACCATGATGCATTCCCTTAAGGGGACAGCTCTCAAATCCTAACTATCCCAAATCCCATTAACTCTAAACTGTCTGGACAGCACAATCTTACAAACAGCACCATTGAGTACTTTGTTGCCTACTGCCAATGGACGCTTAATATGGTTGTGGCTTAATATGGTTGTTCCCAAGATACTGACCAACCCAATAAAGTCATTCAGAGTTGCCAATCCCATGACTCTTCATGAATGAAATCAGAGACTAGATCTGCATCTTACCAAGTTATCAGGGATAATCCTTTGATTTATGGTAGTAAAGAAGTGAGTGTGCTTTCTGATAGGCTCTCAACCACGTATCACTAAATATCTATGGAGATTCTCAAGTCATCCAGGTCATGGTTGTTCCAAAGGAGCTTTTTTTCAAGAGGTAGCTGGACTTTCTGGTTTTTCTTTGAAGATGTTTCACTTCTCATCCAAGAAGCTTCTTCATTTCACTTTTCATCCAAGAAGCTTCTTCAGTTGAAGAAGCGAAACGTCTTCAAAGAAAAACCAGAAAGTCCAGTTGTCTCTTTAAAAAAGCACCATGGTTCACCTGTTCCTTAAGTGGACCGGGGGTGGAGGTGGGTAGAGCATGACAATCTGAATCTTGGGAGTTTGTCAATGACCCACTATGGGAGAAGGTTGTTGCTCCCACACTGAAAGCAATAATACAGGTAGTCCTCGACTTACAACCACAACTAAGCCCAAAATTTCTGTTACTAAGTGAGGCAGTTAAGTGAATTTTGGCCCATTTTATAACCTTTCTTGCCATAGTTGTTAAGTGAATCACTGTAGCTGTTAAGTTATAACAGTCATTAAGTGAATCTGGATTCCCCACTGCTTTTGCTTGTCAAAAGGTTGCAAAAAGTGATCCCATGATCCTGGGACACTGCCACCATCATAAATACAGGTCAAGCACCCAAGTTTTGATCAAGTGACCATAGGGATACTGCAACAGTTGTAAGTGTGAAAAATGGTCATAAGTCACTTTTTTCAGTGATGTATTGGTAACTTCAAACTGTCACTAAACAAACTGTTGTAAGTAGAGGACTACCTGTATATGCTGACCTGAACCCGATCATTCCTGGAACCAGCTGTTTGTAATAACTACTGTCTAGTATCTAGCTCTCTTTTGTGGAAAGCATAGGGAATGGCCTTGGAGGTCAGGGGTTAAGAGCTGCTACGAAGGTTTAACCTCTAGAAAGCACCCATTCCAAGAAACTAATTTGAGTAAATATCTCCAACAGTCCCTCCGAGAGTCCCTTCCTCTGAAGCACATTCAGATTTATAAGGTTGTTACTATACCTGTTGCAATAAAAGTAGTTCTTTATCTATATAGCAATAGCACTTAGACTTACATACCACTTCACAGCGCTTTACAGCCCTCTTTAAGCAGTTTACAGTCAGCATATTGCCTCCAACTGGGCCCTCATTTTACCCACCTCGGAAGGATGGAAGGCTGAGTCAACTTTAAATATGGCATCGGTTTCTTAAACCTGGTCTACCTTATAGAGCTGACATTTCTTAGGAGCACTCTAGAGGAAAAGGTTCATCTGAATTATTTTCAGACATGGTTCACACCTACTCATGTTAGATATTTCAGCAGTCTTTTATATCATTTTATCACAGTATCTTCCTGGACCATTTGTAGGAATTGGGAAGTGAGACACAGTGCTTCTCTACCTCCTTTAATGGATGCTTCCAATTGGTGGGAAGAGGCAGTGATATCAGCACAAGACCTCTCTCCCTATGGATCTTTTCTTTTCATTGCTGTTATGTACCATTTGTACTTAATATTTACCTCACAACTGCTGGGAGAAGTCATCTACCATGTCAGCCTATGACATCATCGATATGCTGATGATACCCAACCATACATCAGTATCTTAGCCACATAAATACCATCATCTTGTGGATCACTTGGAGCTTGGATGGGACAATCTGATGAATGATGAAGTTGCCATTTGTTGAATGTGGTTTCTTGATTTGGTTTCCATGAGGAACCAGGCCCATGACTCGAGAAGCCTCATGCGTTTACAGCCAGGGATGAATGGGCAGGTGGAAACCATTCCCCAGCTTTGGCTGGGGGATGGCAACCTGAGAAGGATTTTGCAACAATATTGTGCTTTGTCACTATGTAATTAGACTACAGGTAGTCCTCACAGTTTCATTCAGTGACTGTTCAAAGGTATGACAGTGCTGGAAAAAAATAACTTTACAACCAATGAAGGAGGAAAAATGGAAGTAGAAAGATTGACTATTCATCTTTTTCTATTTCAGTACAAGTACTGGTATTAGCCCACAAAATGTGTAAACCAATTTTTTAATCCCTTCATACAGTAATTACCTGTGATCAGGCCCTTACAAACACAGTGCAAGGCGTAGAAAGCACCTGTAACAAAATCTGGCAAGGCAGGGCTATTTCACAGGATGTCTTTATTAAAATATCTTCTAAACTTGGAACAAATTCCGTGCTTTCTTCTCATATCTCTTTTTTAGGGAGAAAAATAAAACAGGGCAACTTTTTTACAGTTATATTTATTAAAAAAAAAAAACCTGTTTACAATTAATGTTAGTGCATCCTGTAAAATGTAAAGTCTTGGGAGGTCTTTGCCACAATGGCTTTTGCAGCTTTTTCTCCTTTCCTTTCTGAGCACTACTGTCTTCCATCGGCCAACCCGCAAAACAGAGGCATGGCTCCCTTTTTTCAGGAGAGTGGAGTCCTTTCTTCCTCTGAAGATGGGGAAAGCGGTGCAGATGCCAAGATGGGTGTAAAGTGCTGATTAAAGAGAGAGTGCGCAAAAACATTAGCAAAGATATATATACATTGGCCATTATCAAGCTTCTAACAGCACCTGATCAAGAGCATCTCCTAGAGTGGGATGACAACTGCTACATCTCTAAGGAGTAATTTTATTCTTTAGCTTCAGGAGAAAAACAGCTCCAGATATTGTTTTGAAAGTGCTACATTACCAAAGTGGTAATTTACTATGGGATAGAAAAGTATTTCTAAAAATTATAAAAGGAAAAATCCACAAATGTGTCTCATGGAAAAAAAACTGTTAGAAAATTCAACCTGCCTTTTGTATTTTTACTCAGAGCAGCAAACATATCCAACATATCTCCTCATATTTTCCTCACAACAACCACCATGTGAAGTGAATTGGCCTGAGAAAGAGTGACTGGCCCAAGGTCCCCCAGCCAGCTTTCATGTCTAAGACAGGACTTGAACTCGTGGTCCCTTGCTTTCTAGCCTGGTGCCCTAACCACTAGGCCAAACCTAGCTCTCTTGCTTGCCCCTCTGTAAAAAAAAAAAAGACTAATTCTGAACAAGTAAGTCATGGCACCAAATCAGCTGCAAATTTTAGGCGCTTACACACAAACTACATGAATGCCTTGATAAGCTTCAAGTAAAGGGGATACAGACAAGAAAAAGATGGACAATCTTGAGCAACAGCAAGCTGAACTACAATGCCAGTGGCCACCATTTTAGCAATTAAAATGTCAGCAGTTTAATGGCAATCCGGACTAAGTAGAAAAGAGCAAGCATATACCCTTTTGTTTGAAGAATGAGCCTGTCTTGAAATAAAGGTTAATATGAACTTATTGGTTGCCACAGCAAACAGCTCACAAACATGCCTTCCCATGATAAGAATGTTCTGGAATGCCCTTGCTCTGCCCTCACCACACTTGCACGTTTTGGAGCCCCTAATTCTACAAGACATACATACTTTGGCATCTCACTTTTTCTCAGAAATAGATATTTTGAAACCTATTTTTATTATTATTATTAAATTTATATGACACTGTCAAGCGATTCTGGATGGCTTACAAATACAGAGAGATTAAACAATTAAAAAAAACCACACACAAAATGCTACAGGATGGAGCAGGGATCTTCTTTCTAATCTAATAATCGCCTCTAACATGGAACATTCCCATCAGGCAGAACCAGGTTTTGAGCCTCTGACAGTAGGCCCAGAAAGGGGATTGGTGGGAGAAAGGAGAATCACACCTCGTGGGTAAAATACCTCATATTAAGCAGCACATTCAGTTCAAAATTGTGGGAACTTGCATAAAAGGTTCAGCCTGTTTGTATATGCATCCCACTGCAGATCCTCTGAATTTGGGCACTGAATTTGGGCAAACAAGCGAATAGATTCACCTTGTGCAAACCATATGGAGCAGAGCATTTTTTTTTCATGTAGGAAAATGGCAGCATAGCCCATCATACACAAATACACAAAGGGGAACAATTGGCACCCTTTGAGCTACAGCATACTTTCGAAGAACAACATGGATCCTTCCCTCAACTAAATATTTTCTGTAAACATCAGGAGTTGCTTTTGGCTTATGTAACCTTGACTTGCTGCTCACCCAGCACATCGGCAGGCTACATCCATCTTACCATGGTATCGTGAGTGTTGAGAATTTTTGCTACCGGCTCTTGGCACCGAGGCACCGAGGGCTGAACCAGGGAGACAAGGCGAGAAGTGTAGAAAGCACATTCGTCATTTAGGCAGGCTTCATGGAAACGAAGGGGGGCGGTGCGGAGGTGATCCAACCGTTGTTTTACGAGACCTACAGGGGCAAATAGAAGGAGGCATGGACCAAGGCTGATTATAGGCAGTTTTTTTTTGTATTTCCTGACTCTTTTATGACCCTGGTGAATTGCAGGTTCCTGGGTTACTGTTCTTCTGGCTATTTTCTGGTCTGTCATCTCTCTCTTGGGAATCCATTTAAAGCCCCCAGATTACATTTGTAAGACACTTTCCTAATGCATTCTTCTTGGTTCTCATAAGGAACAAAACATATCTTGCCAGGAATCCCCCATTTCAGGAAAGCATCCCATTTTCAAGTATTCCTGTTGCATAACTACAGTTGTTCACTTCCAGAACATTCTCCCCTTTTCCTGGGCCAGGTCTTTTGAGAAAATACCTTCTGTGCCCTCTGTTCCTTCACAATGCTTCAGAGTCCCTTGCAGTGGTTTTCAAGGATCCTTCTGGCCTTGTCATTTGTTCTCACAAGGAACAGTGGAAAAAGGATACCTGTCAGCAGGCTTAAAGACTATAGGGAGTTCTACTGTCACACCGCCAATGTATGCCTCAGAAGACAGCCTGCTCTTGACAGATTGTCCAGCCGGCACAGCTTCAGTATTCTCAGCGGGTTTCTCCAGTCATTGGTGGAAAGGGGGTGTTTGGTTGGCAATCTTTAATCTTTAGTTAAAACTTTATTTTTATCCTATGGATCTGGCTCAAACTATCTCTGGCCAACCCCACTTGTTCTGAAAGTAGACCTTTATATAAACTAAAGACCTATGGCCTATCTGCAGAGGTTTTGCTGTCCATGGGCTATGATCATCAGGACACTTCTTAAATGGCAAGCCTCAGACTCTGAAAAGTGCTATGAGCTGAATTTCAACAAGAAGCTCCAGAGCAGGTTCACTCTAAATGTGGCAATGTTAAGACCTGTGGACTTCAACTCCCAGAATTCCCCAGTCAGCCATTTTGGAGTCCCCTGCTCTAGAGCTTCTTGTTCTTGCAGATGAAAGTCTGGAGCCACCAAAATGTCTCACTTCCTTAAAAGGCCTACCCACCACTACCTTTCCTGCCTCACCTGTACTCGTCACACTGGATGAAGGGCAGCTGACTTCTTGCAGGGAGGGGCTGGGGCAGATGTGCATCTGGCTGGAGGTGGTGTGGGTGAAGCAAGGTACAGGGGTAACAGTCACATTTTTCAAGTCTGGAGCCTGTTCATACAAGCTTGGCTTAGGATCCTGGGGAGGTGTAGAAGATAGTTCAGGCTCAGAAGCTTCCAGAGTTGGTGGGCTGTGAACCGTCAAGCGCTTGTGCAATTCCTTTAGTGAGGGGGTCTCCTCATAATCAATGTCACCATCCATCTCCTGCTGCAAGAGCTTGGCGAGATACTCAATACGCTGGAGGGAGAAAAATGCAAAGAACCGTGAGGAAAAAAGGTGTCCCCAGCCAGAATCCACAGGAAACATCAGCTCACCTAGCAAGCAACATGGCTCCCTCTCATCTGCACCGGACTTGTTTCTGTGTATGCTGTTCCCCATAAAGGACCTCCAGAGCATGCTACTATACAATATATCAGCCCCAACCACCCTGTACCATCCCTGATTCAGGAGGTGAGCCCATGGAGTCTTCGTGGAAACCACACAGAAGTGTTTGTTGATGCCTTCTCCTGGGAAATTCTGGCCCACAGCCCTTGGAGCCCTGTAGGTAATAGGCAGCTCCTGACAAGATCCGTCCCTGTGTCTAGATTTTTAAGATCAGCCAAGGCTGCTGAGGCTGCCATTGCTTGTTTCTTGTCTTTTTAATAACCACCCTCTTCTACAAGTTTAACATAACCACCGAGCATCATTTTTGGGAGCCATTCTGGGGGCCTGGGCCAAGCCCGTGGGAGAAAGACCACAGGTTTACAGCACACACACCCCATAGCCACTTCCGTAATCTCAGACTTTACTTGCAATCACCACACTGCACATTCTCCTTGTAAGTCTCATTTATAAAAATGAAAAAAAAAACACAATTTGACTCCCACTCTCAAGACTCCTTTGCTTACCTGAAGCTTTCCCATTTCTTTGCTAATCGCAGGAACAGCTGCCACTTTCTTCAATGATGTTGACGTTTCCTCATCAAAAAGACGCACAGCTATTTTCCCCTGTGTGGGAGTGGGGAGGATAGGGAAATGTCACATATCACTTCCTCTGAAACACATCCTACCAAAGATCTGTCAAGAACAGGCAGAAACATGAGGAATATTTTCTGCCAGGTCCATTTTTGGCCGGGCAATGATTTCCTGGCCCCACCAAGCATCCTAGCATGGCTGCTATATTTTCGCCAGGCCTCACAAAAGAACTTGGTTCTGGTTTATATTATTTCTGGTTTTACAAAAATGCAGCTTTTAGGAACACAATCTTTTTTTTTTTTAAGCCAGAAAGGTCTTCACAATAAATTATTGTAGACCACATTTACCTTATAAAAATGTGCATATCGAACAAATTTACAGATTAAAATTCTACATTTAACAAGATTAGTTTTCTAGCAGAAATTCAGAAATCGTGTTTACCAAGAATTTCATAATTTGCAACAACAATAAAGTGGAAAGAATAAACAACAAATAATGCATCCTAAAAAACAAATAATGCTGTATTGGCCTCCTGGATATACAATAATACAGTAAGTAAAATGAACTAACTAATTCTAACCAAGAGTTATCTGGTTGGGCTGCCAGCAAAACTTAAATGAACATCTATGTATCTGGTATCTGTGACGCATTTTATAATAATAAAGCTTTAGAAGTAGTCCTTGACTTATGACCACAATTCAGTCCATAATTTCTGTTGTAAAGTAAGTCATCTGTTAAGTGAGTTTCACTCCATTTTACGACTTTTCTTGCCACAGTTGTTAAGTGAATCACTACAGTTAATCAGCCAACTGTTAAGTGAATCTGGAATCCCCACTGATTTTGCTTGTCAGATGGTCACGAAAGGGAGTCACATGACCTTTGGGACACAGCAACGGTCGTAAGCATGAACCGGTTGCCAAGCCTCCGAATTTTGATCACCTGATTGTGGGGATGCTGCAAAGGTCGCAACTGTGGAAAATGGTCAGAAGTCACATTTTTTTCAATGTTGTTGCAACTTTGAATGATCACTAAGCGAACTGTTGTTAAATTGAGGATTATTTGTACTTGTGGCAGATACAAATAAGAAAAACGGCTAAACTGTTCAAGGAACTTCGAGCCACGCGTTAGGAGGACTGAATGCCCTGTGACCTGAGGGACAAGAGTCCTCATTATAGACATATTGTCTTACATGGGCAATACTATTGTTTGCCATAAGAATGCTTACCCAGGGCACAGGTGCATCTTCCTCCTTGGAGCCAATTGATCCCATCTGTCCAGTGACTCTGTCGAACCTTTTGACCTGAGAAGAACAAATTAGAGGACTGAAATGAATGCTTCATTATCTACCAATTCTTAGTAAGACATGGCAACTTACTCAAATTTCTTTAAAACCACAGTTTTGAGAATACATTCACAGTCAGAATGCTTACGTTGCCAAAAGATGAAGTGCCCAAGTAATAAAATCACCCTGCATCTACTTTCTAACTTGGAAGCCAAGTAACCATAATGAGAATCAAATTATGGGAAGCAATTACTTGATATGGAAGATATATAGAGGCAGACAATTATTTGATAAAGCTTTTTTTTAACTTGTGAAGCAATTAGAGTCATGGGAAATAGGGTGGCATACAAATTTAATTATAAAATATTTAAAAAGTACTACTTCCCGAAAGAACAACAGAAAACTAATTCCTTCTTACAGAAACATGTACCAGCTGATACAACATACTGCCACAAGATCATACATACCAACAACAACTGAGCATCCATCCATGGGTATCTGCCAGAGTCCAAATGACATATGCATCTGACACCCATCAGAAAAGTGATGTGGCTTATATACTTGCCTCAAATATTATGATGCCAGCTGGTAATTGCAAAATTTGTATGATGATGTCATGATGCATCTCCATTTTGATACTGTGTCTAGTAATCGATGCCCAAGTTTAGAAAAAAAGTGCTAAACTCTGTGAGGTCAAGATTAATCTAGGTGTGCTTCCTCTCTAACATGTGGAATAGAGGAAGCTGGACCAGCTTGTGAGCCAAACTCTCCTTGGCTATAGGAAGCAAAATTAGACAGTTGCCTAGTTTTCTGCTGCTATGCCTTTTTAAAGTGATGGGTACCCACCCTTTTGTCCGTGGTACAGATAGTAGGAGGTATACGGTGACGTGTCCAAGTTGCACAACGCTGATCCAATACAAGAGAAAAGTATTAAGAGAATGATTAAATGGAATCACAGAGAACTACAAGACAATAGGGGCAGATCTTCAAAAGGAGCAGATCCATCGGGGGGGAGGAGTGTCTCATTATTCAATGATAACTACACATTTAGCATGCATCCGATTATGGCACTGTAGAAATGCTGCTAATCCAGACAGACCATCTTACTGTAGGAGAGCTTGATATGTTTTAGTCTCTTCTGCCTTTCCCTTTAGAGATGATAGTGTCAACAATAAAGACACCACTTTCCATTTGCTATACAGGTCATCTTCGACCTACGTCCATTACCTGGACTGGAATTTCTGCTGCAGCTCGAATCAGACCTAATTTTATGAAATTTTCATGGCCACTGTGAAGCTAATCATGTGGTCGTGCACCAAATCCAGCAATCGTTAAGCAAACCCAGCTTCTCCAAAGGGCACTTTTTGCCAGAAATTGGCAAAAAAAAGTTGCAAATCATGATCTAATGATCACAGGACACTGAATTTACCAGTCGTAAATGCGAGCTCTGATCACACAATCATGGGAATGGCTGTGAGTACAGGTTGGAAGTCACTTTTTCCAAGTTCATTGTAACTTTGAACCATCATTAATTAGACGGTCAAAGGTCGGGGATTAGCTGTATACAACTAATTGAAATAGAAGAAGAAAAAGGAAGAAGAAGGAAGAAGAAGGAGAAGAAGGAGAAGGAGAAGGAGAAGGAGGAGGAGGAGGAGGAGGAGGAGGAGGAGAAGAAGAAGAAGAAGAAGAAGAAGAAGAAGAAGAAGAAGAAGAAGAAGAAGAAGAAGAAGAAGAAGAAGAAGAAGAAGAAGAAGAAGAAGAAGAAGAAGAAGAAGAAGAAGAAGAAGAAGAAACAACAACAACAACAACAACTAAATATAAGAAGAAACTAAAATATTTGGGCCTGTCACTAAAAGCAGCAGTGCTAATCTGGTATCACTGAGCAAGTGACATCACCAAAATGCCACCATCTTCCACCTGCTGACCCCTGCACACCTTTTAAAGGTGAGTGTAAACGAAGGAGAATGTAAAGATAATAATTCTACAGATACATCTCTATGCATTGTAGGGAAAATGCATATTGTGAATTACAAATCCCACCAGCCTCACTCAGCGTAATAAGTGGTGAGGGGTGGCGAGACTTCTAGTTCAGCAAGCTCCGATGAGCCACAAGTTCCCACCCGTAGTAGAGAAGCAAGGAGACATGTTTGGTTTCAAGAGAAAGGCGGCTTTATGGATTAAAAGCCATCAATGTTGAATTATGCTTGGACAAGCAAAAAACAAGCTAACATTATTAATATGGGTTGGGAGTGGACATGCTCAGCTTACATATGAACCAAAGTACTAAATCTTTGTCTCTAAGAACCCAGCAGTGTTAAACATATCCAGGTTTATCAACCTTCAAATTATTATCAAGAACTAGCTAGATATTAAGGATCCAGTTCAGACATTCTCAGGTACTTTGCCTCAAGTACAAACCAAGGATTGAGAGTTAGTAATAGGAACTCTTCTGGCCAGTCCATAAGGTGACCCTTCAATAATGGAACACCTTCCAAATGGTGTATTTGTTTGTTGGGTTCCAGAAGCTTCCAACTTCTCTAGACCTGAAAAACAGGCAAGGCAGAAGTTAGAAATCAGGGAGATGCAGTCGTGAAAAGCTCCAAAA
Organism: Pseudonaja textilis; assembly: GCF_049901715.1. NCBI lineage: Eukaryota > Metazoa > Chordata > Lepidosauria > Squamata > Elapidae > Pseudonaja > Pseudonaja textilis. The sequence continues at coordinate 121,694,127 of NC_141991.1, read as the reverse complement.
TTGAAAGGAAGTTCCAACTGCTCTATAAATGGTACCTTTAGTGCCTGGAGTAGTATAGCAGGACACACGGCCATACTTCCCTGTTGACATAACAGCCGTGCGGGGCTGCGACAGGGAAAGACCTTCTCCCTAGGGACAGGAATCAAAGTGAGTGCCCAACATCCACCACAGATGAATGCTCCTCCTCCTAAGTTGAAACCTACTTAGCAACCCCGTCAACAACTACAGGTAGTCTAAATGTTAAAACAGAAATTTGTTAAAATGGACAAACATATATGGTATTGTAAACGCTTTGATTATGATTACCTAAAAAATTGTCCGATTGAAATGGTTTTTTTACACGTATATTATACTAATAAAACAAATTAAAAAAAAACCTACAGGTAGTCCTCAACTTATGACCACAGTTGAGCCCCAAATTTTCATTGTTAAGCAAGACATTTGTTCAGCAAGACATTTGTTAAAGTGAGTTTTGCCCCATTTTACAATCTTTCCTGCCACATTTGTTAAGTGAATCACTGCACTTCTTCAGTTAGTAACATGATTGTTAACGGAGTTCGACTTCCCCATGGACTTTGCTTGTCAAAAGGTCACAGAAGGTGACCCCGTAACCCTGGAACACTGCAACCATCATAAATATATGAGTCGGTTGCCAAGCGTCTGGATTTTGATCCCGTGGCCATGGGGGATGCTGCAAATGGTCGCAAGTGTGAAAAATGGTCATTAGTCGTTAGTCACTTTTTTTCAGTGCCATTGTAACTTTGAACAGTCACAAAACAAACTGTTGTAAGTCGAGACACTAGACACTAGACAAGTGTTGTGACTAGATAACAGGGTGAGGAGAAGGCACAAGTTGTACATATGCAAGGCAGGTGTCCTCCTGCATCTAGGATTACCGAGGGAAGCCAAGAGATCTGACGTTGCTCACCTGCATATTGTCGCACCTTCCTGGTGGTTTCCGAGCATCCTTCAGTGGTACTCGCTGGGCCAGGCTCACTTTGCCTGTGGCTCCAAAGCTGGAGTGGCTCAAGCCTATGTTCAAAAGGATGCTTGCTTTCGCTGCTGCATCTGGCGTGAACTTTTCCTCTGTAAGGATAAAAGATAAGGAGCGACACCAAATCAGCTTGAGCTGAACTACAGACAGTCCTTGAGTTATGACCTCACTTGTACCACTGGCTAAGCGAAGCAGCCCTTAAATAAAACGGCACGTGGCTGCACGTTTTTAGGGACAGCCAGTCCTGGCGGCCCCAGTTGTGGTTGTTAGGCAAGGACCTCGTACTTCTCCTGGCCCCCTGCAGAGATAGGCAAGGAAATAGGCAAATGGGGGGTGGGGGGAGTTGAAATGGAAGCAGGGCAGGGCAGAATATGACCAAACAATGCCGCAATCATTGTAAGTACAGGCCAATCCCCAAGCATCCAGATTTTGATCACATGACCATAGAGACGTGGCAATGGCCGCAAGTTTAAGGACCCAGCATAAGTCCATCTTTTTCAGCACCACTGTAGCTTTGTCTACGGAGATTCTCAGTCATCCAGGTCATGGTTGTCCCAAAGGTGTTTTTTTTTTTCAAGAGGAAACTGGATTTTCTGGTTTTTCTTTGGAGACGTTTCCCTTCTCATTCAAGAAGAGAACTGAAGAAGCTTCTTGGATGAGAAGCGAAACATCTTCAAAAAAAACAACAACCCTGAGAAATCCCAGTTGCCTCTTGAAAAAACACCTTTGGGATGTTGTAGCTTTCAATCATGGCTGCTGAACAAATGGACATAACCAGAGGACTAACTCTAGTCTTATTTTATAGCTGTTTTCCCTAAACAGGTACTATCCAATACTTTGGAATCAAGGTCACATTGGAGGCAAATCACGGGAGCTAAAATCAAATGCACCTGAATGATACCAGGTTGGAAAAACTGGTCTGTATCAAGGAAAAGCAAGTGTTGCTTGAAACCTCAATACAGGTAGTCCTCGACTTATGACTACAATTGGGCCCAAAATTTCTGCTGCTTCGTGAAACATTAAATGACTTTTGCCCCATTTTACCACCTTTCTTGTCACAAGTTGTTAAGTGAAACGTTGCAGTTTTTCTGTTAGTAACAGGGTTGTTAAGTGAATCTGGTTTCCTCACTGACTTTGCTTCTCAGAAGGTTGCAAAGGGGGATTACATGATCCCTGGGACGCTGCAACCTTCATAAATATGAGTTTGTTGCCAGGTGTCTGAATTTTGATCACATGACCATGGGATGCTGCAAGATCCTAAGTATGAAAAACAGTCATAAGTCGCTTTTCTCTGTGCCACTGGAACTTTGAACGGTTACTAAACGAACTATTGTAAGCCAAGGACTACGTATACCACCTTGAGATAATTTTGAGGAATGTTATTCCATATGAATGCTGTGTGCACTGAGCAGGTTGGATTTTTTTTTTTATGTGGTGACAAAATGGGCTACAAAACAGATGAAGGCAAAAAGTGGGTCGAACCATTACTGAAAGATAAACAAACCATACTGTTTGATCTACACCAGGGGTGTCAAACTCAAGGCCCGTAGGGTGCAGCAGGGTGCTTAGATCTGGCCTGCGGGGCCACCCTAGAAACAATGAAGGACCTTCGCGGTGTCTCTGCCAGCGAAAACGGAGCTTGGGAGGCTCCTCCTCAGCTTTGTTTTCACTGGCAGAGGGTTGCAGGTGGCCATCACAGCCAAAAATGGAGTTTGGGAGCCCGTTTTCTCTGGCAGAGCGCTATAGCCACCACAGGTACCCTTGACACAAATGATGTTGAACTGGCCACGCCCACCCTGGCAACACCCCCACTAAGGTCAAACATAACCCTGATGCAAATTGAGTTTGACACCCCTGATCTACACTATCTGATTGATTTGCACTCTCACTGATATTGACAGACATAGGGAGGGGGGCAAGTTTAGCTATACTCCAAAATAATAAAAAGAGAAGAGAATTTTCCCCATGGCTCTAGATCAGGGGTGTCAAACCCACTCATATTGCGGGCCGTATCGTGGTATTTTTTGCCTTCACAGAGCCAGGATGGCTGTGGCCTGTGTGGACCATATCCGGCCCGTGGGCCACCAGTTTGACAGGCCTGCTCTAGAGATCATAGAGAGGAAAGCAGTTGCTCACCTTTCCCAGAGGTTCCTGTGATTTCCTTCCTGCCAACAGAGCTGCTGTTTAAGAGCAAAAGCAACAGAAAGTTAACAAGCATCAGAACTAGTGTGGATTTATGTGGCAATTCATAATGCAAGGAAAGGGAAGGCAAAGGTGGGAGTTTAAAAACTTTTTGCTGAAAAGGTGAAAATGCCTTCCTCCTCTCTGAGGTGCAAAAAACGCTCATTTAAAAAACCTGCAATAAAAAACTATGTAATTCAGAATAAATTACTCAACATTCACAGTTAGGTTAAGCCACGCTGAGCCCAACATGGTGACTCAAGTCACCAAGAAACCATACAGGTAATCCTTGATTTGCAATCATAATTGGGACTAAAATTTCAGGTTGTGACAGTCATAAGTCAAGGCACGCACGTGACCAGACCTTACTTTACAACCATTTTTATAGCAATTCTTAAACGGATCAGAGTTGTAAGTCTGAATCCATTCTCCCAAATCGGTGTTTTGTTTTGTTTTGATGGAAACTGGCAAAAAAATATATCACAAGTCATGATCACATAACCACAGGACATTACAACCACTCCAAAATGTGAGCTGGTTGCCAAGTGCTCAAAATAGGGTCATGTGTCTATGGGAGGAGCACGGAGTGCGTCATTTTAGGATGGCCAGAAGTGCTTTACAAGCTTCAAAGTACAATGGCTGAGCCAAAGTAACTGCGAATCAGGGGTTATTAAGTCATAAGTTGAGGACTACCTGTAGCAAGCGGAACTACCAAGACTTTTATTTACTACAAATCATAATCCACCCACCCAAACCCCAACAATCCACAAGGGAAAAACTTCCAATGCAATTGGGAGCATTTGGCTCTTTTCTCACCTTTGTGTCGACATCTTGTCCCCATGAACGTTGCTTGGCTGATCCAAATCTGTGAAGGGACAAAGAAAAAAAAATCAAATGGATGATATAGCACCAGCGGTTTTTCCAATGCCTGTAAGCATGGTCTTCAGACGTTTCGAAGTCCTCGTTAATTGTATCATGAGAACTTCATGAATAAATCTTAAGACTGCAGCCTGTTTGCCCAAGAAGGGAAATCCAGATTAAGTCGTACCTATTGAAGCAGACGTAGAAATATGGGACATGCGGAAAGGGTCCATCGTAGCTGCCTCTGTATCCAGGGAGCCATGGGCATCCTACAAAGAGAGAACACACGTCCCCATTCCATTTTTAAAAAGACAGTGCTTGGATGCCGGTATAATTTATTTAAAAAAATTTATACTGGTAGTTCTCGATGTACAATCATTAATTTAGTGACTGTTCAGAGTTATGACCCTGAAAACAGTGACTTGCAACTGGTCCTCGCACTTATAACCAAAGCGGCATTCACAAGGTCATATGATCAAAATTTGGGCACCTGGCAATATGCATTGTTTAGGACAGTGACAGCATCCTGGGAATATGTGATCGCCATTTGCAACTTTCCCAGCTGGCTTCCGACAAGAAAAGTCAATGGGGAAAGCCAGACTCACTTAACGACCTCATGATTCACTTAATAGCTGCCATGGCTCATTTAACAAACCTAGGCAAAAGTAGGTCATAAAATTGGATGTGACTTACTTAACCACCTTGCTTGCTTAGCCCTGGTCTCAACTGTGATCATAAGGTGACGGCTGCCTATATAAACACAGGGACTCTGAACAGCTTACCAAATTAAACCTCCACAGTACAGAATAATGGACTCCCCTACAGTAGGAACAAACACAATCAAACCAGCCACTTGATTGGCTCTGTGTTAACATGGGGTCCTGAAGGATCTTGTGTTCAAGCCCTCCTGGAAAAGTAAAAGGAGGCGGCCAATCTTATCTGCAGGGGAAGGGCCTCTGAAAAGGCAGTGGATTTGAGGACAGAGGACTTTATTTATGTAGTTTGCCTCTGTTCCTGTCACGAAGATTTTTTTTCTAGGCTTAGGAAAACGGCAAGCAGAATCCACAAAGAAAACAAAATAGGCATGCAGTTTGGATGGGCTGAATCCTTTCCCAGTAAGCAGAATACTTATCTATTAATTTCATTTGTTATGTCCAATCACTCGAGTAGACTCTGGGAGGCTTACTAAATCCAATTACACAGCTGAAATGTTAAAAGCATCAGAAATATAAAACAAGACAGCCCAGACTAAAAGCAATACAATAAAAGCCTGAGAAGGCCGCCACAAATATAATATTTTGTGAGATGGGCAGCTACATAAATCAATTTAATAAATAAAATGAAAATAAAACCAGTCTGGGAACAAAGCCAGGTTTTAGAGGCCATCCTGAAGTCTGGTAGAGTGGCTCCATTCACATCTCTGTGGGATATTGTTCCAGAGGGCAAGGGCTGTGGGTGAGAAGGCATATTCAGTCCCATAAAGAGACAATGTTTAAATAAAGGGGACTTGTGATGACCCGGAGTATATCAGAAATATAACAAAAACCAAAATGTAAATAAAGGTCCTTTAATGCCTTCAGCTTGGCTTCACTGTTTAATTGTTCACAGTTGAAGATTAAACTATTTTCAAATAACATTCCAAATGAAAGAAAACACAGTTCAAATTCAAAGAGCAGATAATGAAGGAAAAACCAAAAACAAACAGCACTGAATAAAGTTCCACGACAGACCAGGATAAAGAATTACCAACTTCAGAAAGATAACCAGGTACAGTCCATTGGAAGAACGCCAACCAAGATAAACCTCCTCTAGGAATAAAATACTAATTTGTTTCCAGCGTTTTGTTAGCACACAGGTTCAAACTCTAATGCAGATCTCACACCTGCAACCCATGAAGAGGATCATGGCCCTCTCCTCCTGAGTAGACCACGTTTTTCCCTGATCCTCTCCTCCCTGAGTACCCTAGGATGGATAGGGGGTGGACCTGGGTCCTCCTCTGACTGTTCAGAGTCAGTCTCCACCAGGGGCATGACAGGACTTGAAACATACCCACTCTGTGTGAAAATACTAGGCAGGCAAAATACCAGACAGACAATTGGAGATAGTTAGTCCTGCAGATAGCCAGGCCTGATGCCATGAAGGGCTTTATAGGTAATAAACAAGGCCTTGAATTGCACCTAAAAATCAATTAGCAAGCATAGTGAAAAGCCTGTTACTGATCATATCACTGCATTTTGAACCCGCAAAGATGGTCTTGAAGGATGGCCTTGAGTAGAATGCACTGGAGTAGTTCAATCCTAAGGCGAGCAAAGCTGGTGTATTGGTGAATGTGCTGAGCTAGAAACCAGGAGACCGTGAATTCTAGTCCCACCTTAGGCAAATAAAGCCCACTGGCTGACCAGCCAAACCCACCTCACAGGGTTATTGTGGGGAAAATAGGAGAAAGAAAGAGTATTAGATATGAGTCACAGCCATTCCATCTCTTCACAATTGAGCTAAAGTCAATCCTTCTCCATCCAGAGCCAAACAATCTCCAGAAAGAGCATCAACAGCTTCACTTGTGCAATCGAGGTTGGAAATATAAATCAATATGTGTGTGTGTGTGTGTGTGTGTGTGTTAATTCTAGAGTTATGCATGCATATTATAACTGGGTTCACGCACCATGCTATATTAAAAGAAAATTAGTTTGGCTTTAGCATTGCATGTTATGAAAACCAAGCTGATGGTTTATCAATAATCATGACCAGGTATGAACCTAGTTAGGAATTCTTGCATTTGTACATCATTCCCAACCGATATTGTGCTGGAACTAGAACTTTTGCAAACATCCCACACAATAAAGCCAAAGGAGGGAAAAAGGATAGTTAAGATAATATATCTCCAAATGATCATCCCAAAGGTGCTTTTCCAAAAGGCAACTGGACTTTTGTTTTTCCTTGAAGATGTCCTGCTTCTCATCCAAGAAGCTTCTTCAGTTCTGAAGTCACCTTTGATACAACCATGATCCGGATGACTGAGAATCTCCACAGACATTTCCAGATGAAGATTATCATATTTTCTCTGTTGAACCATAAGGGCAATTAAGGGCCCTCATTACTTTTGAACTACTGCATAAAGAAACAAGCAGTCTGGATATCTGCACTGCTCCATTTTAACTCAAAAAACCAGAACATGCAAAACAAGCGAGACCAGCAAAATTCTTGTCCATGATGGAGACTTACCCCAATGCTGGTTAAGCACGCTCTCTTCCCTTTCAGAGGAACTCGCTGGGCCAGGCTGGGCTTGTGAGCTGCACTCACCATCTGGTGAGTCAGCCCCGTGTTGGATAGTATGCTGGCAAGAGCTTCTGGGTCAGAAACAAACTCGACTGAGTTCACTTCTGCAAAGAAAATTGGGATTTGCATTAGCCACGCAGTTAAGGAATTGTTTGGGGAGGAAAAGGCCTCAAGCACTTAATTATACCAGATACCAAGAAAAGTCTGCCTGGTACCACATACCAAGAAAAGATACCCTGAAGCCTGCACCATTTTTCACTAGCCGGACTCAAACGCAGAATTAGAAAGAACTAGATTTTTTTTAAAATCCTTCATTTCCAATTGAAAACAGGCTCCATGTGAACCTCATAGCATACCACAGGAGCTACATCGTCCAAGTGTGCCCTGTCACAAACAGAAAGGAATCAAACCATATCAAATCAAACCTTTATTATGGTTAAAAAGCAGCAGAAAGCAGAAAGGGAGATAATTTATCCATGCAAAAAAATCTAATTTCAAGACTGATCTGGATAATTTATAGTGGTTGACACACAGAAGCAGTGGATTCATCCACAAGATCAAGCTATATATGAAGTTACCATTATCACTTAGTTACAAACCAGTCCTCATTAAAAAAAAAACATCCTAGTACTGCATTATATGCTGTTGATTCAAACTACCACTACCAGTCATTTTTACGATTAGCCACAATTCCACACAACCCAACAAGCCATGGATTATCAAGTACAGGAACAAAGATCCTGAAGCCAGGCTCTTCTTGAAATATGCAGGTATTGGCACTGCAGAAGGACATCTGTGACTCACAAAACTTTGCTGAGGATATAACTTCCATAATTCCCAGCTATTAGCAACATTGGGAGTCAGTGGGAGTTGAAATTTAACAATACCATCTCCTAACTTAGTTACTTGTCCATCAGATCCAAAGTTAGCTGCCTCCAATGGCTAAGCAGAGAGCCAAAATTCTATCAAGTGGTGGTTCATTCAATCAAGTTAAAAATGATGTACAAAAACTGATCCATCTCAATAAATAATAAGACTTTCTTGCCACCCATCTCACCTACAGCCAACTCCGGGTGGCTTACAAACATTAAAAGCCAATACAACATTGCAATAAATAGTAACAATTTACAATGAAGAGATGGGGATGAAGGGAGCAGGATGCACACGAGAGTGAGGTGGAATCTTGTTTTAATCCATTAGCCATCTCCAGTGTGATGCGCTCCCATTGGGGCTCAGGCCAACTGGCAGAGCCAGGCCTTTAGGCCCTTACAGAAGGTCAGGAGGATGGGTGTGGAACAATAAACTTTATACCTTTGCCATGAGATACATCACTTTTATTCCTATAACCAGAGGTGGTTAACTGCATGTCTGATAAGGGTTCTCTGATAGGGGTCTTGGGGGGTAACCCAGCTGCCACTTCCAGAACTGGATTGGAATGAGACATCTTGCAAGTCCTCGCTTTGGAAGAACATGGCTGCAGAGAGAACAAAAGGATTAAACTCAGGATTAAACTGTCTTCCTATAAAAACATATCTAGTGGTAACCTAGTTAGAGTAGACCAGAACCAGCCTGAAGCCAGGTTTTCTGCTCCCATATTGGTGGCCCTTCTACTCTGAGCACAGTAGCCTTCAGTGAACAACCAGGGCCTGAAACAGAATCCCAAAGGACAGTGTCCCAAAGCTCCTTTATTTATTTTACTAGATTTATAGCCCCCCCACCTTTCCCAGTAGAACCATTTTGAACAGAGCATACATACAGCCAAGTACCAAAACAAACAGAAGCAGAAACCTAAAACCATACAAGCCTACGTCAAAAGGGACCCCATGTTCACCTGTGGCTGGGATTGTCTCCACTCTGCAGGGTGTCTGCTTTTGGAAAGCACCGGGATCTTACTGCTGCTCAAAGTGCCTCCAGCCAGCAAAGTGTTTTCCTTCCAATTTGGTTTGTCAGGGGTCTTTGGAAAAGGTAACGATATTTGCTGGTTTTCCTTTCCTACTGGAGCCATTTAGGATCCTGTCGGCCTGGGTTTGTACCTACATCAAAAGCAAGAAAGCAAGCACTGTAGCATTACCAGGGTGGAATACAATGTGAGTAGTCCAATATGCCTTTTTTTCCCCCACAGTCATAGTTTCTATTCGCTGTGCATTTTTGTTTACATCCACTGCCATTAGCACTTGGTCAATTACGCCTCCCCTAATCCCAGCGCTTTTATGCCGAGTCCACATAACAGACTACTAACAAACTAAAACTAAAGTTGGCAACTTTAAAGACTTGTGGACTTCAACTCCCAGAATTCCTCAGCCAGCAAATTCCTCAGCCGGCAAAGCAAAGCTGGCTGAGGAATTCTGGGAGTTGAAGTCCACAAGTCTTAAAGTTACCAAGGCTGGAGACCCCCGAACTAAAAGACCCTGATTGGCTTACAGCTCAATGATGTTACAGTAACCGATACTTCGAGACTAAGGAGGAACTGGGTTAACTCAGTTAATGCTTCGTGGGAAGAACCCACAAAACCCGCCATGGCGTTTCTATAGGTAGGACAAGGCATAAATCCTAGTTACCCCCACAGATAAATGCAGCTCCTCGCCCCACTCCCCTTGACGTTGAGGAGGGGCGACCGAAGCTCAGCCGACCCGTTTGCAGCTAAAAGGTGTCAGGGTAAGGTTTGACACCAGCGTAACGGTCTCGCTACAGCCCCGCCTTCTGCTCTACACCGTTTCCCGAAAGAGAGAAAAGGGGGGGGGGCTTCTCAGGTGAACTCTGCTTATGCTTCGCCACCCCCGCCTTTCAGCCGGAGGGGAGCGGGGGTCACCCCTCGTTGCTCACCTGCTCCGGACCATCCCCTCCGCTGGCAAAGCGAGCGAGCCGCAGCCGCCGGCTCAGTTCATAAAGCAGCAGAAGGCGCCGATTGGCTCTCCCGAGCGATCACGTGGTCTGCCAGGAGGCGGGGCCAGAATGTTGAAGGGAGTTCTGGGGTGGGCAAGGACCGGAAGAGAATAAAAGGGAGGTTTATTGATTGATTGAATGAATGATGGTCAAGTGTGATGAGACACACAAGGAAATTGTCTTGGAGCATGTGGTGCTCTCGATGTACATAAAAAGAAAAGATACATTCGTCAGGAATCATAAGGTACTTAATAATAGTCATAGGGTACAAACAGGCAATCAAATCATACTAGGAAACAGTCCACATAAACGTAGCCAGTTTTGATGTCAAACCCCCAAAGTCAGAAAGATCGTTCGTGGTCTGTATTTCTACTGAAAGCAAGATCGAGCGAGTTTTTGCCCTTCTGCTCCAATGGTGGTTTCTGTCCTCCCTGAGCTTGTCTTGGAACACTTGCCTTACAAGTTTGATGGGTGTACCGCCCCAAATGCTCCCATCTGATGCTGTCCTTGGAGCAGATTGCGCTCCGCCAGTGCCAAGCTGAAGAGGGAACATCAAAGGGTCAAAAGGCAACGTCATTATAAACACTTGGCTGCAACAAGCCATTTATCCCTGTGGTAACCTTTTTAACACCTGCTTAAAACCCCCAAAAGTCTGAAAGGTGTTTTCTCTAAACCCTCGTTAGGTGACCCCTGTTTTTTTCTTACCAATTTGTGTTTCTGTGATAGCCCCGTTGGTTGCTGACTTGGAGAAAGGGATGAACTGGAACCGGGGCATCAAACACCTGACCAGGAGCACTCAGAGAAGCCTGGGGATGGAGAAGGATGCAGTCCCAGATCCATCAGGCATGGGGCGGAGGGGGGGGCATGATCAGCAGGACAGCTACAGCCTGGAGAAAGAAGAGGTATGGCTGCCATATGGGTGCCTTATGGCTTTAACAGGATGCCTCCCATGATGAATAGTTGCTGACACACCCCCATCCCACTAACCGGGAGAGCTGATGATTAGTAGCATGCGGGAAGGAGTGCTTGGTGAAGACAAACATTAGTTTTCCTGAGTGTTATCTTTGGCTCTGTGCTTCCTGTGTCCTGATTTTGGCTGTGATCCTTAAGTTTATCTTGTCAGCTTTTTTTGGACCTGGACCCGGACTTGGATTTGCATCTGAATTTGGACTTGCTTTGGGGAGTTTTCTTGTGGGGGATGGCATTTGCCTGAGAATTTATTGCTTATTGTGCAATAGACATACTCCACTTGCACCTATTGCTGTCCATGTGACTTGAATCAGAACATTTTCTTTCAGATGCACCTTATTGTTAATAAGTGAGAATAAAACCAAGGCTTCCAGGAGGTTATACCTGAGGACCAAGTCATACTAATGATCACTTTTCACTAAGTTTTGGCTGCTTATCAAATGTGCTTTTAAGAGTTTTTGTCAAGCAAAAGTAACAATGGCCTGTCATCCAAGCAGCTGGACCATTGAGCCCTACCCTTGCTTCATGCAAAATTGTTAAAAGGTCCATCACATTGTTTTCAGGTGAGTTTCAATCTCTTCAGGCTTTGAATCAGGTGTCTGTTGACCTTTTTTTCAGATTGCTCATTAGATGAGGATGAAGTTCTGGTATCTTACCTAAAGCACAGCATAAAGCCATAGCTTTTATATTTTCACTGTTTTTGCATAATGCATATGTTTGATTTTTAACTGTTACACTTTTGATACTTTTGGAGCTTTTATGAGCCACACTCAACTTTTGCTAAGTCAGTGTTTCCAGAAAGTAGTTTAGCTAGTATTTAATCATGGAGTTAAGCCAACTTATTGGATTGGCTGCTTTGGGGCCATATGTGCTGCTCAAGGTCTTTTCTGTCCAACTATGTGAACTATTGAACTGAAAGAGACAGTTCATCACTGTTATGTCAAGCCATGTTTTTTAAAATTATGGCTTATTAACCAAAATTCAGTTGGTTGGGTTCACATGTGCAACCATTAGAAGCTAGGCCTTAGTGCAGGGCTCTTCAAACTTGGCAAGTGTAAGACTTGTGGACTTCAACTCCCAGAATTCCTCCTCCAGTCATGTTAGCTCAGGAATTCTGGGAGTTGAAGTCCACAAGTCTTATACTTGCCAAATTTGAAGGCCCTTGCCTTACTGCAATGCACGAATCAGGTCACAGAAAAGTTTTTAAATGGTAAAGTAGTGTCCTTTTTGTGTTGCTTGACAAATCTAAGCGAAGTTAGCAGAGGTTTTCAGCAGCCTCCAGGCTTTAATAAAATCAAACATCACCAGACCTTCTGTGGGGAAGATTCTGTTGACATTCAAAACACACACATAGTCACACACACCCCAAAAAATAGGCAGCAAGACACTCTTCACATTAAATTTATTGGCTGGTTCAAAGCATACGTGACCTATTCCACACACTGACCATGGGCATCACAAAACCAACATTATTCAGGAGATAAGAAAGCACCAGGAACAGAATGACTGCCACCCCTCCCAGTCTCCATGTATCCTGCTTCTTCACCAGAATATGTACTGTAATAGGTTGAGTTGGTACCTGGCAAACCCCAAGCTAGATATTTAATAAAGCAAGCCTAATTGCAAGGAAAGGTGCTCTGGAGAGCCAGTTGATGTGGATATCCAAGGGCAGGAATTGGGATCGGACAGGATTAGCATAGCACAGCAGGAGTGATGCAGAGATCCAATGGCATGGGAAGAGTTAGCACCAGGAATCTCTACTAGCTCTGCAAGGAACATGGAAATTGACAGCTATCAAAAGCAGGAAATCAGTACCAAAGCCCATAAAGGATAAGCCCGGAGCTTTTCAAAAACCTATCATTTATTTTTGGGATAAAGGGGGGGAAGGTGCAAAGTATCAGAATCCAAACTGGAGTTCTGTAATGTGCCAGAGCCATTTATAAGGAACCAATCACAGGAAATATTATTTAGGTCCCTCCACCCTGTACAGAAATGGGTATTGTATGCTGATCTCTACAAGGGAATGCAGGCTGGAAGGCCAAGAAGTAAAACGGATTAAAATATGGCAACATCGAAACTTGTTGAAGTTGTTCTGATGCCGTTCCTACCTTGCCAGAAATCTCAAGCTTGGAACACATCCCGAGTCACGGAATAGCCACTTCCAAGCTTAAGTGTTTTAAAGCTGGCAAGATTTATGCATCTGTGCTTCTGTGCAAGGAAACAAGGCTGCTGTTTTCTCAACATTTTAAGCCATCTTGCTTACTATCAAATCATGCTTTTTATTGTTCCTAGTTAATTTGTAGGATTAGTCTGGCTAGGAAAGTGGGGAAATGGTATGCTCCCCGTGGGGAAAATTTCTTGTATTTTACAATGAAAGCCAACTTCAGTAGTGGTCTAAAATTTAATTTTGTGTAGGTAGCATATAATAAAGTTGTTTCACACTCACAAAAAATAAAATGCTAAACTATCTGCTATAAAAAGCAAACATTGGAAGGACGAAATGAAAGTAAGATTCTGCCTGGACATAGGCTGATGAGCCAGACTTGTGGTGGGAAGATCCATTAGATAACATGACATTGTGTACTTCCTGTGTCATCAACTTTTTCTTTTCCTGCTCTGGTGTACTGTAGCTACTGAGACTTTTAAAATTGTCCCTCAACAGAGAAGGAAAAATATAGGTAAAAAGATAAAATAGCCAGAAAGGCAGTGTCCTAGTTTCCCTCAGAATCATTAAATTGGATTTGGCAGTTGGCAACTTTATGACCAGAGACATCTGTGCCTTAAGTCGACTAGAAATTACTGATCCTGAAGGTGTGCAGTAGGTAGCATAGTTGAAGCAAGCTGTTACTGAACTTGTTGCAAAATGGGATCAGGGAAACACAATCTTGAAAGTTTCCTCCAATTCTTACAAGTAAACTTGAATAAAACCGTAGTAGGGTCCCCGTTCAATTTCTGATTTTTAACAACAGGACAGGGACAGAAAAAGGACAGAAAAATTACAAAGTTGGCAGAGGGAAAAAAGTTACAAAAGATCTGAAAGACTGGAAACAAAAGCCTCTGGAGTAATACAGAAGAAGACAGGTAAAGCTATCTCAATAGCACCGAGGTTTCTCGACTATTATTGGGAAAATATTTTGAAGACTTGTGAACTTCTGTTCAGTTTTCAAATCTGTCTTGAATCAGGTAAGTTAGTTTTTATCGAAGGTGAGTTACCCCTTTGGCCACCAAGGGGCAGCACTCAATGCCGGGAAGTCATGGGAAGTCCCCCAATATGCCTTTTTTGATAAGTTCCCTGGTCTTTTTATCTCTCAAAGTGGAGGGAAACTGGACAGTCCACTGTAAGCAATCATGACCAGAAATGCTTCTATGTGGCAGAGGTTACCTAACCTCAACTAAGCAATTTAAATTTGATATTAACGTAACTTCTATTAGACCAGATTCCAAGAATTTCCGTAATTTTAGCATTTACTGATTTTCAGGGAAAGAATTAACATCCCTACTGGACCATTAATGAGGTTTAAGAAATCAAGAATAAATAACAGTGATGCGGCAGGAGCGGGGCGGGGAGATCAAAGGAGAAAGCATAATCATAGAGACTACTTTCAGCTACTAACTCACTAAAAAAAGTCATCAAGGTTAAGTGAGATTTTCTGTTTCAGAAATTCCTATTTCCAAAGACAAGTATAATCCAATCCATCCTATGATCCATGTGTAGATTATAAGGAACTCAAGTACCATTTCATGACTCCTTGCACCGTACGATTTGGTAGCAATTCAAACCAAGCAAAGATGGCACTTCGAGCCAAAAGAATGCCTTCAAAAATTAGCTTCATCCTTTCTGTAATTTCCCTGCATTCCCTGTCCCTTAAAATAAAAATAAGTATCGGCCCCACCCATTAAAAAGTTGGCTGGTCTTGGTCTGAGAGAACTGTGGGGGATGAACCAAACGTCCACAGAGAAGCATCTCCCTGAAGTTTCCTTCTTTCTGGAATAAATCTGGAGAAATGCGGCGACGAGACTTCTTATCAAGATGACTCCTGAGTTTAAGGTAGAAAGCTCTATGGTAGATTTCTCCAGTAAGACAGAAAATGTACAGAAATATGAAAATAGAACTTGAAAAACAAAAACAAGAATAGTTGAGTAAACATCAATTTGTTTACTTCAAGATGAAAAATGGGAGGTGAGGAAACCCAGGCCCATGTAGATTCTCTTTGGTACAGCAGAAGCAGAGAGGAAAAAAATCTGTCAGTCTTTCAAAAATCTGTTAATATAACTTAGTAGAGTTCCTGTGGTCTGAGTTGTGGACTCTGCTTCCTGTCCTGGCCTATCTTCAGGGATGACAAAAATCAAGTTAGAAGCAGAAATGCAACGGTCACTGTACCCTATCTGAAGAGACGAAGTCTGGAATATCAAAGCAAGATAAGAGGGAAAAAAAGACAACGTGTGAAAGATGTCCGTCTGAGAAAAAAAAGCTGGATTTGATTAAAAATGGACAGACTGGCAAGAAGCGGTTGGTGCTATCTCTTATGAGAAGCCACAGATACACATGAAGCAAAGATAGGCAATAATTTCTGAGGGCCATAAGTAGACAAAGGACATGACAGAATCAGAACCGAGCTGGAAGGGACCTTGGAGGTCTTCTAGTCCAACCCCCTGCTCAACCAGGAGACCCTAGACCATTCCAGACAAGTGACTCTCCAGTCTCTTTTCTGACCCTATGGCAATAGGATGAGAAGGTAAGATAGGACTTCACTATAGCCTTTTAAAAGTGTTTTGCCCTTTGGGATTATATTAAATCAAATGGAGGACATGTTACTCCCATTTTGGCCATTAGGCACCCAACTGAGATTGCATTCACACAGTCCCCCGGGGTTCTCAAGATCATAAGACAAGGGAATCAGGAGATGCACTGAGAGCTTTGTGACCATTTCTGCTAGCCAGGAGTCTTGGGTGCTTTTCACGCATGATGGCATCGCTGTTTATTAAGGCCGTGAGTCAGCACCACTGGAAGTAGGCATTTTTTTTCCTTTTTTTTTTTTTGGTTCTGTAGTTTGTTTGACCCTGTGAATTAAAGGCGGTTGTTTGATGTTTTTCAGTTTTCTAGAGCTGCTCATCTTCTTTCTTTGCCTGCACAACACAACCCTTAATTATATGCCATGCAGAGGAAGGGGAATCCCATGGCGGTCTCACCCTGTTCTGGTCCTTTCTCTCTGAAAGGGAGCAGAAAAAAGGTTGCTTATTGGACATGGGGACATTAAAAAGCTGAACAGGAAAATGTTCTCTTCTGTGACTCACAATTTCAAGCGTAAGGCAGCTTTCTAGCTTCACTTATGTCTCAGAAGGCAAAGTTGACATCACTTTTAAAAGTGCAATGAAAAATCATTTTTGAATGGAAGGAAGTCAAATGGTTAAGAAAGGCTTGAGGCTTCCGAATAAACACCTACCAGATCAGTTTCTAAAAATTACCACTAGCACCCTTCAGTATTGGGAAAGAACAGACCAACAGTCAGAAGGCTTATTCTGCAGATTTTTTTTTTAAGCTTCCCTTACAAAATTTGCTTTGAACAATAAAAGACAGTGAATCATCTTTTTTTTATATATATGACTTCATTTGGGAGCTTGTTTGAGAAGATCTGAAGTAGTAGTCTCCACCTACATTCCCTTGATGCATTTAATTAACTCTCAGCCCCAGCTAGCATCATGCTGCTTAGGAATTAGGAGAATTGAAGTCAACACATCTGGAATGAACCAGATTGGGGCTTGACAACTGAGGAAATTAATACTGGTTATCATTTAATGTTTAAAATGCTTTAGTTGCATTACCTAGCCAACCTTCAAATAAAGTTGTCCGGTGCTATTCTCCCTGTCAGTACAGATGACCTGAAGCTTGACGGTGCACCCTCTCAACGTAAGTTCACAGAAGTGAGAACCAATTGGGAAGCCCAGCCTATTGCATCTTGATAAAGCAAGTTCCTATCGTGATTCTCTTGGGAATCTTTGTAAACCAGGGGTCTCCAACCTTGGCAACTTTAAGCCTGGTGGACTTCCACTCCCAAAATTCCCCAACCAGCTTTGCTGGCTGGAGAATTCTGAGAGTAGAAGTCCTCCAAGCTTAAAGTTGCCAAGGTTGGAGACCCCTGTTGTAAACCATGAGGGGGTTTTCTCTGTGACCGGCACATAGAACTGTTTAGATTCAACAAGAGCAGTAAAAACAAAGTTATGAGCAAGCTCCTGGCCTTCTTTGGTGCTTCCAAGATGGTGTGCTTAGTGGGCCTTGCAGGTTGGTGGAGCTTGCCAACCTGCAGCCACCGAATTGTTTGGCAGTGGTAGGGATCCTGGGACCTTCCAGCTATTGCTAAACTACAAGTGCCAGCAACACACTGTATGATTTTTAGGAGGCTGGGAATTTTAATTCCAAAACAACTGGAAGGCCACAGCCTTTAGATTCAACCTAAACACACCTGGCTAATTGGTTCCTAGGGTGGGCTGGCTTTGTGAGTGGTACTTTACAGGAAGGCAGCTTGGTTTGGGGGGTACTGGTTGGAGAAGGGCTCTTTGCGGGGAGAGATGAGAAGGAATGTGATACAAAGAGGTAGGAGGCGATGGAAGACAAGAGCAGGGGGAAGCCATCTCCACTCCCAAGATCATTGGTGGCTATTGCTGGGACTACCACCAGGCTGTGAACAGAGTACGGTCCGAAGGGCAGAGAGGGATGGTTCAGGAAGCCTGGAACAGTGTGGGAAGGCTGCCAGTGGTAAGAGGTATCGTCACCATCACCATCGTAAATAAGGCCAGTGTGGCTTAGTGAGGGAAGAAGGGATCTGCGACTGGGACTTTTGCAAAGAGGTGAGCTAAGTGCCTCTCTCAGTGGCCCAGGGGGCCTTGCTGGGGTGGCCAGCCTCACTTCTCTATCTCAGCTCTCTGCTCCTTCCTTGATTCGGTCACCACCTGCAGGGAGAGAAAAGGCCAAGCCGTGAGAGCAGCAGAGGGCAATCCTTCCCCAACCTGGCGCCCCTTGGGAATTTTATGAAGTCAGGCTTCTTTTGACTGACTGAAATAACAGCAAAACCCTAATTTGGCCTCTGGAGGTTTTTTTGCTATGCCCTAGGGCAGTGGCCCCCAACCTTTTTTGAACCAGGGACCGGTTTCATAATTATTTATTCTTCCACGGACCGGTACCTAAGTAACGTGAGACTCCACTGCCATCGGGACGGCTCTTCATTCAAAGCCACCACCCACTTCGACAAAACTAAGGCGCGAGCACCCAAACGCCGCTTTCCAACCGAAAACCCGGAAGCAACCAAAAACTCGGAAGCGCCGTCGAAACAAGATGGCGACACCCAAGCTTTGCGGCCCGGTAAAAAATGATTCGCAGACCGGTCCCGGTCCGGGGACCGGTGGTTGGGGACCCCTGCCCTAGGGCAAAGGGTCATCAGACTTGTGGACTTCAACTCCCAGAATTCCTCCTCCAGTCAGGTTAGGAATTCTGGGAGTTGAAGTCCACAAGTCTTAAAGTTGCCACGTTTAAAGACCCCTACCCTAGGGCCTAGGCTTAGGTCCAATCGCCACAGCTTAAAAATCACACCTCTGCTCCGAGTTCCTCTGTCATGCAAATCTCCAGTCTGAACAAGTCATTGACTTGCCTCTCCATCCTGGGTTTCAATGGTTTTGATCAGCACCGTCTTCCGGGTGTGGCTCTCTACACTTGGATCCGGCTCTGAAACTGAGGAAGAGGGAGGATTGAGGGAGAAAAGGCTCAGCATTCAAGGCCCCTCTCTCCTTTCCTATCCAGGGTCATGCAGGGGACTGAGGGCTACAACTCCCAAACACCCAGCAGATCAGCTGCCTTCTTTAACTCACACTTCCGTCATGAAAGACTTTTGGCTACCAGCTGGGAGAAATTAGAAAGAAAGGAAAGTGGAGAGGTGTGGGAGGAACAAAGGAGCCTTGGGGTTTCTTTCCAAGAAAAAGCAACTTAGACTAAGGCATGATTGCCTGCACAACTTGAGATAAGGGAACTTTGAAAACCAAGTTTGTTCCCGTCAAATTATTGCTCAGTAGGAAAAAAAAAAGTGTGTGCAAAATATGGCCAATGAGATGCTTGGGTCCAACCAGAATATTGCTGACCTCTATGCCAGTGCTACCATCTCTTTCAGAAGCCACAACTTTGTCAAACAACCCAAAGCATGCGGGTTCATTGGGGACCCATGCTGGCTAATTGGCTTACCTGCGGGTCTGAAGCTGTAAGATGCCATGGATTGGACAGGCACTGCAATCCTGCAGGGAACATACAGGCCAGTAAACATTACAGAAACTTCTACAAATTAATTTCCAAACGTTTCCATTTAAACGACTTTTCTGCATCCCTCCTAGAAAAGGAGAAGGCCACCTTCCTCCTCACATACTCCTATGAAAGTTTGTTCAGAACTAAGTAAAAATAAGTATCTTTTCCAATGCTGTAGCTGCAACCAAGACAGCTGTAGATTAACTTTCCGGTGCTCACCCCTCCTACTCTCTGAAATACACGCCGGGCATCCCACAAAAGAAGACTGGCCTATATTCCAGAGCAGGTCTCCAACCTTGGCAAATTTAAGACTTGTGGACTTCAATTCCCAGAATTCCTCAGCCAGCAAAGTTGGCTGAGGAATTCTGGGAGTTGAAGTCTATAAGTCTTAAAGTTGCCAAAGTTGGAGACCCCTGTTCCAGAGACTTTCCCGCATACACCTGGTCTGAGGGTCACGTGCCCAGGTATGAAAATGCTGAGAGGAGATGGAGGGGAGAGCATTAGAGCAAGTTAGGTGGAAACAGAGGGAAGTGCCTACCTATCAGGAAGGTTAGGAAAAGAAAAAACTGGGCACTTTTAGGAGCGAGGAGCAGAAATCATTTGTTTGAATTAAAGTTTCAGAGAAAGAAAGTGGGTTGGGTGGGGACAGGAAATTTTGGGATGGTCAACCTTCTGCAGCCTGGTGCTCTCTAGGTGCATTAGAACCGCCTCCCACACAGTTGGTGGTCCCTGTCTGTGCTGATTAGGACCTCTTAAAATTGCAAATCCCAAGGCTTCTGGAGGGCAACGTATTGCAGAAGGCTAGATGGAAGGCCTTACAAGAGACCGCACCCACCAGCACAAATGTTGCGTTGGAGCAGAAAATGGTGGCGCCCAATGAATAAACTTTGTGACTCAACCTTCACGTCTGCTTCATGCTCAGTTTCTTGGGTAAGTCCTTGTCTCCCCCAAAAACCAATTTACATTTTCCACTGTTTTGTGTCTTACCCTGCTGCCTGCAGTAGCCACTCCGCGGGGGCGCCCAGGACATTCACAATGTGCCCATGAACCTAAAAGATGAGCAGGGCAGGATCTGACCACTGGTTGACCTACCTGCTTTCCTCTCCTTCCAACAGTTTGCGGTAGGTGGCAATTTCAATATCAAGAGCCATCTTGACATTCAGCAGGTCCTGGTACTCCCGCAGGTGCCGAGCCATCTCTTCCTTCATGTGCTGGATCTCCTGCTCCAGCCGCCCCACTGTCTCTTGGTAGGAGCCCACCTCAGCCCCATATTGGTCCTCAAGATCTCGCATCTGTCTCAGCAAGGCTTCATTCTAGCAAGATGGAGAGCAAGTCGCAACAAGACTTTGAAAACAGTTACGTCCAGATAACTTGAGAGCCCTGAAGGTGGCTTCCCCTCTTCGTTTTATTGTATTTATTGCATTTACAGTCTGCCTTTCCATCATAAACGGTGCTCGAGGCTACCAACAACCAAGTACAAAAATTTGATTAAAATACAACTGAATTTTTAAAAAATGAACAGCAGCTACTTATCCAAGCCTATTTCAGTTACTGACAAATCATCCTAAGGCCCGCAAAACTGCCTGACCAAGGACTTTGCCACTACCAGGAAGTGGCAGAAAGCAGAGTCAATTTAGTGATTCTAGAGCTTGGGAGAAGCCATCCCCAAGAAGGCACTTTCTGCATTCCTATCAAACTTGCTCCAGTTTGCTGATAAAGCAGAGCCAAGGTGCTTTCTAACTGAAGATCTCAAAACCCCAGGCAGGCTCAGGTGAAGGAATGTGGCTTCTCAAAATCCTTGATCCTAATATCATACAGGGTTTTTGCTGGTCATAGCCAGAGTCTGCAAATGGCCTAAGTGGTGGACATAATTTGATTGCGTGTTGTAATCAAGCTTTCCTTTGGGATTTCACCGTGCACAGCAAGGAATGGGGAAGCTAAAACATCATTGCCAGCTGACCTGTGATTTTCCCTCTCGTTCTTTGGCCACCCATTTACTACTGACCCAGGTTGAGAGCAGGGGGAGTGTTTTACTCACTGTTCCTTTGAGTCCATCAACCTCACAGGTCAGGGTCTGGATCTGACGGCGAGATTCGTTCATCTCCTGTTTGGCCTGGCGAAGGGCCTCGTGATTCCGATTGGCTGCATCTGACAGGTCAGCAAACTGCAAAGAACAGCCATAGCAGTAGCACTTTTAGACTGATATACTGCTTGTCATGCCCCTCTCGGAGTCTGAATCCGAGGAGGAAGACAAACAGCTGACATGGAGGGGGAGTGTGGCTCCGTTGGCTGTGGAGGAAAGTAGGGAATGGCTTACGGGGAAGGAAAGGGCCCTGATTCCCTTCATTAGTCACACCTGGGAACAGAGTTTAAAAGACATGAATGCTGCTGGGAACAAATGTGAGTTAATCTTGTGTTGACTTTGGTGATCTGCGTTCCTGGCAACCTGCCAACTGTGTTGAATTACAGCTGTTCCTTCATGTCTGGAATTCCTTCTCCTGCCCTGTCGGACCAATTACCTCATCTTGCCTTGATTGGACTTATAGTTACAGTTTTTGTTGACCACGTTTTGGACTTGACTCTCTGCAGCCAAAGGCTGTTCCTGGGAGAGTTTTTCTCCAGACCAGAAGGTGACCAGGACATTGGGGGCAAAGTTGACTCCTACTGATTATCTGACTGTGTTGCCTTTGTGCCATGCTCCAGGTCATCACACTGCTCTACGGTGCTTTACAGCCCTCTCTAAATGATTTATGGAGGTAACATATTGCTCCTAACAATCTGGGTCCTCATTTTACCAATCTCAGAAGGCTGGAAGGCTGAGTCAACCTTGAGCCTGGTGAGAATCGAACTCCTGGCAGTGAAATGCCGAATTAACCTGCAATACTGCATTCTAATCATTGCTTCACAAGCCAAGAATTTGGGAACATCAGGAGAAAGGAAAGAAGGAACCCCAAAACAACTCCTAAGCAGACCCACGCTGAACTCATTCACAGTTATCTAGCTGGAGGGGAATTGACAACACAAGCCCAAGGTCCACACAGAACTTTTCTCAAGAGCCTCTTTTCCCTCTGTGGAAATCTCACAGAATAGCCACAGCATTGGACCCATTCTTTATACAGGCAATCCTCAAGTTACAACCGTAATTCAGCCCGCAACTAAAGTCATAAGTCATGATGATTGTAAAGTGGATTGCCATGTGACCCAATATTATGATCTTTCTTGTGGTGGTTGTTAAGCAAACCTATTGTTCGCTATGCTTGGTTTTGCTGGAAATCAAAAGTAAACCCGTTTTCTGACATGTGTATCATAAATCACAGTCACGTTACTGTGGGGTGCTGCAAACGGCCCTAATAAATGCGGGCTGGCTTGGCTGCAAGGGGGGAAACTGCAAATCACGTGATTGTGGAGGAGGGGCAAATGTCAGAACAGACTCACAATTTTTTTTTTCAGGCTCTGTCATAATTTCAAACAGTTGCTAAGCAACTGGTCATATAAATCAAGGATTACCTGTAATATTCTACAGCAGTGGTTGGATTTCCCTCAGTCAGGAAAATCTGATACACAGGAAGCCAGCATCATCAGTCTGATTTAGGGCTGTCCCTCTACTTTCTTTGACCCACACCACAAACTATATACATTATTAATGGAACTCACTCATGAAAAGCACCAACCAAGCCACACTGTCTTACAGCAGTGCATGCATCTAAAGAACGACGAAGAGGCGTTATGCCACATGTCAAGTAAACCCTCCAGAAGTAGGAGGGGGTCAACCTGTACCCTAAGTGGTTTATTATTTTGCTATATCAATAAGTTTTACGGTAATAAGAACATTCCTCTTCCACTAAACAGCTATTTTCTTGATGCTTCAAAAGAGACAGCGTTTATTCAGTGTTAGGGCTCCCCCTACTGGCTGGGTGAATTCTGGGAATTCATCTCATCTCAAAGTGGCTAAGCTTGAGAGAAACACTGCTCCATGAATTACAGAGGTCCTACTACTCCAAATGTAATCTCTTTGTCCTGGACTTAAAAAAAACAACCCTCCAGCCTCTCTTGCCATGGGACAGTGAGACAGAGCGGCATCTAAATCTAATAAAAATCAATAATGCATCCTGCATATTCCCGTTGAGGTCTTCTTTCTTGCTCTCTACATTTCATGAAGGCATCCTGTTAATCGCGCGGTAACCCCATCTTCTTCTTATCCACCACCACCACCCCCATAATTTAGGCACCTTGGATTTGTACCACTCCTCAGCCTCCTGCAGGTTCTTGACCGCAATGCTTTCATACTGAGTGCGGATCTCCTTCAGGGCGGCAGTCAGATCTGGCTTAGCCTGCTCCACCTCCACTTGCACCTGCTGCTGGCTGTGGATGCTCACTTGCATGTCGTTCAGCTCCTGCATGCATTGGGGGAGGGGGAGAGAGGTTGTCAGGCACACCAAGAAAGTTGCTTATAGGGTAACAATCACATATGCTGCCATACTACACAAACAGAATAGAATTAGAATTTGAATTTGAATTTGAATTATTAGAATAGAGTAGAGTAGAGTAGAGTAGAGTAGAGTAGAGTAGAGTAGAGTAGAGTAGAATAGAATAGAATAGAATAGAATAGAATAGAATAGAATAGAATAGAATAGAATAGAATAGAATAGAATAGAATAGAATAGAATAGAACAGAACATTGGCCAAGTGTGATTGGACACACAAGTAATTTGTCTTTGGTGAATATGCTCTCAGTGTACATAAAAGAAACGATCCATCCGTCAAGAGTCAAGAATCATAAGGTACAACACTTAATGATAGTCAGAGGATACAATCAGCAATCAAATCATACTAGGGAACAGTCCATATAAATCATAAGGATACAAGCAGCAAGGTTACAGTCATACAGTCATAAGTGGGAGGGGATGGGTGAAAAGGAGTGATGAGAAGATTAACAGTAATAGTAATGCAGACTTTGTAAACAGTTGGATAGTGTTGAGGGAATTATTTGTTTAGCGGAGTGATGGCGTTCGGGGAAAAACTGTTCTCGTGTCTAGTTGTTCTGGTGTGCAGTGCTCTATAGCATTGTTTTGAGGGTAGGAGTTGAAACAATTTATGTCCAGGATGTGAGGGGGTCTGTAGATATTTTCACAGCCCTCTTTTTGACTCATGCAGTATGCAGATCCTCAATGGAAGGTAGTTGTGGTTAGGGACCATAATTCAGTGGCAAAGAGCACAGCACGGAGAAGTTAATTTTGACAGAGAACTGCTCAGACATAACATCACTGCCCACATGGAACAGAACCCCACCCCCCCAAAAAAAGATATACTCCCACTGAGCATCAAAGTGCAAGAGCAGCCGTCAACCACTTGCATTACTTTCTCAGGTGAATCCGCCCTGCAAAACTACAGTGCAGACCAGTCATCCAGCCCACACATCCAAGGGTGGGGCTGGAGAGATGCAGATGTTTTCCTGCCAGGAACCACTAGGTGGCCCAGAAGCAACATCTTTGCTGCAGGGTTGCCTTAAAATATATATATAATAATAATCACACACCCAAGGGCAGGGAACTTGTCATCTTCCAAATGCTGTTGAACTTTCAGCTCCCAGCAGCTCTAACTCTCAAGCATAACAGATGGGATTGCAGGATCTAGAAGCCATGGGATTTCCTATCCCGGCTACATTTATCCCCCACCATCCTTCTTGAGGCTCCTGCTTTGCTCATTGTGGCCCCACCTATGGTACCTCCACGGCTGACACCGTCACCTTTGGGAAGATACACTACTTTCAGGGTGATTTCTTGCAGCAGCCCCAAAATGGCCCTCTTTCACATAGGTCTCCGGTTGTTCAAAAAATCCAAATTGATTAGCCAGTGAAAGGGGCATCAGTTGCACGCCAGACCATTACTACGCCTTACCTCCTCGTGCAATTTCTTGAGGAATTCAATTTCATCCATGAGGGACTCGATCTTGCGCTCCAGTTCCAGGCGTGAAAGGGTGGCATCGTCCACATCCTATCACAGGGGACAGGAGGGAGCGGGGTGGAGGGTGGGAAAGGAAGGAAGGAAGGCTGATCAGAATCCCGGCAAGTTGCCCGCCACTTTCCACGTTAATTTAAGGAGTAAAATGGGCAGCAGAGAATGGGAAGAGGGGTAGGGGTCGGCTGGCCTGCTCCTGGCCTGGGATTCCAGGGACAGAGCGTGCTTTCAGCACAACCGGGAGCTTACACAGCTGCCAAACAGAGATTTAAGCTTGCGGCTTAAAGCGTATGAACCCATGGAAACAAACTTGGATGCATGCATGCGTTGCCATGTAAACAAAACAAAACAGCATGGCTCTCTGCACGTGGCAGGGTGAATCTGAAAGGACCCGTGCAGGGAGGGGTGTAGTAAGGGGGTGTGAGAGCCAAGCATGCCGTTCCCTCCTCTCGTGCTCTTCTATAGTCCAGAAGAGGCTTGGCTCACCTTGCGAAAGAGAACCAGGTTGTTTTCAGCATCTTCTCGCTTGTGCATTTCCTCATCCAGCCTGTAGAGGGCAGAGGGCAGCCCCAAAGCAGAAATTGGGTGAGAATGCTACGGAATTGGTCGTTTTTTTTTTTTCATTTCGCCCACAACTTTTAAGCAAACTCAGCCCTAAGCCACATAATTAAACACCTATTGATACCAGAAATAATATTCCATCTCTTCTCAGTTTTCCATTTTCAGGAACCAAACACAATATAACAACTTGGCAAACGTATTATACAAATCAAGATTCAGGCCGCATTCTGGCTTCTAGACATTGATCACACCTAATTCTTAACCTATGAATGTGATATTAAAAGATTACATAAACCTCTCTGCAACCTAAAATAATTGTTCTGTATCGTGGGCACTGTTAAAAATAAGTAACAACCATCTTCACAGATTCTCTGACCTCTAAGTAAAAAAGAAGAAAGCACTAGAAATGGTGGGAAAGAGCAGAGATGCAGCTGGAACGAAGTTAAGTAGTTTGAAATTTGATTTTAGAAACCATTGTGTGGTCCTTGCAGAATTAATAATCTATAAGACTATTTTGGGTAAAACCAAAGCATCTGAAAAATGTGGATTTTGGAGGGTTACTTCTTCTTTTTTCCCAAGAGGATAAGTAAGATGGGGAAGAACATATTGGAAAAGAGGGTGCACCCTAATAGTTTGTATGTCTAAAAGAGTCTAGCTGCCTCTCCTCCGACATTTGGCATCTAATGTTCATCTCTTCTTTCCTGCTTCCCACCTCCCCATCTGCCCCAGCACGAGCCCTGCCACTTGGAGGAGAACCAACCACACTTCACAATGCCCAAGGGAACACAGTCACGCTTCTCTTCCCCTTGAATATAAATATGTGTGAAAAAATAAATGAGAAAGCAGAAAAACGGTTCGGCTGAAAGAAAGCAGGCTCCTGCAAGGCCGCTGGCTCTCCCTTGTTACTGCTTGTCCCTGGAGTTTGCAGCCTGGCCGCCAATATTGCTATTGCTCTTTCCTTTGCCAACTTGCATTGATTCCTCCATGTCCTCTGACCGCCATTCAGAGAGGTCTCCAACAAGAGAGGGGCTCCTCTGCTACATCCCTTCCCTGGGCTTCCCAGATGTCATCAAACCAAACAAGGGGTGGAGTTCCATCTGGACCAGAAGGTTCCTCCCTCTTCCCACTTCCCACCCTTCTCTCCCGCCCCGCTCCATATTTAGCCCCGCCTCCTCTTTTCCAGACGCCTGGTTTTCTTGCCTTGCTGCCCTTTGACAGCCTCCTCCTCCTCCCCATCACGTCATGTCTGCCAGACTCATCCCCACCACACCCAGTACTCCCCCATCTCAAGGACCTCTTTTCTATGCACAGCACACCTACTCCATCTGCATCTTCTTTCCAAGGCTGGGCAGCTTCCACTTCAACCCCTGAGACCCTAAAATTCTTCATTATGGTCACACAGGGTCTGCGTGACCATCATCATCATCATCATCATCATCCTAAATGCAACAATTTGAGAGACCCAGAATGAGTCTGGGACCCAGCTACCCACAAAGGAAAGTCTTTCCACGGACAGCTTTCAGAGAGCAGCTTACTTTTGCTTAGGAACACAGCCCAACTTTTTTTTCTGAAGGCAGGAGATAAACTGGATTCCTGACCCAGGGGATCCAAATCATTAGATTCCTTGATCACCAGAGAGGATAAAAGGCTACAATGCAAAGACACCAGTCTTCTGACTCTTCTGCAGTTATTCTTTTATTCGGGACTATAATACACATTTGCTTTCTATATACCCCCAGGCAGCAAAGAAAAAGAATCCATTATTATGCATCCATTATTCATCAGGCATACATTATTCGGCTCCTACTAACTTATTCATCATGTTACAAAGTGCAGAGAACCATTTTTATTTTATTTATTTTTTTTATAGTTCGCTTTTTATTTTCCCCTGGGCCCTTCTCAGGGCCAGCTGATCTCTCAGGTAATCGATCACCCTTTTCTTGGGAAGTCATCCCAACTCCTCAGCTAATGACCCCTCACTGGCAAGAAATCCTTCCTTTTCTTCAAGACAGGGAGTAGTTAGTTACCTGGGCCTTCTGAATTTGGGTCTAGGAAAAGCACTCTGCGTATGCTCCAGAGACATGATCTTTTAGCAAGCTGGACAGGTTCAGCCCAATTTAAAAAGCCGGCGTTCCCTCTCTATCGGACGGCCCAATGTAAGAGACCGAATTTTCTAGATTTTTAACCCATCTGCCCCCCACCTCTCTTCTAAAACCGGACAGGGAAGCTCCAAAGTTTCGTGACATTCCCCGGATCCGGGCAGGACCGGGCCGCCCTTGGGATTTCCCCACCGCACTACCCCCACCCCGAGTTCTCCAGCGCGGGCTCGGTTTCTGGGGGACTCACCTCTGCTTGAGGGCGGCCAAGTCCTCGGCCAGGTTGTCCCTGTCGACTTGGAGGCGGTCGCGGTCCTTGCCCAGCGAGTCCACCTGCCGGCGCAGCTCGCGTAGCTCGTCCTGGAAGAGGTCGGAGGCGCGGGTGGGCTCCTTTGCGCGGGACTGGCCCAGCTCGGTCAGCAGGGCGGCGTTCTGCGTCTCCAAGTAGCGCACCTTCTCGATGAAGCTGGCGAAGCGGTCGTTGAGCTCCTGCAGCTCCTGCTTCTCGTTGCTGCGGGTGGCCAGGAACTCCTGGTTCAGGGCATCGGCCACCGAGAAGTCTAGCTTCTCGGAGCTGTAGGCGTAGCGCTGCGGCGGCAGCTGCGAGGGCGCCAGCATCCCCGGCGCGCCGGTGCGCAGGAACAGGGCGCTGCCCCCGCCGCCGCTCCCGCGGTAGGAGCGCAGGGAGGCTCCGGCGGAAGGCATGCTCAGCAGCCGCGTGGCGGAAGAGCCCGAGGCCAGACGGGACGAGGTGTAGGGCATCGGCGACAGCATGGGCGACGGCCCGAAAGTGCGGCGGTAGGAGGTGGCGCGGATGGTGCTGGAATGGCTCATGGCTGCTAGCTGGGCTGGGCTGGGCTCCGAGCAGGTCCGAGCAGTGGGCGGCGGGGAGCAAAAGGCGATGGGTCCGGGGATGCTGCTTTATAAACGATCGGTCGGGGATTGGAGGGGAGGGGGAAGGGCTGGGGGGGTGAGGGGAGCGACAAGCTCCTCCCCTGCCTCGCATGCAGGCCAGAACTCCGCACTGCAGCCCGTCGACGGTGGGGTGAGGGGTGGGGAAGGGAGCCACCCAGCCAGCCACCGCGTCCTGCCAAAGGCTGCTCGCTCCGGACGGGAGAGGAGGAGGAGGAGGAGGAGGGCGATCACGCCTTGCTCCATCTCCCATCCAGGCGACCCGGCCCACTCTGTGTAAGCCGGACGGCATCTGGTGTCCGGTGCCGCCCGCCAGAAGCGCCCCCGTGACGGCGCGGCGCTTACTTGTGAGTAAGTGTCCGCTGGGTTGCCTCTGTTGACACACACACACACACACCGATTCGCGGGACGGGGTTTCCTCTTTTCTGGAAAAGTGGGGGGAGAGAGAGTGTTATGCGGTTATTGGGCGCGGGTGTGGGACTTGCCCCATCCTGACAGGAGGAAGAGCTCCCGACATCTCTTCCTAGTTCTGGGGTTGGAAACAAGACGCAGCAGCTGAATGAACGAAGCCGGCGTTTGGGGGCAGAAGAGCAGGGCAGAAATAAGGTGGCATTAATACTACTGAACCTGTATCTTAGCAGGGAGGCGCGTGGGGGGGGAAGAGCTTTCCATGGATCCCTAAACCTGCGGGTTTACTTTTAAAAAGAAAAGGCATCATGGGTAGCATTGGGATCGCCCATAATCATTCTGCAGTAGAAATTGTACCCTTTTTTAAAATACCGGAATATTCTGCTCCGGAATGGGAAATGGTGTGTATTCTGTTCCAGAAAAGGCACAGAGGAGAGTGAAAGGCTGGGCATGACCTAATCCTTGAGAAAGGAAGCACTTCAGCAAGTCCGGTCTTTCAGGGCTGCTTCTTTTTTGCCTCCTCCGATGATTTATCTATCTGCTTCTTCGCACATTGTGTTTTCTGCCTTTGCCTGCCCGTCAAATAGCTTCCCAGGAGCTATGGCAGAAACGGCTTCACCCTCAGTCAGGAGAGAGGCTGGGGGAGTCACGACCATGTTTCACCATCACTTTGAGAAAGAGGTTTTGCTCACGGGCACTGCATGAAACTCTGGACATGCATTCGGTACACACAAAAGATGCAAGTCATAGGCAATGCAGATAACTGAACTTCTACAGCACACACCCACCTTACCGGAGACAATCACATATTATATATTGGGGTAGAGAGATCAGGTCTAAAAGCTTTTCTCCTCCCCTCTGGTGGCTGCGGAAAGAAATTGCAAAAATTGAGATTTTTTTTTTTTTTTTTAATGGAGAACTTGGCACATTATCCCAACCTAGATAGGTTTTTTTTTTCCCTGTCTCACTGTGTGAGATAGGATGGACACACCCACGCACATGATTGCTAGATATACTATTATCCCATACCTTTCGATACTTGTTCTTGTGTGGGCTCTTCGGTGCTCTCTGAGGCTAGTTGTTTTCTGCAGACATTTCATTACCCGATTGTTTTACTGTACACTGCCCAGATACCCCCTGTGAAAGAGGTGGGTGGTTCTAAAATATGACAAATAAATAAAATCAAGTCACATCATCAGTGCTCGAAGGGAGTGGGGTTGCTCTTTGTTTATATGAAAAGAGCAACGAGAAAACAACCAAGCACCAAAGAACCCCTGAGCTGCAAATACTCCCTTCTATGGAAGGGTTTGTTTTCTTGTTTTCCTATTCCTGTGTGTTTGCTGCTCATTTCTTGCCAGGGGCCTTGATGCGATGATGAAACTGAGGCTGGGCCTTGTAGCCAAAGCCCAGGACCTGACAACTTCCAGATTTATTTATTCAGTTCTCAGGAGATAGGCTTATAATTCTGGGCAACTTCCAGCAAACACAATAAAATAGTAATAAAAACAAATTATTAAAAGCACTAAATCTTAATAAAAACTGTTGCTATGATCCAGCAAATCTGAAGCTCTCCTGAAGAGGATCTGTTTTGCTATTATGAGAAACACCACCATGAATAAGGACATATCTGACTTCAGGTAAATAAGCTGAACCAGAGAGAAGGTTCCATTGCAGAGAATATTGTTCCTCCAGGTCCCAGCCCCCTCACACCCTGAGGAAAAGTACCCAGAGCATCCTCTTTACTGAGTGGTGTACAGTGGGGGATTGTATGTGAAGAAGATGCTACTGAACATAACAAGGGTCCGGTGCATAAGGGCTTCGTAAATAATTGGCAGCACTTTGAATTGGGGCTGCAGTCTTATCAACAGCCCATGCACTTTCTGCAGAATGTCATTCTGCTAAACTAGCTAATGCTGCAGCTTCCCAGTCATCATCAAGAGCAGTTCCACATAAAGCAAAGTGTAGTAGTCTAGCAGAAATAGATTTATAGTGCCTTCTGGTCCAGGACATAGTGCAACTGATGGGTACACCCCAGTAGAGGGATTCAAAAATGTTTACTACCGGTTCTGTGGGTGTGGCTTGGTGGGCATGGCATGGCTTGGTGGGCGTAGCAGGGGAAGGATACTGTAAAATCTCCATTCCCTCCTCACTCCTAGGGGAAGGTTACCACCAGTTCTCCAAACTACTCAACATTTCCACTACCGGGTCTCCAGACTGGTCAGAACCTGCTGAATACCACCTCTGATACACCCAACTTTGGTCAAAGGCTCTCTCTGGCCATATTTTTCATCTGCTATTCCAGCAGAAGCTATGAATCCAGAAGAACCTTTGGCTCCCTCAGGTGTCATCCCATCATCCTATCGTTATAGATGGAACATCCATGACAGTAGTGGGATTCAAATTTTTGTTACTACTGGTTCTGTGGGCGTGGCTTGGTGGGCATGGCAGGGGAAGGAGACTGTAAAATCTTCAGACAGAGATGGTATTTGCCAGTCTGAACTACTCAAAATTTCCGCTACCGGTTCTCCAGGACTGGTCAGAACCTACTGAATTCCACCTCGATGTCAAAAGGTTTCTGAATCACTAAAAACTTTGTATTTGCAGGAATATGCCCTATCTGATCCCTGGCAACCTCCAGGTGAAGACCCTCAGGACTTTTTCATATCTCCTGTTTAGTTTGAAACAGGTAGTCCTTGACTTATGACCGGTCAAATTTACAACCTGGCTCCAAAGTTCTAGTGGCTGCTCCCTGCCAAGTCATATGACTACATTTTGGGTGCTCAGCAACTGGCTGCATTTATGGTGGTTTGCAGCATCTCACAGTCACATGAATGTGATTTACAATATTTTTGCCCAAAAGCAGCATTTACTTCCAACATGGCCAATAGTGAACAATAGATTTGTGTAATAACCTTCACTTAGTCACAGTCACAAAAAGGTCATAAAAATAGGTCCAGTCACATAGTGAATTGCTTTATGACTCTCATGACTATAATGGGCAAGATCCATTATAATTATGAGTTGAGGACTAACTGTATTATCAACCTATTCATGATTTCTAATTCCAAAGATGTGGATGGCCTTTCCCAGAGTTTTAATGTTAGATGACAATAAAATATTAGAGAGGGCCAAGTCCTGGAGCATCCCATTTTGAAGTCCCAAGGACCTGACTTCTCCTTATCAACTTGGAAAGAAGAGTAAAATGGGCCTTCAATTCCCAACTCTCACAGGCAGTCCAAGTTTACCAGAACCAATGCTGATGGTTTTCATGAGCATGCTGGGATCCACTCTGGCCAATGTTATTCACCACAGCTTCCTTCCTTTGTACTTTTTTTAAAAAAAAAACATATTTCTAGATCAGGAATAGCTAGGCAGAAAATATTTGTACTGCATTCTGTTCGATTCAGTTCACTTAACTATAGTCATTTTCTACAATAAAGCGTTCTTACTGCCAAGTAAGTAAGTTTTGGCCAGCAGAAAACTTGTCATTCTATTTTGAATTCACTTCATGACTAAAAATGAATTTAAATGGCAAAAACACGCATACTCAGATTATCACTTTTTATCAGTGGTGGGGAAAAAGATGGCACTTGCTTTAATAGCTAAAAACTTACAATAACGCTAAAGGACCATGAGGTCAAGAAAGGGAAAAGGCTGAAGTAAAATGTGCTTGACACACAAATAACCCACTGAGCATTTAAACAGCATTAATCCAAACTTTAGAAATCCCTTGAAGCTCCCATTTTGAAGTCTTTTTCCATCTAAAAATAATTTTCTGCATCTGCATACAAGAAAGTCTAGAAAACCTTGATCTGCCTCGGTTTGCTTTCTTTCTCGGCAGTTTGCACACAACCATCAGTAGTACATTCTGCCTATATACAACAAGGAAGGACCTTATGGCACTATGAAGACTATCAGATCAATGATGACATAAAATAATGTGCTCAGTGGTGGTGCAAGGAGAAAACATGCTCCCTGTGACAATTCAGTTAAGGTTACAGCTTAAACATGTGATTTTTCACAGCTTGTACTGTGGCTTTCCTCAGCACAGAGATATTCCTTATTTGTCTTAGGCTGTTAAAATGATACCCTGATTCTTGTCAGCAAATACTGTTTATGTTTCCAACCATCCTCAGCTTTCACAGAGTTGTGACCAACGTTTCTAGATTACATCAAATTTTACAGCATCACTCTAACTCATCCTTTATCTCGTTTTGGCCTTCCTGCTCACCCACATCCTATCTCAAGATATTCCTGCCAAAAAAAAATATGAACCTTTCGAGTGGAAATTATTGTGCATAACAAATTACTGTACACACACATGCATTTTTTACAAGGGCCCTTTGTAGAGTTTTACATTGTAGTGTTGGTTTTGTGCCTGATCTCTCATGGGGAGGGACAGGCCCTTGCATTGCTGCACATCAAGCTCCTTTTCTTGTGATTTTAATCCTAGTTCTAGGGACGGGGTCTTCAACTTGCCACATTTGGGAAGGAGAGTAAAAGGTGGCTGAGGAATTCATAGCCATCATGGCGACCCTGGGCTTGTCCTACATCATTTGGGCCTGACTCATGAGGGTAGCCACACATTAGATCTGGTATTTGTCTCAAAGCACATGGAGTATGATGTGGAGGTAGAAAATGTTAACGTTCTTTGTCTCTATGGAGTTGACTAGGGCCATTAACTTCTGCAGGGAAGAAGGAGCTACTCAGTCAGTCTGCTTCAGGAGCCTAATGGATCCATTTAGTCTCTTGCTTAAAGGTCAAAAAGGGCAGCGCTGCCAAGTCCTTGGTTATCTCCTGGAAAATGGAGAGGCTGCCTTAGGCTTAGGCTTTGGAGTAGCTTCTCTCTGTTTGTCAGTCTAGGGCAGGGGTGTCAAACTCACATTGCCACATTGTCGTCACATGACATATCGTGACTTTTTTCCTCTTCATTAAAATGGGGGTGGGGATGGCCAGTGCGTGACACATCCAGGCCGTGAGTTTGACAGCCCTGGTCTAGGGAATCTGCTTGAAGATGAAGCAAGAACAAACGCTCAGTCAGCACTGGCGGAACAGGAGAAGTGAAATTGACTGCATATTGGTCAGAAGTCAGATTCAAACCTACGCAGTGACAATCAGAGCACAAAGCATCAGCATCTTTCCTCTTTTAGGGCATCTGGTTTCTGGATCGGTTGTTAATTTCTGGAGAGTCTTCATGGGTGGCCTCATGGACAGCACATTGTGGTATTGGTAATCTAACCAGGAAGTGACTAGGATGCGAGTGACAGTGAATAAGGCCTCTCAGTCCAGAAATGGGTGCAACTGGAACACAACAGTCTGTCAAATATCCCCATCATCACGGCTGCCACCTGCTCCTTCAGCAGAAGCCACAAGTTAAGAGGACCCTCAAATTGCACACCAAGCTTGTCTTGGGATGTTCTATCCTTGCCAGGGTCAAAGATGATACCTCACCAGACCCAGAAGGCTCAAAAACCCAGAGCCACTCTATTGTGCAAGGGTTGAGTCAAAACTGATTCTTCCCCAACCAGAGCCCCAGAGCCTTCGGCCTCAAAGCACCTAAACAGCACCTACCTGGCTGGCCTGATTTATAACTGGGTATCATCAGTATATTGAAGAAGTACACCTCGTATTGCCAGATATTCTCCCCCACCAAATTCATGTAAATGCTAAAAGGGTCTGGGGCTCAACATCTCCCCGCTCCAACTAACATCACCTGGAACCAGTCCCAGCGGAAGGAGAAGAACAATCACAAATCAGTGCTCTTTACTCCCAACTCCCAAAGCTGGTCCAGAAGGATGCCACGGTTGAAGGTAAAAGCCTTCAAGAAATTCAAGAGGAGTAGGATTGATGCATCACTCACATTCCAAGAAGTCATCCACAAGCTTGATCAAGGCTGCAATCCACCCTGAACCTCAACTGAAAGGGTCCAAGTCATCCACTTCATCCAAGGCTCTCTAAAGCTGAACACCTCCCACCCTATTAACAGCATCTCCTTTTTAGAAATGGAAGAGACTAGATGAAAGTTGGCCAACACAATCAGAGCTAGGAATCATTTCTCAAGAAGGGGGACATGCCACCACCTCCTTCCACAGTCAGGCATTAATCACTGCTTAGAGCCAACCACATCACCTCTTAGGAGACCTTAACTAACCAGGAGAGGCAAGGATCCAGAATACACATGGCAAAACTCACAGCCTTGAGGATCCTATCCACTTGAGAATAACTGGATTGAATTCTTCCCAGATAAACTAAACTCAGATGTGCCCTGGTTACTTCCAGAGATTCTGCCAAGCTGGCATCAAACTCTGAGGAAAGTTAAGCATCTTTATGCAAGAGATACTGAGAATATTCTTCAAGCAGCCCTGGAAGGACTCTTTTGGACCTTCTTTATCCAGAAGGGACCAGGTCCTTCCTAAACAGGAGCTCCAGCTGGTTATCTGTGGATGCAGAAAGAGTGGAGAAATGAGCTTGCTACTCCACTCTTATTGTCACAAAGTCAGTCCCAACTGAGCTTGGTCAGCCTTGTTCTTCCTCTTTTGTTAGTGGTACCTCAACCATCAATTGTTCGTTCTGTCACCCACAGCTCCTTGGTAAACTGAAGATGTGCTGTCCAGACAGTTTATAGTTAATTGGGAATTGGGATAGTTAGTTAGGAATTGGGAGCTGTCCCCTTAAGGGAATGCATCATGGTAAATGTAGTTAAGGTATCCTGGGAAATGTAGTCCATGTCATGTGGCCACATCTGTAATCCTGATTGGTCACTGAATTGACCCTTGGTGGGTTGGGGGAGGTTTCTTCACTCTTGCCTGGACCCCAGCAGCATGCTGATGCCTTACCTCCTTACTCCTTCATTATGTGGATGAAAAGAGAACTATCCTTTTACACCAGAAAGTCAGCTATGCAAAGAGTTGGACATTGAGATGAATCTCGATGTAACCATGAGTTATCTTGAGGATGCCCGATGAACCAATAAAAAGACTTTGTATGGAAGCTTTGTGGAGTTATCTGTCTGCTTTATAAACAGCTAATGGTTGGTTGTAAAGTCCAGAACAGTAAAAGGATAGTAATCTTTCGAATTCCCAAGACAAGTAAAAGGAATGTTGCTTATCTGAACTCCCTCAGTAAAAGGATAAATCAGGATTCCCAACATTAAAAGGAAAAATCCACAGTAAAGAACGTTGTTTATCTGGGTTCCTGGAAAAATAAAGTACAATGCTAATCTGAGTCTCCAAAGCAAAGTTATAAGTAATCAGATTGCCTGAATTACAGAAGATCTCTCTACCGTATCCCCAGCCACAAGGTCCACACAGGCATAATATAATCCAGGGTCTCAGCCAAATCATGTGTTAGAGCTATGTGGAAATAGTAGCTTGCCCTTAGCTACTGAACGCCTCTTTGTAGCTTTCAGCCATTCACTCTTTCTCAGCTCATACAATCTAACAGAGGTGTCAGTGGGGTGTGGGGGGATGGAAGAACGGGTACCATGAACTTCTTCATAAAACTATGTATACGTCTAACCAACAAATAAAATAAAACTGTGCAATCATTTTATGAACAAATTCTCTTGGCAGCAGTCATTTCGGGCAAGTAATCAAAGGGCAGGGTTCAAATGCAAAGCACATCTCGCTGCCCTAAAAGGTGCCCCTCTCTGCCATACAAAAAATGGAAGGGAACTATAGGCTACCAGACTGGGGGGCTTGATTCAATGAGACAGATGGTATATGTGTCAACAGCTGCCAGGTAGGATTCTGGTGGGTGCCCTTTCTTGGCCAGGTAGAATTTTATAGAAGTGTGTGTGCAAAATTCAGAACATCAGTGCCTGATCATGCCTATCTCCATCAAAAAGCGTTGCACTGAAAGAAATAGGAGGGCTAGAGTCTCATACTGATCCATCCCATGTTAGAGATACCTCTAGGGGGGAATGTGTGTGTACATATCATTCTAGAGCCGGTCAATGAAAATGCAATAGGAAACAGCTGGGTCTCTGTCTTGCCTCTTTCCAACTGGGTGGAGACTGCAACTTCTATCAGTTCAAGCCACCGTGGTCTTTCAGTAGGTGCCAAGAGAGCCTCCTTCAGTGAATATGTTCTATTATCAGCTTAATGTCTTACGTTGAGCCTTTCTGAACAGAAGCCAATTAGGAACTTTAAAATAATGAATGCAATGAAGGATGAGAAACTTAACTTTCACTTGGGCTCTCTTGGTGTTACATGCAATCTCACTGCCAAATGCTTTGCCAAAAAAAAAAACCTCAACTGTGGGAATCGGGAGTGGGGGGCATTGAGCTGACACTTGGACTTTGGCAAACCTCAGTTAGACCATATCTTTGTATGCCTTTTGTACTTATCACACATCTGCCCAAATTTCTCCCAAGAGTTCAAGACAGCAGATTTCCCCGTATTTCCACAGATTTCATAATCTGTATTGTGCATAAGTGCACAATCATGCCTACTGTCCCTGTCCTATTGTTCCCGTTTATTTGTACCTATTTCCTGTATTCTTACTCATGTTTATACTTATGCCTATTATCTTGTAAGCAATTGACAAATCAAATCAAATAAATAAAAAAAATATAAAATAAATTTCCTCTCGTGGTACGGTAGGTTAGCAAGAGGCCTGGTTCCTACCCAGTTTGCCTCAGGCTGAAGGTTTGAACCAGTTCTCCCCAGACAAATTTATCCTCGTGTACAGCCCAACGCATAGATTTTAGCAATCAAAAGCAATAACCCTGCAGATAGACTCCACTGCTGACATGGGCTCCAGTGCACCATAAAGCACTTGTACATTAAAACAAAACAGAACAGCAGCAAAAATAGACTACCAACCTGGGCTTTTTCAAAATCTGTCAAGATTACGTGGCCAAGTTGCTTGGAATGGACAGCTGCCATCCAAATCACCTCGAGAAGACCAAGGTGGAGTAGACCAGTTTAGATTATGACAGGATCGATGGAGACAATGCAGCCTGTTGCAGCAAATTGAAAAATGAGATTAGCTAACTCTTCCTGTAAACCCCTGTGGCTTTCCTCTTAACATCTAATGGCCTTAGCAGAAAAAGCAATAGCAATAACAACCATAGCCCTGATGATTTAATCCTTGATCAGCAAGAAAGGATGAGGCCAGTGACCAGACAGACAGAGATGAAAACAACTGCAAAAGATAAAGCCACGCCTTTGCTCTCATTACACCTCTTGTTCTCCCGTTGCTCACACTCTCTCACACATTCACCAGTGGATACAACCAGCAAAGGTGGAATATCCCTGCAATAACTGTATACTTTGGAAAGAAGCTCTTTCCACCAAATGTCCCCTTTTGTCACATTTGATGAGGGTGCCAATTCAGGATTAAGAATCACGGGTTGTACTCTTGCAATGGTTTTTCTGCTATAGGATATCTGAATGAGATTTAGTACCCAGTTGATTGATTCGTGGACGCCTGGATTTGGTCTGGAGGAAGAGCTGTTGCAGCATGTGTACTTAGATCAAGTGGCCCGCCCTCCCCTCTCCCCCTCCACTTCCTTTAGCCTCAATCTCAATCGTTTAGCACTAAAAAACAAGGACACGAATGCCCCACTAATGTGAAGATCAGGATGGCAATTACCATGCAGCTCTCAGCATTGAAAAAAAAACATGCAGTAGATGGATTACATGAGACGAAATGGCTGTAATGCAGAGCCTGGCCAATTATCCTATTCTCTCTCACTTGCCAGAAAATGTGTAATTCAGTTTTGGTTCTGACTATGCAGACCGGGAGAGATTTTAAAAGCGGCTTAGTTCCACTGATGCCCTTACATCTATATAGGGAGACAGGGGCAAATAGGAATCCCTGTCCTGAAGAGTTTACAATCTCAATCTTGCCACGGAGAGAAAAGGGAATGACATGCAGAGTATAAAAAATTCAGGCAAATATATTTTTTAGGACATGGGGAATAACAGAATCAAATAGGCCTGGAAGAGGGATTGTTAGAAAGGAAAGCGGTCCAGGGGATCAGGACACCTAGAGTACTCTGCATCATCAGAGCCTTTTACCTTCTACTCAGACAGTCACCAAGGCTGTCTGGGATTACATTCCTAGTAAATGAAATCCTTTTTTGCAGCGTAAGTGATTTGCAAGGTCACAGAGATGAAAACAGAGGCAAAGCATGGTGATTAATGAAGCATTGGGCAAGGGACACACTTTGCTGGCCTTTGCACAAAGTTTTGGGGCAGCAGTGAGACACAATGGCTGAGGGTCTCTTCCCCAGTACAACCAACCAACCATGGCCAGCAGCAGTACTGTAGCAGGAATATAATTAGGCTGTCTAGAATTTTGGTACAAAGTCTCTAATCTGATGCAGTATCATAGCAGTGGGCCCCAAAAGCACAAGAAATATTAAAACAAGGCCAGGTCCTATTTTACTCCATTACGTGTATTTGTTACAAAAATCCTCATGGGGCACTGAAACTGGGAGGCCTTGATTTCTAGTCCCACCTCAGGCATGAAAACAGGCTGAGTGACCTTGGACCAGTCACTTGCTCTCTCAGCCCAACCCACCTCAAAGGGTTGTTGTGGCAAAAATAGAAGGAATATATGTTTACCACTTTGGGTTTGTAAACATCATAAAGGGGGGGATATGAATAAATAAATCCCCTTATTTATTTCATTTTATCCTGTATTTATTATTATTTTTACATAACTCACGGCAACAAACAGACCTCATACTCTTTCCTCCTCTTACTTTCCTCACAAAAACAATCCTGTGAGGTGGATTGGGCTGAGAGAGAGTGACTGGTCCAAGGCCACCCAGCAAGCTTTAATGGCTAAAGTGGGACTAGAACACTCAGGTTACTTTGAGGGGCAGTAAGAGAGCCAAAGTGAGGAATTTGAATCCAGGCCATTCTAATTCTATATCACCATGCTCAGATATACACCCTGCTGTGACTGGGATGTGGCCTCAGCCACAGGCCCCAGTACCAGGCTTTGAATATTCAAATGATGATTAAACAGGTTGCATCCTGGGTCATTGCCTGGCCTTATCTGAGGTTAACAGAACAAATAAACCATGATGCCCTGAGCAGAACATCTGAACCCACACTTTCCTTAATACATGACTGGCTTGATCATGCTCTATTTTAAAAATAAAAGGCCAATTTCCTAAGCTTCATACAGTTACAGGCATCAAATTCTAATTAAATTAATTCTAATTAAATCTAATCTTCCCTGATCCTGCTGACAATGCTATGAACTGGTATAAGATCAATCACACTAATGGGGTCAACATGAGGCTGCAGAGACAGGTCATGGAAATAAAATAACAAATAAATCATTCCTGAAATTAAGCTCAGCAAAAAAAAGGCCACTTTTTTTTCTTTGGATCCATCGTTCTCTGCCTGACCTCTCCCTCAGCCCCGTGTGCTTCATCCCTGCTCCCCATCTACCCCGCCCCCCAGGCCTGAGGCCTGCGCCAACCACTAACAGGAAAGCCAGACAATTGAATATCCTGCCTTGAACTGTTCCCAGGGCGCAACTCAAGGACTTGATAGGATGGAAAAAGAGAGGGCCAGCGAAACATCAGTGAAATGCCACACGGTATCGATTTTCAGACTTAATGGATCATCTGCAGCCAGACCAGCCAAGGAAAATGGCCTTGGCTAAAGGCCGGATGCTGAATCAAGCAAAATCCTCATTTGTATTCATTTGAAAAGGCTGCCTCTTTAGAAGCAGGAAACGAAAGCTCGTGCCGACCCCCATCAATTTAAAAACATGAAATAAAATCACAGGGAAGGGTAGTGGTGATGATGGGCAATATTATATTTCCCTGAAGGAAATAACATATTAGTTGTCTCAAATTACATTTTTGGGGGGTGAAGGAGTTATCCTAAAGGGAATATAATGAAGAATATCTCTCCCCCCCACACACACACACAACTTGTGATATGGAACTGCACAATTCACCAAAGCTATGGGTAGGGGCTACTCCTGAATGGACCTTGAGATTGCTCGAGACTGAACATCTGAGCCAAGGGTGCCTTCGGTGGGTATCTATAAAATATAGTGGAAAAAATCAAGATGGTGCCCATGACAATGTAATCAAAGCTCTGGCTGTGCTTTATGTGTATCATACAACCCTCCAATAATCCACAGCAATGAAGGTATGATCAGAAAGCAGTCTTCTTATCCTGTGTCCTCTGCTTAAAGGGATGCAAGGTGAAATTTAACAGGGTGTGACAAAGAGTGGCTTGTGTCTCTTATGACAGGTCACAAATCACAATTGCTTTCATAAGGGGTGCGAACATTAATCAAACATTTCCTAAAGGTTTGGGGCATAGAAGGGTTGGGAACTATTGCTTTAAGGGAATTAGTCTTCCAATCACATCAGCCTCCATCATAGGTTCTCTCCCTCTTATTTACCATTGATATGAAGCTGCTGGGAGAGCTCATCCATCAGTTTAAGATATAGCATCATCAGCATGCTGCCAATGCCAACTGTATTTTGCTACCCCAGCTGGCACAGAAAATGCCATCGATGTCTTGATCCAGTGCCCGGAGATTGTCAGGACCTGAAGGAGGCAGAACAAATTTGATCCCACAAGATCAGTTGTTTATTCATCAAGCTATCTTATGGATCTAGTGGGGCCTCTGCTGGTAGGGATACATGACCTGGGGGGTTCTCTGGACTTACAGCTACTCTGAATGGGCAGGTAGAGTCAGAAGTCTTTTGCCCAATTCCAGTTGGTGCACCAATTGCATCCCTACCTAAAGCAGAACCTTATGACATCATTGTGCAGTTTGACTACTGCAATACCCACAACATGTAACCTATCCTTGAAGACCACCAGTAGGCTTATAATGGGGAGTCTTTGGTGCTCTCAGAGTTTGGTCATTTTCTTGCGGACATTTAATTACCCAATTAGATAACAACATCAGTGCTAGAAGGGAGTGGAGTTTGCTCTTTGTTTATATACAAGTGGCTTGCCCTGTCCACGTTGGTGCTTCAGATAATCCTGAAGAGAGCAGGGAAGCTGTTGGTTGCCACCTGTCACCGTAAGTCTATGAGAGCACTTGCTTTAGAACTTGTATTGACTCCCTATTTGCTGTTGGATACAATTCAGCATGCTTTTTTTTAACCTACGAAGCATACCTTAGTTTAGCGCCAATTAATTCTCCAGCTGGAAGCGATCTGTACAACTAGTATGTCCTAGCGATGCAGCTTGTGGTCTCCCAATAATATGATGCAAAAGTGGGTGAAGCATGCTGTGGTTTATTTTTCAGGAACTGCTCCTATGTTAAAGAATAGCCTCCCAATTGATACCAGCTTGGGCCCCATATTACTGGAACTTTGGAAGAGTTAGCCTGAATTGTTTTGGTGAGTCTGCATGGACTGAGATGATGCCAATAAAAGTTGGATGGGTTTTGCATTTTATATTGGGGCACTTTTAAGAGTTTCTCTGTTGTTTTTACTGTGGATGTTATATTATGCTATTGTACTGTGGTGGGGGCAAATTTATTTGGATTAAGAAGTGTCTTTGACTAAGCAGCACAAGAAACAGGACATCAGATTGGGAGAGACTTTTGTAGTTCTGTAGATGGTGCTTCAGAGCATGAACAGGCTTCTCTTCATTAACAGTAAAAGGGCCTACCCATACTTGGCACCTTTTAAATTTCAACCTTAATTGCCAGTTCTTGCCAGTTTTTCAGATACTTAACAACCTTAGAACGAAAGTCAGGTTATTCCCATCTCAAATCAAAGCTCTGATGTGCTTTGCCCAAATGGATTCATGGTGAAAGTGACATTCGAACACA
Organism: Pseudonaja textilis; assembly: GCF_049901715.1. Classification (NCBI taxonomy): domain Eukaryota; kingdom Metazoa; phylum Chordata; class Lepidosauria; order Squamata; family Elapidae; genus Pseudonaja; species Pseudonaja textilis. Next base: position 121,650,966 of record NC_141991.1, on the reverse strand, counting down.
CCGTCCCCACATTAGGCACAACTTTAAAACTTTTAAAGCAACCATTTCTCACTACAGTACAAATCCTTGATCCTGGTCCTCATTTGGAAACCGGGTGATCTTTTCCGGCCACAGGGATCGCAAAGCGCCCCCCTCCCTTCAGCCATGCCGCCCTGGCAGGATCGGTGCCTGCTAAGGGCTGTGTTGCGACTGGCGCCAGCCTCTAAACAAACCCCCAGCGGCCCTCCATGACCTGATCGATGCCTGTTGGCTCGTCTTTTCTGTCCTGCCCAGGGGGCCTCATCGCCAGAGAGGCGCGTACGAACCAAGGCTGTAATTCTGCCAGAAGTCTGGACTGGTGGGCGTGGAGAGAGAGAAAGCCATCTTAGGCAAATCTCCACACCGCCTCCTTCATCCATATTCAACCATACCAGTGGCGCCGGCTGGAGCCGAAAGCTTTCTTCTTCCCTATCCGATCCTTCCGCTCATTTTAGGCAAGGCACTAGAGGGCGCCCTTGTGCCTCCATCAAAGTCCCTTGTGCTATTCGGTGCTTAAATTTAGGTATTTTTCCGAAGGGGCTTTCCTCATTCAGTCAGTCAAGGTAGCTCGTTAACGCGGGACCTTAATCGCAGGAGGAGGAATATCCCTTCGTCTGGATTGGAGGACAAGATCTTCACCTTAGAAAAACAAAAAGCGCACATATAGACAGGGTGACACCAGATTCAATAGCAGTAAGTGACAGGGATCTGGAGTGGACAACCAGCTAAATATGAGCCAGCAGTGTGCAGCAGCAGCCAAAAAAGCTAATGCAATCCTAAATTGTGTTAACAGAAGGATACAATCAAGATCAAAGGAAGTACTAATACCACTCTATAAAGCCTTAGTAAGACCACTCCTAGAGTACTGCATCAGTTTTGTTCACATTATAAAAAATATGTTGAGACTCTAGAAAAAATACAGAGAAGAGCAACCAGGATGATGAGGGGACTGGAGGCTAAAACATACAATGAATGTTGCAGGAACTGGGCTTGGCTAGTCTAGTAAAGAGAAGGACCAGGGGAGACATGATAGCGGTCTTCCAATATCTGAGGGGCTGCCACAGAGAGGAAGGGGTCAAGCTATTTTCTAAAACGCCAGACAAGGAATAATGGATGGAAACTGAACAAGGAGAGATTTAGCCTGGAAATAAGGAGGAACTTTCTGACAGTGAGAACAATCAACCCATGGAACAGCTTGCCCTCGGAAGTTGTGGGAGCTTCATCACTTGAGACTTTCAAGAAGAGATTGGACTGCCATTTGTCAGAAATGGTGTAGGGTCTCCCGCTTGGGTGGGGGGGTTGGACAATATGATCTACAAGGTCCCTTCCAACTCTGATTATCTGTTATCTATCCAGTACATACCAACAAGGGAAACCAAGCACAAACTTGTAAGAGACTTAACTTGCGCCTCCTGAACCCTGCATTTAAAGGTTACATTTTCTGGGGGTCATTGATGAAAGCCAGCATTTTATATATATAATATTAAACCTATTGTGTGCCAGGGGGCAGCCCTGCCTACCCTTTTGGAATGGAAGTGGAAGCAATAATTTGGCCCTGAAAATAGAGGGGCTGAAGTTTGCAGCCTCCCCCTTCCCAACCCTCCCTCATGTCTCTCAGGAAAACCCACACTGGCCATTGGAAGGCAAATGTGATGGGGCTTGCAAATATCTTAAGATAAGTGAAGGACGGAAGGTTTTTACCAGAAGAGGTGTCACAAAGGAGGGGTGGGAAGAAGCAGATGTCCTCGAGTGCCATCTAGAGGTCGAAGTGTGGCATAAGCCTGCTGTAGTCCAGACAGATAATTCACATTCCCAACGTGGTTGGCTCTTGCAGCGCAAAAACCCTTCCCTTCAGTATTTTTCAACCTAGGTAACTTTTAAGATGTGTGGGACTTCAAATCCCAGAATTCCTCAGCCAGCCATGCTTAGGAAGGCTCTTGATTTTCAACGCCCCCCCCCTCCAGATTTTAGTTGTCTTTCCATACATAGAAAATACATGAAAAACCCTAGATGGATGTAGGATTAGGCCTCCATGAATTCAGAAAGTAAAATAAACATCACCATGAGATGCAGAGATGGTCATTATGCTTAGGAGGCCTCTAGTATTTCAAATCCCACATATTTTCTTCTCTGTGTAAAATAGATGGAAAAATCCTATTTGGATCCAAATCCTGTTAAGTGCCATGGATTCAGAACGTAAAGTAAACATCACCAACAGAGTCCGAGAACCTTGCTTATGCTTAGAAAGGGTCTTTGAATTTAAATCCCTCAAATGCTGCTGTGAAATTCTGGGAGTTGAAGCCCACACATCTTAAAGTTGCCAAGATTGAAAAACACTGCTCTTTACTCTGGGTGCACAAGCATTCATTAGCTAGACTTTAATCTAACTGAAGCCAAATGTTTTGGATATTGCTGGATATCCCCTTCCCTCTCAGTCCTCAAAAGATGTGGAGAAAACATTCACACCTAACTTTTAAAATCCAAGCATTCTGTAGCTTCAGGCCTTCTAGACCAGTGATGGCTAACCTTCTTGGGCTCCTGTGCCAAAAATGGTGAGGGTGCTTGCACCTGCACGCTCACGTGCCAACACCCAGAAGGCAATGTATGGCCCTCTAACACCTGCGCATGCACATGCAATCCCTCCCCTCCTTACCTGCACTGCGCCTCCCACCTGATTTTAGGGCTGTTTGAGGCCCAGAAATGACAAAACTGCCTTATTTTTTGGCCTGCAAAGACTGCAGAGGTTTCCCTCAAGCATCTGGGAGGCCGAAAAAGGCTTCAAATAGGCTGAAAATCAACTGGGAGGAGCATGCATGCGCAGTGAAGTAAGTTTGCCTGGGGCTCACATGCCCGCACAAATGGCTGTGTGCCACCTGTGGCACGTGTGTCATAGGTTCACAATCACAGTTCTAGACTAAGCCCCCTTTCACAGCCCCTTCTGACCAGAGCCACAAATCTGAGGCATCATTTGTTGCCACTCTGAGGCAGGGAATGCATCATCATTGCAGAAAATAAATCCACTCATCCTCTATATCCACTAAATATTTTGCCCAAGTCTCAAGCAGAAAACAAAACCCGGCATCGCTATTGTTCTCCTCTATTGTCATCCTACTCACTGCAGCTCTCCTCTTCCCAGAAATGTTAAATATGGCCATCAAAATATTCCTCATTCTTGTTGTAATTAAGGCAGTTGTGTTATTAATGCCAGCTGAGTCTGAGTTACAAGGATTCAGACAGGTGCTCCGTAAAATAGACTACAGAAAAGACTTGGAGCTAGTTGTTATAGTTTTCCCAAAAAGTACCTTTCTCCACAGCAGCTTAGTAAACCACATACTCTCTTTTAGCTTCAGATTCATTCAAAAGCAAGCACAGTTGAGCTGAAAGTAATAGCAGCAGTCATTAACTTAATGTCTTCCTTTCACATTTATTTTAACTATTCTGACATCCAGAAGGCAATTTGGCATGAACTGGTGTTCTCATGCATAAGGACTTGAATTCCAAGTAGCAGACTTAGCAATTATGATTAAATAGCATTTATTCTGCTATTTCTAACCAACTGTATCTGGATGCAGAAGAAGAATAGGATCAAATCCTGGTTAGTCAGGAGACTATGCCACCAGAAAATCTCAAGGTGGTAGACTACACTGGAAAATCTACATCCATCTTACAAAAACTATTCCAGAAAAGAGCTATGACAAAGCAGTTGTCAAGAAAACTCTGCTGTTACCCATTCAATTTTTCCTGTTTGTTAGCCTAGAAAAAGCTCTTCTAGAATAGATTAGAAGTTTACTGATTTAGGCAAGTATAAAGCATGCATCTCAACAATAGGGCTTCCACAAGTCTTCTGTAATGGTTCATTCACAAAAGACATAATATGTTGATTGTAGCATTCCTTCTGAACAATATAAAAAAGCTTGTCTTTAGAGCAAGCTACTTCAAAAACAGAAGGTTTGAGAGTCATTATATTTTGAGATACGTATGTACCGGTATATTTTTGTAAAAATTAGTGCTGTATCTTGATCATTGTACAAAAAAACTTTGTACATTCCAGGATTAAAATACTTTTTTTTTTCTGCTTTATCTGTTTCCTACACAACTTTTGGCACTGAATTCAGTTCCTCATTTTTATTCCAACTCTTATTAAATGTATCTCCTTTTAACTATGCAAATGCATGTTTTCTTCTTCCAACATAGCTTCTGTAATTGCATGCACAACTAGGAATTATACATAAAGAGCTTATTATGGAGTGCAATTTGCATAACAGCTTAATATAGGCCCAAATTATCAGGAGTATAGACAGAAACACATGCATCTGCTGTTCCTGAGCAACTCTTCTTCCCTACTCTTATTAATGCCATAAGATTAATTTTGTAGCTGTGCAACTGAAAGCTTCTTCCAATTCCATTTACTATCCTTTCTCTTTACTTCTTGATATATGCGTAGATGTGATGGAACCACAACACAAGAGTTCTATGGTCAAGGGTGAGATGCTTTAGCAATTGAAAAGGTAACAAATGGCCACTGGGAAAAGGTTTTATCTTTCAGTTCTATGAATTTGTAGAACAGAGGTCCCCAAACTTGGCAACTGTAAGATTTGTGGACTTCAACTCCCAGAATTCTCCAGCCAGCTATGCTGTTTGAAGACCCCTGTTGCAGAAACTTCGTGATCCCAACTTTTGAAGGATTGATTTTCCTCTTTCCATGGGCAAGGCAGGAGTTTTGCTCTTCGGCAACTTCTGCAGCACTTCCCACAGCCTGATTTACAAAGCAGCTGCTGCTAATTTCTTTGGAGCCCCTTCCAGTGAGGGTCCACAGCGATCAGAAGTGTCTTTGGATGCATAACCGGAACTACTAACATTGACGCCTGTATATACCACCTCAGAAGGTCCAGAGCCAATCTTACAGTCCTAAGGCTTTGCAGACTTCTCCCCAAAACCTAGGAGCAGCTGAAACATCCAAATTAAGCAAGAACCTTAGCTCTGCCAATTTTGGATCCATTATGATAACTGAGCTGATCATTTATATAAGACACATGTATGGGTAGAGGCATTCACTTTGTCCCCAAGTCCCTACTCACAGTCCAAAAATTAATTGCCCTGATCTACAGAATATAACAACATATGAAGGAGTTAGCACAATGAATTTCCTTCTTAGGAGAATTCATGAAAGTAAACTATGTTGAGGACTTCCGGTTAGAGCTTCTTCAGTGACAGACCAAAGCCTCGTCTCTCCGAGACTTCGATCCGTGCTCACCGCTGGAGCGCCCCGAGCCAGCTGGTTTCAGGGGTACGCCTTGTAGAGGTGGTGAAGAGGGGGGAGACTGCCCGCAGGGTTGAGGAGAGCCACATCTCTCCTCCCCAGCTGGCCATTACTCCCTTTCCTGAAGCCAGTTATAGTGGTGATCAGAAATGGCCACCACAAAGAAGAACTCGACCAGAAAAGAATGTGCAGGAGGAAGATAAGAAGAGAAAGTTTTGGTTGACCGGGTCAGACAGCAAAAGCAACAAATTAGGTACCCTGGAATTTAAACTTAACAACATTGTTCCCAAAGATTTTGAAGCTGTGAAGGAGAGAGAGAAGGGAAAGGATTAGGGTTTTTTTCCTTCCCTTCCTTTTACTGACAGCTAAGACTTAAACAAGAAACTGAAAAAAAAATCCACTTTGACATTAATAGGCTGAAAATAAAAAGTCAAAGGGATAATAAAGATTTCTGGACATTTCAAAGTTTTTAAAAGCTGGAAAGGAGAAAAAAAAAGAATAGAAGGGCAGGATCTGGAAAAATGAAGGAGACTGCCTGGAATTAAGGAATGGAACTGTAATTAAAAGGAACTTACAGTGAAATCTTAACAAGATTCCTGAAAGATACATTTTAATGGAAACTTGGTAACAAAATAACAGAACCCCAGGAAGAGAAAATGGAAAAAAGAAGCAAGTAGAAACAGCCTTGGATTATTTGGATTACTTGGTTTTTGCATCTAGATGACTAAAATTAACTGGGTGGTTGTTTAAAAGTGTTTAAAATGGTATCACTCTTAGAAGAACTGAAAATGGAACTTTAAAAATGGAAAGAAGATGCACAAGAAGGGAGAAGTTCTTTTGGCTTTGTGTTTCAATTCTTAGAAATGGAGAACTGGAACTATGAGAAGCAACAAGAAACGCTTGCAGAACAAGAAGATTGGGACAAAGAAGAAGCCATTTTAATGATCAAATAATTTTAAGTGGGGGGGGAAAAAAGAAAAGGGGAAAAAGAGAATGCAAGGTTTAAGATTAGAAAAAACAACCAAAAAGAAGAAGAATTTGAAAGATAAGTATAATATTAGAAAGCAACAGAAGAAAGGATTACAGATGAAAGAGTTAGAAGTAGAGAGAGGAGGAGGTAAAAAGGGGAGGGAGAAGAAGAAAGAAGAGGGGGAAGAAGGCAAGGAAAAGAAGTTGTAAAAGACAGAAACAAGAAATGGAGAAACAGGGAAAAGATATAAGGATTGTAACCATAAGTTTGTTTAGAGATAATGGGTGAAAATTTAATTGTAAAAGGGATTCTGCAAAGGTACATAAGATAGCTTTGTTATATAACAAATAGAAATAACTTTAGAAAATATGATGACGGATAAAATATTTATTGTAATGCAGTGAGATGATTCTTAATAAATGAATTAAAATGATTGAGAGAATTAAAAGGGAACATTTTTAATTATTAGTAATGATTTATAAAAATATAAGTGAAAAATATGGGGAAAAAAAGAATTAACTATGGAAAGTTTATAAGTGTTCCCAAGGAGGTATGATATTCAATTGAAAATAAATGTTAAAGGTGTTAAAATTTTAATGCATATTAATGATAGAATTGAATTGGAATGGAATGTGTTTTATTTACATATAATTTTCTCTTTTTAAGAATATAGTATCTATTTTAAGAATGTACCAAGCAGAATTTGATTGGAAGTTATGTATTATATTGAATGCTATAATCTTAAAGCTATACATTGAAGCTTAAATAAGAGCTTGGATGGATAAAATTAAAGGATATAAAGGTGTCATACTCTAATTGGTAACTACAGGGAAAAATTTGCTTAATTAAAAAAAATGTGAAATTGTAACAGGACAGATAAAAGTATAAATATAATGATTTGAATTGAGATAATTAAAACAAAGTTGAGAAAATTAGAAGAGGGGGAAAAACTATGTAGAAAATATAAAATGGTAATAAGATATGGAATAGAATATAAAAATGAGCATGAAATTGAATTTTGTGTCTGTATGAAGAAGTGATAACCTGAGACCATGCTATTTTCAAAAAAGATGTTTTATTTGTATTTTGTTTTTGTGAAAACCCAAATAAAATTTTCAAAAAACAAAAAAACAGAAAGTAAACTATGCTAAAGAGGGGGAAATAAAATAAAATAAAAACATTTTTTCTCCTGCCTGGAAGTACAAAGGACCTTCAGCCTGTCCTTATAAAGGACCAGCTCCTCTCATTCCAGATATCCACTCTCCCTTACCTACTTAAAGCAAAACCAGGAATTCCTAATTTCCCTCTCTACAGAATTTTAAGGGGAATCACAAAACAATGTTCAGGATGGCATTTGGGGAGAACTGAAGGTTTTTGCAGTGAGGGCACAGTGGCTCAAGGTCCCTGAGTCGCTACATTTACACTCTTCACTTGACTGTACATTTTTAATGTACTCTTGCTGCGTAACCATTCACGCTTTGCCAAGCTAACAGCCCATACCCTTTATTCATTTAACAAATGCGCTCCCAGCTGACATCAGAACACTGGAAAGGGCAGCGTTTGTTTTCTAAAGAAACAAAACTGCTTTCAGCTGAAACAGACTTTTAATAAGCTTTTCACACAATAGACAGTCATATGAATACAGAAGGCGGCAGGGGTGATGAATGGAAAAAATAACACAATGAAAAATCAATATTCTTCTTCCTCCTCATCTTCCCCATCAGCGCTATCGGCCCCGACCTCTTCGTAATCCTTCTCCAGAGCAGCCATGTCTTCCCGAGCCTCTGAGAATTCCCCTTCTTCCATCCCTTCCCCAACGTACCAGTGGACAAAGGCACGCTTGGCATACATCAGATCAAACTTATGGTCCAGGCGGGCCCAGGCCTCAGCAATGGCTGTGGTGTTGCTCAGCATGCAGACAGCACGCTGCACCTTGGCCAGGTCGCCTCCGGGGACCACGGTTGGGGGCTGGTAGTTGATACCAACCTTGAAACCGGTGGGACACCAGTCCACGAACTGGATGCTGCGTTTGGTCTTAATGGCGGCAATAGCAGTATTGACATCTTTGGGAACAACGTCGCCACGGTACAACAGGCAGCAGGCCATGTATTTACCGTGACGAGGGTCGCATTTCACCATCTGATTAGCTGGCTCAAAGCAAGCATTAGTGATCTCTGCTACAGTCAACTGCTCATGGTAGGCTTTTTCAGCAGAGATGACTGGTGCATAGGTCGCCAGAGGGAAATGGATTCTGGGGTAGGGCACCAAGTTGGTCTGGAATTCTGTCAGATCTACATTCAGGGCACCATCAAATCGCAGGGAAGCTGTGATGGAGGACACGATCTGACTGATAAGGCGGTTGAGGTTGGTGTAGGTGGGGCGCTCGATGTCAAGGTTCCGTTGGCAAATGTCATAAGTGGCTTCGTTGTCTACCATGAAGGCACAATCGGAGTGGTCCAGGGTGGTATGGGTGGTCAGGATGGAGTTGTAGGGCTCAACGACCGCTGTGGATACTTGGGGAGCTGGGTAGATGGAGAACTCCAGCTTGGACTTCTTGCCATAGTCAACGGACAGGCGCTCCATCAGCAAGGATGTAAAGCCAGAGCCAGTACCACCACCAAAACTGTGGAAGACCAGAAAACCCTGGAGACCTGTGCACTGGTCGGCCTGTTGGAAAAAGCAAAGTGGATTCAGTGTCAATTTTAAGAACCAGATTTTTTTCTTGTTGATTTTCAAGAAAATGCTTTATTAACACTCAAGAAAATACTAGAAGAAATTCAATCCCCTTCAGTTGTTTGAGAATATCCTGTAACTTCCAAATAATTGTAGAGTATACCATCCAGCCTTCCAGATGATGGTGAATGCCAATTTCTACAGCCCTTGCCTTTATCATGAATGACAGCAACTTAAATTCAACATTTAGAAGGCTGCTTGGGAATTGTCTTTCCTTCTCATTTGCTTCCTGGTAATAAAAGTCTTGATAGTTCTCCTCTACATCATTCCTGATCTAAGATGTAATTCTTTTCATTCTTTTGGTGACTCAGATGGTCAACCTCTTAAAAAAAATGATTTAAGCCACTGTTTGCTAAACTTGCAAACCATTGACAACTCATGATGCAAAAGCATTGGTTTAGAAATCGAAAACTAGGTTCAAACATAACTATACCAAAAATAAACCCACATTTTATGACTTACCCAAAGTTCAAATCCAGCTACTGTCAAACTAATTTCCCATAAATTTGTTCCAAATACCTTAAGGCAGAGGTGTCAAACTATTTCATTGAGGACCACTTCAGGGGACTGGGGTGGGCGTGGCCAGCATGACATCACTTGTGTTTGGGGGGTGCCTGTGGTGGCCTGAGTACTCTGCTATTGAAAATGGGCACCTGAGCTCTGTTTTTGTCTGCAAGGGCCTCCTCAGGGGTGGGATTCTGCTATAGAACTGGTTGTTACAATTCTCCGCAATTCAGCAGAACCGGCAAATCATGTCACTGGCATGATTATTTTTAAAACTCTGCATCTCCACAGTTCTTTATTTCACATTTCCAAACTGAGGGCTCCTTCAGCAGCAGAAATCACCCACCAATTTCCTAATCCTGTCAAGGACCAAGTCAATGATCTCTTTGCCAATCGTGTAATGCCCTCTGGCATAGTTGTTAGCGGCATCTTCTTTGCCAGTGATCAGTTGCTCAGGGTGGAATAGCTGGCGGTAAGTACCAGTGCGCACTTCATCTGTGAAAAGAATTAATGAAAAAGGTATTTATTTTGTTGTGACATTGTGATCAAAAACCCAAGATATGTTTCTTCAAAAATGTATTACTGAGAAAGCTTTCAGAGAGATTTTGTCTTCAGAAGAATTTAACTTCTGGGGTAAACTAAGAGATGGCACTGAGATGGTTGCAGAGGACAAGAATCCAGAATGAAAAAGAGTTGTGAAAGTGGCCATGTCTTTCTGCAAGAGGCACCTTAAATAAAGGCACCTTAAATATTAATTTCAGTGTATTCCAATTGCTCTCAGTTGCATTATTCAACTGCACAACTCTTCTTGATTCTGAATCTTTGTCCTCTGTTTCACTCCATTAATTCACTTAATGACCATCACAAAAAAATGTACAATCAAGTCAGTTACATGATGACTTCCTTTACAACCACAACTTATGACCATAATGAGCAGACTCCATTACAGTCAAGTTGAGGACAACTTGTAGTCTTTGTTGTGGTTAGGTGGCAGCAGGTGCAGAGGGCTGAGGAAAGTGATGATTCTGATGAGGGGCCAGGACCATCAGGGAGTGGACTGCTGCCTTCAGGGATTGTGGAGGCTGGCAGCAGTGACAAGGAGGTTCCCAAGGAGCCTGTGCCAAGCGCACGTGAGCGCAGGATGATTCATAGAAGAGAACAGTTGGAGCAGCACAGCAACTCGGGAGTAAGGATACAACGTAATGGCCCCTCCCTCCAGGGAATATAAACCTGATTTCAAAAGATTTTTGCTCTTGCAGAAAGCAAAAACATTCTAAGGACTCAGCCTTGTGTGTGGAGACTCCGGCTTATCTGAAGAATACTGTCAAGGCTTTTCTGGTTGGACTAATTGGCTGCAAGCCATCTTTTGTCTGCAAAGAAGTTATTTGTAGATTAAAGCCGAGAAGGTTTGAGTTGCTGCATTTGTTCGAGATTTTATTGCTGGTAACAGGGTTGGGTCAGAACAGACTTATGGGAAAATACAACATTTAAATTTTTATTATACAGTATTATTGTTCACAATACAGAATCTCCTTTGGGAGATGATGGGCAGCTAAATAAATATGATAAAGTATTGAACTATATGGCAATGTTTTAGAATCTGAGTGTTTATCAGGAATTATGGTTTTATTGAACATGGGAAATGGGTAAAAGAATATTGAGAAATTGGAGGTCTGGTATTATGACAGATATTAAGAAATGGCTGCAAGAAGTGTGTGATATGTTTTGAAAAAAAAACAATAGTTTCTACTAATCAGATGCAGCAGTAAATGTTATTATATTTATAAGAAGAACATCCAGATTCAGATACAGTTTTGTTCCATACAGTATCAAGCTTGTGAACTCTCAAGCTTACTCTTTCTACTATGTATTCAAGATGGACAGTGAGATATATATATGTGTGTGTGTGTTCTTAAGTTTTCGCGGGTATTTATATGTATGGTATTCTACTTTGTTCGGGTATTTTCCCACGTCATTATAGTTGTGCTTTTAAAGTTGTAGCAACGTTTCTCACAGACGAACACAATACAGAAGCCTGATGATGGCAGATGAGATTCTGCTGAAACGTTGCTACAACTTTAAAAGCACAACTAATGACGTGGGAAAATACCCGAACAAAGCTGAATAACATGCATACATACATACATACATGACAATAAAGATAATATAGAGGTATATTTATTAGTAAATCAGCAAGTACTAAAAGTATAAAATATAACATGTTTAGTTTTCCTTTATTACTTTGTCTGGGTTTGTCCCTTTTCTAATTTGATTTGGTTTCTATTAATTTTTTTTCTTTTTGATATTTATGTATGTTAAGAATATTAAATTAAAAAGTCATGATTGAATAGGTTAAAAATTCATATTAGCACAAATTAATTCCTTATACCAAAAGAAAAATCCATCATATATCCACTCAAAAAATTCAACAGAGTCTATCCAGATATGTCATAATGTTCTTCAGCAGGGATCTCCTGCTCTTGGCAACTTTAAGACTTGTGGACTTCAACTCCCAGAATTCCCCAGCCAGCATGGGTCCACAAGTCTTAAAGTTGTCAAGTTTGAAGACCCCTGTTCTTCAGGATCTAAACCCGATTTGGTGTTTTTTTTAACTTACTTTCCCTTACTTGAAATGCAAGGCACTGGATCTCCGACTTGAACTAGAAATGTTTGTTTTTCTATGAACCTCTAACCTTCCTGGCCACTGAGTATTTCTAAAATGTTAATCTTACTGAAAGTAGCTCACCAATCACCGTTGGCTCCAAGTCTACGAACACAGCCCTGGGGACGTGTTTGCCAGCTCCAGTCTCACTGAAGAAGGTGTTGAAGGAGTCATCTCCTCCCCCAATGGTCTTATCGCTGGGCATCTGCCCATCTGGCTGGATGCCATGTTCAAGGCAGTAGAGCTCCCAGCAGGCATTGCCAATTTGGACACCGGCTTGGCCAACGTGGATGGAGATGCACTCACGCTGTGGAAAGAAACCACTTCCGTTGTATTTATTCTAGAACAAGTAAATCACAACTAGCAATTGGCTGCAATGATTAAACCACTCACCAGTTGCGGAAAGTCCCAACTAGCAATAAATAATCATCTGTTTTCATGCAACATGAAGCATGAGCTATTAACAAGACTTAAGGGCATGGCTGTGCTAGAAATTATTAGCTTTGTCTGCCTCTGTCTGGATGAAGTCAAAGTGCAGCTATGGCTGAAACTTTTATGCAAGTCAATGCTAACTTCTTCTTCTTGTGCTCGATCGGTCATCAGACATTGGCAATCATATTGGCGATCCTATTTTTATCAATGGCTGCACAAAAAACTGCTGTTTTGTCCAAACCAGCTCCCTTAGATTTTGAAGCCATGTTGTTCTTTTTCTGGGTGGACCTCATTTGCCTTACATCTTTCCTTGGAGAATTAAGTGAAGTATACTGCATTTTTCTGGGTGTCGCAACACATGTCCGAAATATTCTAACTTTTGCTTTTTCATGGTTTTGAATTGATGATTTCCCTGGTCTTTCCTAGGTGGCTTATCACCTCTTTTCCCATTTCAATCACTTCCCATCTCAATGCTAACAACTACCTAATCTTAATTTGGCATTTTGTTAAAAGCTGCCAATGCATTAACTGTGAGGTTGAGCTCCAGTTTATTTTTCAACAATAGCTGAAAAGCACAGAAACCAATATGCAAATACACGTCATTGGGCAAGAAAGACTAAAAGTGCCATTAGCATCATTTTTAAAAAGGTGCAGCATCTGAAAGTATCCGCTCTTTATGACATACTTTTTGGGGAGTTGCAGCTACATCAGCTACATTCATCAACTACATTAAATATGGGAGCTGCAAACACTTTAGATTTGATCTCCCAAAGATGCTTTCCTGCATGCAAGAGGGCAAAATATAATACCTGTTCAATGGACCTTGCAGTAGCTGTATCTTTTTCTAGAATCACATGGCTGGCCTTCATAGCTGCTACATAATTCTACAAAATGACCAACTGCTTTAATCGAATGCTTCAATCCTTATCCTGTATACTCCAAACACTTTTTTGAACCTGAATGTGAAGCACTGCCTAGCAAGTGTTATCCTGAGATGCAATTATATGCAGAATATAGAAGCTTTCATGGAGTAGAGTCTTCCCGCCTAAACATATTAGTCATTTCAGGCAAGCAATTTAATTATCTTATCTTTCAGCACTAAAAAAGAGTAGAAGAGAACAGCCTGAGAATTAAAATAGCCTTCTCCAACTTAACCATTTCCAGATGACTTATACTGCAGCTCCCAGTATTCCCCGCCAACATGGGTACTGGTGATGTTGGGTGCAGATGATTGGAAGCTGTGGCCCAAATTTATTTTTAAAATATTTATTTATTAAATTTCTATGCTGCCCATCTTCCCTACTAGGTGATTCTTCAAGAGCTTGATCAATTCAGAAAATCATGCTCAGAATTTTAGTATTAAAGAGTGTCAAATGTTAGCCCAAAATCTCTAATAGCTGGATTGACATTACACCCAAACGGTAGAGTTCTGAAGCTGCTTCAGATTTTAAAAATATGAACACACACTGCAACTTATTTCCTTCCTGTTGCAGGTAAATGCTAGCTGTTTGTTTGTAAGAGCACCATGAAACATCTTGAATTCTTATTCTAAAAATTGTGCCATCTTCCTAGAAGGCTTGGTGTGAGATCAGTGGAGATAATACAGTAAAAACTCTGAAGTAAAAGTATTTCAGAATTCATATTTATCTAGAAACATGAAACTGAACCAATAATGTTTGGAATATGATTTCATTTGATGTAGTCTATACTATTTACAAATAGATGGCACATATTGTAGAATTTAGAATTACGGTGAGCCTTAAAAAAAACAGCCAACCATCAGCAAACAGCACTTTATCTTAAACCCTAACCTAAGCACCACATTCTTGCCTAAACTTAACATTTAAAAATTATCTCTCAGATGAAGTATTTGAACAATGTCAATTTAAATTATGCATCTTCTACAAACTCTCCTCACCATTGTAGGGTATCCAATGGTGCCCTGCAGCCCTGACTTGATTTGGCCTGGACATCATATATGCAACAGATCCATTCAGAAATTCTGCTCTTCCTGTTTGTAACTGGCTTTCTTCAATGCTCTCAAAACCTTTTACAGCAAGTAGCCAAGTCACATATCTTCAAGGTGAGTCTTGGCCACTTACATTTTATAATACTTTAAGATTAAGATTATGGTGTTTAAGGAAGCCTTTTAAAATGTGGCTTGAAATGCTAATGCTGGTCATTTTGCAATATTGTGACTTCCTGTTTTTATTGTTTTCCGTGCCTGCTATAGAAAAGTATCACTTAGGAAAGGGTTTTTTTTAATTATTAGTAGACACACTCAAAAATATTGGAAAAGCAGTGCAGATTATTTAACAGGATTTGAAACTTCACTTTCCTTCATATGCTAATGTCTCCCTTTTCCCTGGAAAATGACTCAACAGGTATCTATGAAAAATGAAGACAAAGAAGATGAGTCACAAGACTGAAGCATCAAGTCATATCCTGCTCCTAAAAGCAAGATAAAGTTCCTCTATTAGGCCACCTCCTGCTGGTAGCTTTTCAAAAGGAGAAACAGTCATCTTTTCTCTGTGCTGTACAAATCCTGGAAGATTTGGGCAAGAGTTGCCCATCCATTTCATAGAAAGAATAAGGTGAGAATAGAGGAGCTTGCTCACAATTTTAGAGCTTTTCACATGAGTAATTACCAATATTACAGCATTCAAGACTTCGTTGAATGAAATATCCTTCAGGGTCCAGTTCCAAGTGGGGAAAAAGACACTGGATTCATGGAGGTTGCTTGGAAAGATGCTTTATTGATGGACAGGTTCACATGCCTTGGATGAAGGGACAAAATGCCGAGAGTCCCTTGGTTTTATGTCCCCTGTTGGGATTTGAATTTGAGCTTGTATTCTGATTGGTTGTCAGACTCCCATGGGGCCATGCAGGGGCAACTCTGTAGGCTGTCCTGAGTTCTAGACTTGGTTGAGCCTTGTTGGATGATGTAATTAAAGGGCTTTGGGCAATTCCTATTATGGCTCTACCTGGAGGAGATAGATCTTTGTTATGTAGAATAGGCTGGCCCAGGCCTTAATGGAACATCAGCAAAGGTAGGGGGGCTGACTTTCTGGCTCTCTTGAGTTTCTACTTCTCTTTTAGGGGAAATAGTCTGCTCTTTAATATATCCTAAAATATTTCATTTTCCTAGGAAGGGGGTGGGTTTTAACAATTTGATACTGATAAAAGAATATTTGTAGCTGTTCTGACCCCAACCCTTTTCCAATTAAAAAAAAACCACGAACCAAAGGGAACAGAAACCTTTTAATGATTCTTAGGAATCCCTGGTTAAAAGGTTGTTGCAAAGCCTGGCCAAAACTGTGGGGGCTGCCAAGAACAACAGATAAGGTTACTTACAAATATTTTACAACACAAGTGTCTTCAAATACCCAACTAAGATACTGCAATGTTCATGAGGCTCGAGTTTCAAAACCTCTTTGCTTCCTGCAAAGAATATCCCATTCACAGCTGGCTTTTATCTTCTTGAAGGAGGGGCCATTACCTTCCAGCCTTACTCTCGAGTCAGCCATGTTGCTGCAGCTGCTTTTTCCTGCAAGCAGTGCTGTGCACACACGCACTTGGCACAGGATCCTCAGGAACCTCCTCATCACTGCTGCCAGCCCCCACAATCTCTGAAGGCAGCAGTCCACTCCCTTAATGGTCCTGGCCCCTCATCTGAATCCTCGCTCTCTTCAGCCATCCATACCAACTGCTACGCAACAGTAGCTGGGGTGGGAATGAGGTCATTGGTGCTCTGAGCTCAGCTGTTTCCTTACAAAGTTTCATCATTACCCCAAACTAGGTAACTTAGATGTTACCTAGTTTGGGAAATGAAACCTCTGAAAGAAATCCACCAAGCTCAGAAAGCACCAACGGATCCCTCATTCAAAACTGTCCAATACAGCTCAGCCTGTACTTATCAGCTCCAAACCTCCAACTGCTTATCTCTAAATATCAGGGATGATTTACTGCTCTCTTGAAGCAGCCTATAGCAACCTGCAAACCAACGATAGAGCTCAACTCTTGCAGCCACGGAAATCTGTGAAGCCGAGAGGCGCAAGAAAGGAAAGACTTCGAGAGGATGCCATGCCCCAACGAAGTGGGATGGAGTTAGGCAACCGGCCCACGGACTCCCCGCCTCCTGATGGGCGAAACACCCTGCAGGAAACGTCCCAACAGCTCCATCCATCCATCCATCCATGCGGGCGGTCGTGTGTGGTACTACCAGCCGGAGCCAGGGGCCGCTTCTTTCTACCGACCAGAACTGGGATCTCGGAGTTGAACGGAGTCTCCCGCGGGGTGGGGGAAAGAAAGTGAAAGGCGTAGTAGCGCTACTTCGGAGAAACAAGCCAGGACGAAGTTTCCCTTTATCGCTCCCCGCACTTTATCCGTAACTGTGGAAAAAAAGCCCTTTAGGTCCATTCTGACTCCTTCCTTCCTCCACGGGTCGCGGGAGCCGGACAGGGCCCCACTTGGACGATTACATTTCTCCCCCGACTTCACTTTCACTGCCCCCAAATCACCCGAAGTCGGAAAAGTTTTCCCTTCCGATTAGATGTCAACAAAAAAATAAATAAATTCGGAGGATCCTTTGTTCACTTACCATGTTTCGTGGGAACCGGGATTCCGAGTGGGGGGGAGCACCTCCAACAAACGGGTCGAGACTCTTCCTCACTAATCGACCCGTTTAGGAAGCCGCCAAGTGAGCCAAAACTTCTTTTGGGCTAAAGCAAACTCGGGCGGGGCATTTTATAGCGTTTGGGCGTGTCCAAACGCTATAAAATGGTTGAAGTGGAAGGTAACGAGGGAAGCAGGTTTTACTCTCCTTTGCTCGCCCGTCAGCTGCCGCCTAATTGGCAGGCTCGAATGTCCCGAAACCTGAACGGAATGACATGCGCAGGATAGAATGGGGGGGAGGGGGATAAAAGCTGTAAGAGCTGAATTCATTTCATTACTACCGTCCATGTCCTAATGTCCCTTTTTATTTGTACCCATTTCATGTCGTCCTAATCATGTTCTAATTATATGTTATCTAATACATGCTTGACCAAATAAAATATATAAAATATAAACATATATAAAAATATATAATATTAAACCTATTGTGTGCAAGGGGGCAGCCCTGCCTACCCTTTTGGAATGGAAGTGGAAGCAATAATTTGGCCCTGAAAATAGAGGGGCTGAAGTTCACAGCCTCTCCCTTCCCTGTCTGTGAGGAAAACCCACACTGGCCATTGGAAGGTAAATGTGATGGGGCTTGCAAATACCTTAAGATAAGTGAAGTTTATAGGATGGAAGGTTTTTACCAGAAGAGGTGTCACAAAGGAGGGGTGGGAAGAAGCAGATGTCCTCGAGTGCCATCTAGAGGTCGAAGTGTGGCATAACATTCCCAACGTGGTTGGCTCCTGCAGCGCAAAAACCCTTCCCTTCAGTATTTTTCAACCTAGGTAACTTTTAAGATGTGTGGGACTTCAAATCCCAGAATTCCTCAGCCAGCCATGCTTAGGAAGGCTCTTGATTTTCAACCGCCCCAGATTTTAGTTGCCTTTCCATACATAGAAAATACATGAAAAAAACCCTAGATGGATGTAGGATTAGGATTAGGCCTCCATGAATTCAGAAAGTAAAATAAACATCACCATGAGATGCAGAGATGGTCATTATGCTTAGGAGGCCTCTATATTTCAAATCCCACATATTTTCTTCTCTGTGTAAAATAGATGGAAAAATCCTATTTGGATCCAAATCCTGTTAAGGTTAGGGTTAAGTTGCCATGGATTCAGAGAGTAAAGTAAACATCACCAATAGAGTCCGAGAACCTTGCTTATGCTTAGGAAGGGTCTTTGAATTTAAATCCCTCAAATGCTGCTGTGAAATTCTGGGAGTTGAAGCCCACACATCTTAAAGTTGCCAAGATTGAAAAACACTGCTCTTTACTCTGGGTCCACAAGCATTCATTAGCTAGACTTTAATCTAACTGAAGCCAAATGTTTTGGATATTTCTGGATATCCCCTTCCCTCTCAGTCCTCAAAAGATGTGGAGAAAACATTCACACCTAACTTTTAAAATCCGAGCATTCTGTAGCTTCAGGCCTTCTAGACTAAGCCCCCTTTCACAGCCCCTTCTGACCAGAACCACAAATCTGAGGCATCATTTGTTGCCACACTGAGGCAGGGAATGCATCATCATTGCAGAAAATAAATCCACTCATCCTCTATATCCACTAAATATTTTGCCCACGTCTCAAGCAGAAAACAAAACCCGGCATCGCTATTGTTCTCCTCTATTGTCATCCTACTCACTGCAGCTCTCCTCTTCCCAGAAATGTTAAATATGGCCATCAAAATATTCCTCATTCTTGTTGTAATTAAGGCAGTTGTGTTATTAATGCCAGCTGAGTCTGAGTTACAAGGATTCAGACAGGTGCTCCGTAAAATAGACTACAGAAAAGAACTGGAGCTAGTTGTTATAGTTTTCCCAAAAAGTACCTTTCTCCACAGTAGCTTAGTGAACAGTACACTCTCTTTTAGCTTCAGATTTATTCCAAAGCAAGCACAGTAATAGCAGCAGTCATTAACTTAATGTCTTCCTTACACATTTATTTTCTTTAACTATTCTGACATCCAGAAGGCAATTCGGCATGAACTGGTGTTCTCATGCATAAGGACTTGAATTCCAAGTAGCAGACTAAATAGCATTTATTCTGCTATTTCTAACCAACTGTATCTGGATTCAGAAGAATAATAAGACCAAATCCTGGTTAATCAGGAAACTATGCCACCAGAAAATCTCAAGGTGGTCGACTACACTGGAAAATCTATATCCATCCTTCAAAAACTATTCCAGAAAATAGCTATGGTAAAGCAGTTGTCAAGGAAACTCTGTTACCCATTCAATTTTTCTTGTTTGTTGTAAAAATTAGTGCTTTATCTTGATCATTGTACAAAAAAACTTTGTACATTCCAGGATTAAAATACTCTTTTTTCCTGCTTTATCTGTTTCCTACATAGCTTTTGGCACTGAATTCAGTTCCTCATTTTTATTCCAACTCTTATTAAATGTATCTCCTTTTAACTATGCAAATGCATGTTTTCTTCTTCCAGCATAGCTTCTGTAATTGCATGCACAACTAGGAATTATACATAAAGAGCTTATTATGGAGTGCAATTTGCATAACAGCTTAATATAGGCCCAAATTATCAGGAGTATAGACAGAAACACATGCATCTGCTGTTCCTGAGCAAGGTGACATCCTTCCCTACTCTTACTAATGCCATAAGATTAATTTTGTAGCTGTGCAACTGAAAGCTTCTTCCAATTCCATTTACCATCCTTTCTCTTTACTTCTTGATATATGCGTAGGTGTGATGGAACCACAACACAAGAGTTCTATGGTCAAGGGTGAGATGCTTTAGCAATTGAAAAGGTAACAAATGGCTACTGGGAAAAGGTTTTATCTTTCAGTTCTATGAATTTGTAGAACAGAGGTCCCCAAACTTGGCAACTGTAAGACTTGTGGACTTCAACTCCCAGAATTCTCCAGCCAGCTATTTTGTTTGAAGACCCCTGTTGTAGAAACTTCGTGATCCCAACTTTTGAAGGATTGATTTTCCTCTTTCCATGGGCAAGGCAGGAGTTTTGCTCTTCGGTAACTTCTGCATCACTTCCCACAGCCTGATTTACAAAGCAGCTGCTGCTAATTTCTTTGGAGCCCCTTCCAGTGTGGGACCACAGCGATCAGAAGTGTCTTTGGATGCATAACCAGAACTACTAACATTGACGCCTGTATATACCACCTCAGAAGGTCCAGAGCCAATCTGGTTTCTCCACTGAGAACATTACAGTCCTAAGGCTTTGCAGACTTCTCCCAAAAACCTAGGAGCAGCTGAAACATCCAAATTAAGCAAGAACTTTAGCTCTGCCAGTTTCAGGTCCATTATGATAACTGAGCTGATCATTTATATAAGACACATGTATGGGTAGAGGCATTCACTTTGTCCCCAAGTCCCTACTCGCAGTCCAAAAGTTAATTGCCCTGATCTACAGAATGTAACAACATATGAAGGAATTAGCACAATGAATTTCCTTCTCAGGAGAATTCATGAAAGTAAACTATGCTAAAGAGGGGGAAATAAAATAAAATAAAAACATTTTTCCTCCTGCCTGGAAGTACAAAGGACCTTCAGCCTGTCCTTATAAAGGACAGCTCCTCTCATTCCAGATATCCACTCTCCCTTACCTACTTAAAGCAGAACCAGGAATTCCTAATTTCCCTCTCTACAGAATTTTAAGGGGAATCACAAAACAATGTTCAGGATGGCATTTGGGAAAAACTGAAGGTTTTTGCAGTGAGGGCACAGGGACTCAAGGTCCCTGAGTCGCTACATTTACACTCTTCACTTGACTGTACATTTTTAATGTACTCTTGCTGCGTAATCATTCAAGCTTTGCCAAGCTAACAGCCCATACCCTTTATTCATTTAACAAATGCGCTCCCAGCTGACATCAGAACACTGGAAAGGGCAGCGTTTGTTTTCTAAAGAAACAAAACTGCTTTCAGCTGAAACAGACTTTTAATAAGCTTTTCACACAATAGACAGTCATATGAATACAGAAGCAGGGATGATGAATGGAAAAAATGACACAATGAAAAATTAATACAATGAAGAATCAGTATTCTTCTCCCTCATCTTCCCCATCAGCGCTATCGGCCCCGACCTCTTCGTAATCCTTCTCCAGAGCAGCCATGTCCTCCCGAGCCTCTGAGAATTCCCCTTCTTCCATCCCTTCCCCAACGTACCAGTGGACAAAGGCACGCTTGGCATACATCAGATCAAACTTATGGTCCAGGCGGGCCCAGGCCTCAGCAATGGCTGTGGTGTTGCTCAGCATGCAGACAGCACGCTGCACCTTGGCCAGGTCGCCTCCGGGGACCACGGTCGGGGGCTGGTAGTTGATACCAACCTTGAAACCGGTGGGACACCAGTCCACAAACTGGATGCTGCGTTTGGTCTTGATGGTGGCAATAGCAGCATTGACATCTTTAGGAACAACGTCGCCACGGTACAACAGGCAGCAGGCCATGTATTTACCGTGTCGAGGATCGCATTTCACCATCTGATTAGCTGGCTCAAAGCAAGCATTGGTGATCTCGGCTACAGTCAACTGCTCATGGTAGGCTTTTTCAGCAGAGATGACTGGCGCATAGGTCGCCAGAGGGAAATGGATTCTGGGGTAGGGCACCAAGTTGGTCTGGAATTCTGTGAGATCTACATTCAGGGCACCATCAAATCGCAGGGAAGCTGTGATGGAGGACACGATCTGACTGATAAGGCGGTTGAGGTTGGTGTAGGTGGGGCGCTCGATGTCAAGGTTTCGTCGGCAAATGTCATAGATGGCTTCGTTGTCTACCATGAAGGCACAGTCGGAGTGCTCCAAGGTGGTGTGGGTGGTCAGGATGGAGTTGTAGGGCTCAACGACAGCTGTGGATACTTGGGGAGCTGGGTAGATGGAGAACTCCAGCTTGGACTTCTTGCCATAGTCAACGGACAGGCGCTCCATCAGCAAGGATGTAAAGCCAGAGCCAGTACCACCACCAAAACTGTGGAAGACCAGAAACCCCTGGAGACCTGTGCACTGGTCGGCCTGTTGGAAAAAGCAAAGTGGATTCAGTGTCAATTTTAAGAACCACATTTTTCTCTCATTGATTTTCAAGCATTTTCTTAAAACACTATTAACACTCAAGAAAGTACTAGAAGAAATTCAATCCCCTTCAGTTGTTTGAGAATATCCTATTGTAACTTCCAAATAGCTAGACTGTAAAATCCAGCCTTCCAGATGATGGTGAATGCCAATTTCTACAGCCCCTGCCTTTATCATGAATGACAGCAACTTAAATTCAACCACTTCAATAGGACTAAATCAGGGGTCACCAACCTTTTGGACCTCAGGGACCACCAAACTCATAATTTTAGATCCCAGGGACCACTAACCGGTTCTGTGGACGTGGCCTAATTTGTGGGTGTGGCTTAGTGGTCATGTGACTGGCTGGGCATGGCTTGTGTATGTAAATATTATAAATATTTATATAAATATTGAATTTATAAAAAAGAGCAACATTTACCCCAAATCAGGCAAAGCAGGCAGATTGAGTTGCTCACAGAATCACAGATTCATTCAGAGATCTATCGGCTAGCTCAGTTTGTCACATAAAATTTGCTTGCAAGCAAACTCACAAAATTAACTCACAACACACCATACATGTAAATATTGAATCTTTTATAAAAAAGAGCAACTTTTACCCAGAATCAGACAAAGCAGGCAGATTTGAGTTGCTCACAGAATCATTGATTTATCTATCTGCCATTGGCTAGCTCAGTCTCTCAAATTTGCTTGCCGTGAGTCTGCACCGAATTTGCTTGCAAGCAAACCTTCAGTCCTAAGGGAGGTTCGGCTGTGCTGAGCTGAAGATCTAAAGACTAGCTAGAAAGCAAGAAATCCAACCATTTCCTGTTTCCTAGCTAATCTAAATCTCCCGGCACAACAGAACAGATGATGGTCAGAAAAAGGAAAACTAGCAATTTAGCAGGCAAGTTTACTGGGTAAGGAGTGAGTGGGCGGGGAGGGTTCCTGCAGGACATGTGGGCGGTGCAGCCTTGTGTTTCTGCGCAGCCTGGATTAATTGCTTTGGGGCGGGTGCTCTGGGGGTGAAATTTCTCTGTGGCCCACCAAACTTTTCTTGCGGCCCACTGGTTGGCAACCGCTGAACTAAATCACATTAAAAGGCTGCTGGGGAATTGTCTTTCCTTCTGATTTACTTCCTGGTAATAAAAGTCTTCATAGTTCTCCTCTACATCATTCCTGATCTAAGATGTAATTCTTTTCATTCTTTTGGTAACTCAGATGGTCAACCTCTTTAAAAAAATGATTTCAGCCACTGTTTGCTAAACTTGTAAACCAGGGACAACTCATGATGTAACACCATAAGCAGTGGTTTAGAAATCAAAAACTAGGTTCAAAAATAACTATACCAAAAATAAATTTTATGACTTACTTAAAGTTCAAATCCAGCTACTGTCAAACTAATTTCCCATAAACTTGTTGCAAATACCTTAAGGCAGGGGTGTCAAACTCTATTTCATTGAGGACCACTTCAGGGTTGTGTTTGCCTCCTGGGGACTGGAGTGGGCGTGGCCTGCGTGATGTCACTTGTGTTGGGGAGGGCGCTGTGGTGGCCTGAGCACTCTGCTAGTGAAAACTGGCTCCTGAACTCCATTTTTGTCTGGAAGGGCCTCCTCAGGGGTGGGATTCTACTATAGACCCAGTTGTTATGTTTCTCCGCAATTCGGCAGAACCGGCAAATCACACCACTGGCTGGCCCCACCATGCCAGCAAGCCATGCCCACCCAATCACATGACCACCAAGCCACACCCACAAATTAGGCCACATGCACAGAACCAGTTAAGAAATTTGAATCCCACCCCTGGGGCTCCTGCAACACCTACAAATTAGGTCACGCCCACAGAACCAGTTAAAAAATTTGAATCCCACCCCTGCCAGCGAAAATGGAGCCTGGGAGGGTTGCGCAAGGCCCTTGCAAGCTCCATTTTTGCTGGCAGAGGCATCGCTATTTCCAGAGTGGCCCTCATGGGCCAGATCTAAATACCCCCCAGGCTGGATCCAGCCTCCAGGCCTTGAGTTTGACACCCGTGCCCTAAGGTTTCTATGCAACTTCACTCTTACTCATTCATCACATTTACTGTTCAAAACTCAGTCATGGCTAAAAAGAGAATAAATTGTTTGCCAGCAAGCATAAAAATAAAGTGGGGAACATTCAGTGAGTCGCACTAGAAGCAGCAGACGATTCTGTACTGTGAAACTAGGAGATACATCAGGGGATCTTATCCCACTTAATACGGAGGTTTTATTTTTAAAACTCTGCATCTCCACAGTTCTTTATTTCACATTTCCAAACTGAGGGCTCCTTCAGCAGCAGAAATCACCCACCAATTTCCTAATTCTGTCAAGGACCAAGTCAATGATCTCTTTGCCAATCGTGTAATGCCCCCTGGCATAATTGTTAGCGGCATCTTCTTTGCCAGTGATCAGTTGCTCAGGGTGGAATAGCTGGCGGTAAGTACCAGAGCGCACTTCATCTGTGAAAAGAATTAATGAAAAAGGTATTTATTTTGTTGTGACATTGTGATCAAGAACCCAAGATATGTTTCTTCAAAAATGTATTTACTGAGAAAGCTTTCAGAGAGATTTTGTCTTCAGAATTTAACTTCTGGGGTAAACTAAGAGATGGCACTGAGATGGTTGCAGAGGACAAGAATCCAGAATGAAAAAGAGTTGTGGAAGTGGCCAATTCTTTCTGCAAGAGGCACCTTAAATATTAATTTCAGTGTATTCCAATTGTTCTCAATTGCATTGTTCAACTGTACAACTCTTCTTAATTCTGAATCTTTGTCCTCTGTTTCACTTCATTAATTCACTTAATGACCATCACAAAAAAATGTACAATCAAGTCAGTTACATGATGATTTCCTTTACAACCACAACTTATAACCATAATAGGCAGATTCCATTACAGTCATGTTGAGGACAACTTGAAATGTATTATAAGTAGACTTATGGGAAAATACAGCATTTAAATCTTTATTATATTACTGTTCGCAATACAGAATCCCCTTTGGGAGAGGATGGGCAGTTATATAAATTTGATAAAGTATTGAAACATATGCCAAAATTTTAGAATCTCAGTGTTTACCAGGAATTATGGTTTTATTGAACATGGGAGTGGGTAAAAGAATATTGAAAAATTTGAGATCTGATATTATGCCAGGTATTAAGAAATGACTGCAACAAGTGTGTGATATGTTTTGAAGAAAGAAAAACAATATATTCTACTAATCAGATGCAGTAGTAAATGTCAGATTTTATAAATCACAGATTTTGTAGTATTTTACAATATTTTTGTATTTATAAGCAGAACATCTAGATTTAGCCACAGTTTTGCTCCATATAGTATCAACCTTGTGAACTCTCAAGCTTTTACTTTCTGCCATGAATTCAAGATGAACAGTGATTAATATGTGTGTGTGTGTGTGTGTGTATGTTAGAATGTAGGTATATATGTATTTAGCATATTGTGTTGTGTATGTGTACACTTTTGAGAGCAGACATAATTTCATTTTTAATGTGTGCCAGAGTTCCACAGAAAAAATGACAATAAAGGTTTTCTTACTTATAATTTAGCAGTACATTTATTAGTAAATCAGCAAGTACTAAAAGTATAAAATATAACATGCTTTAGTTTTCCTTTATTACTTTGTCTGGGTTTGTCCCTTTTCTAATTTGATTTGGTTTCTATTAATTTTTTTTCTTTTTGATATTTATGTATGTTAAGAATATTAAATTAAAAAGTCATGATTGAATAGGTTAAAAATTCATATTAGCACAAATTAATTCCTTATACCAAAACAAAAATCCATCATATATCCACTCAAAAAATTCAACAGAGTCTATCCAGATATGTCATGATGTTCTTCAGCAGGGATCTCCTGCTCTTGGCAACTTTAAGACTTGTGGACTTCAACTCCCAGAATTCCCCAGCCAGCATAGGTCCACAAGTCTTAAAGTTGTCAAGTTTGAAGACCCCTGTTCTTCAGGATCTAAACCCGATTTGGTGTTTTTTTTAACTTACTTTCCCTTACTTGAAATGCAAGGCACTGGATCTCCGACTTGAACTAGAAATGTTTGTTTTTCTATGAACCTCTAACCTTCCTTGCCACTGAGTATTTCTAAAATGTTAATCTTACTGAAAGTAGCTCACCAATCACCGTTGGCTCCAAGTCTATGAACACAGCCCTGGGGACGTGTTTGCCAGCTCCAGTCTCACTAAAGAAGGTGTTGAAGGAGTCATCTCCTCCCCCAATGGTCTTATCACTGGGCATCTGCCCATCTGGCTGGATGCCATGTTCAAGGCAGTAGAGCTCCCAGCAGGCATTGCCAATCTGGACACCGGCTTGGCCAACATGGATGGAGATGCACTCACGCTGTGGAAAGAAACCACTTCCGTTGTATTTATTCTAGAACAAGTAAATCACAACTAGCAATTGGCTGCAATGATTAAACCACTCACCAGTTGCGGAAAGTCCCAACTAGCAATAAATAATCATCTGTTTTCATGCAACATGAAGCATGAGCTATTAACAAGACTTAAGGGCATGGCTGTGCTAGAAATTATTAGTTCTGTCTGTCTCTGTCTGGATGAAGTGAAAGTGTAGCTATGGCTGAAATTTTTATGCAAGTCAATATAAAAAAATTAGAAATTTAGCAGGCAAGTTTACCGGGTAAGGAGTGAGTGTGTGTGGAGGGTTCCCACGGGCCATGTACAGCCTTGTGTTTCTGCGCAGCCTGGATTAATTGCTTTGGGGGGGTGGGTGCTCTGGAGGTTAGATTTCTCTGCGGCCCACCAAAATTTTTCTCGCAGCCCAACGGTTGGCAACCACTGGTCCAGGGCACTTGGACAGAGTCAAGATGTGGAAGCCTGATCTAAGGAACTCTTTTAGATGCAAGCTTTGTATTTGGCAATGGGCAGAAGGAGGCATTGTGCAGTTCAGAATGTACTTCCTATTTACCTAGCTTGGCGTTTTGTTAAAAGCTGCCAGTGCATTAATTATGAGGTTGGGCTCCAGTTTATTTTTTAACAATAGCTGAAAAGCACAGAAACCAGTATGCAAGCACACGTCATTGGGCAAGAAAGACTAAAAGTGCCATTAGCATCATTTTTTTTTTTAAAGTGCAGCATCTGAAAAATATCCGCTCTTTATGACATACGTTTTGGGGAGTTGCAGCTACATCAGCTACATTCATCAACTACATTAAATAGGGGAGCTGCAAACACTTCAGATTTGATCTCCCAAAGATGCTTTCCTGCATGCAAGAGGGCAAAATATAATACCTGTTGTGAATGTGAAGCACTGCCTAGCAAGCGTTATCCTGAGATGCAATTATATGCAGAATATAGAAGCTTTCATGGAGTCGAGTCTTCCCACCTCAAAAGTCAGTTTTTAAAACTGGCACACCACAGTTACTGATATTTAAAACTGTTTCCAAAATATTTAGAAAAGCACCTTAATTCTAGTCCAATTATGGCTTTAAATACTTTGGAGTATAAGCAAACCAGAATAAAACTGGCAGCAGAGAAAGCTGGAATTACATCTCTGCCCTCTGGTCTTCTGAATAAATAAAACACAGCTGCTCCAAGCTTTCTGTAATTTGAGAACATTCCCGATTGTGGAAATAAAGTTACTTTGGTCATGTAGCAATCTAGTATCATTGTAACAAGAGTTTAGCTGATTCAACTCTACTTCCATCCTAAACTTAGAATGTCTCTTCGCTTCCTACACCCCCAACCTCCCAAACCAGCTTAAACCTGTTGGCTCTGTCATCATTTGGCTCACAACACACAAGACTTTAGATTAAACAGCAAGGCTTTAAAGGTGTTGTTTGAAGGGCTAAGGGTCAGGCATCACTGTGCCTTTTCAAAGGAGCAGGCAATGGATAGCACAATTTGATGCCTGTCACAATGACTGGGGGGTGAGGGGTGGGGGGTAGAGCTTAATGCACCTCCAAAAATTCACTTGCAGATCAAGAGCTGAAAAAAACGACAGCCTTGGAAGGGAGGGTTCAGTCCTACACAAAGAAGACCATATTAGTGGTCCATCATTAGACCATTATTTATTACAATAAATTGGAGAAAAAGGAAATTTCCTCAAAATATTTAGTGCTTTTTATTGAATAAGATAAGGCCAATACCCTATTTGGTTTCCAAGTCTCTTAAAAAAAAGTCCTGGGCACTTTTTTGTATCAGGCTGCCTTAAATGGCCTTTTGAAGCTTGCAATGGATTCTTCCATAATTTTTAATTTGGGTGTGGAAATTTAATAATAATAAAACAATAATAATAATGATGATGATGATGATGATGATGATGATGATGATGGAACATAGGAGATTCTTCATTCCAAAGTAACTTTATTTTCTCTCACCGTCTTAACCATTAACACAAATCCATGAGTCACTGAGACTAGAAACTATGGAAAATACATTGTAACAATAGATTGCTAAACTGCACCTTTGCTAAGTTATCAACTGACAATAGCAAAAACCAAGTACCAAAACCAAGTGCCCGGACAAGAGTTATTAACCAAAGAACCTGTTCAGTCACACACTTCCCCACACTTACAAAGAGGCTGCCCAGACACCATCTACACAACAAAAAGGTAAGCCAAGAGAGACAGGAAGGACAACTAAGATTGACCTTTTGACACAGTCATATACACACACACACACACACACACACACACACACACACAAGAAACACCAAGGACCAGTCCCTTTATAAAACAAAGTCTCTCTTCCCCCATTTTCTCTGTAGCCTATAACCTCCAAACATGGCCAATGACTATGCTTCTGACGGAGAACAATAGGAATTGACGTGGAGTTATACAAAAGCCTTTGTCCAGATCGAAGGAAGACAACCTCATACCTGAATCCTCAGCAACTTTCAGAAATCACAGTAAGCCATAATGCATTGGGGAATAATCCATGAATAACAAGATTTGCCCAGCCTGCTAGTCCACACAAAAACCATATTTTGGTTGAGGACAATACATAAGTCAGACCAGTATGCGACCAATTAATCCCCTGCAAAGTAGACAGGGCTGTATTCCCCAGACAATATTGCTCACTTCTTATCAGCAGTAGAAGCTCTGGGTGGGATTCAAACCTGTTTGAGTCACTGTGACTATTGCAACACATTGTATTTAGCAAACAAGAGGCCAGCAGAAGCATCATGTCCTGGGCCTCTTTTATCAGCTACTAGCAGACGCTTTATTTTTCATGTACTCTTTAACACCAGCATCCATAGCCTTTCCATGCATTCACATACCCAGGAATTACTTTAAACAAGTAGCTCTGCAGTGGGACATTATGCAGTGTGGAATTTTTATGAAGGTACACTTATTTATTTTTATTTATTTATTTAATTTGATTTGTCAATTGCTTACAAGATAATAGGTAGAAGAATAGACATAGTTATGAATACATGAAATGGATATATATAAATAAGAAAAATAAAAGAAACAATAGGACAGGGACGGTAGGCACATTGGTGCGCTTAAGCATGCCCCCTACAGACCTCTTAGGAAGGGGATGAGGTCAATAGCGGATAGTCCAAGATTAAAGTTTTTGGGGTTTGGGGAAGAAACCACATGGTCAGGTAGAGTATTCCAGACATTGACCACTCTGTTGCTGACGTCGTATTTCCTGGAATCAAGTTTGTTCAGTTTGTATCTATTGTGTGCTCTCGTATTGTTATGGTTGAAGCTGAAGTATTCATTGACAGGTAGGACGTTGCAATGTATGATTTTATATACTATACTTAGATCGGACTAAAGACGGCGTAGTTCTAGGTTGTCTAGGTCTAGAATATCAAGTCTGGTGGCATAAGGTATTCTGCAATGAGTAGAGGAGTGGAGAACTCTTCTTGTGAAATATTTCTGGACCTTCTCAACTGTACTGATATCAGATACGTAATGTGGGCTCCAGACTGATAGCAACTTCCACATGCAAACTTAGGGCAACCCATACAGAGGCTATACAAGGAAGCCAATGAAAAGATAATATGTAGTATTGAATATCAAGCATCTTTGGGAAGAAAAGGGACTCTTAGATTTTTGTTTTTTAATTTCCTGTCTCTCTGACCAAAAGGGTAATTCTATTATCAGAGGAAAATGAGGAAATGCTATACTGTGACTCAGGTTATAATCAGAGGTTTGTTCAATAAAAGTCCAAAGGGTACAGTATCACATGGCTCTTACTATGGAAGCTACTTCATTGTTTGGGAAACAAACAATGGAGTCCTTGATGCTCTGAGCCTGGCTGGTTGCTTGCAGATGTTTCATTGTATTATTGCAATGAATAATGATGTTAACTAGATGGGTCATGAAATACCTGCAAGCAAGCTGAGAGAACACCAAGGACTCCATAGTTTAACCTCAAGCTACAGATATTTTCTTCTATTGAGAGCAAACTATTCTAGGAATCTTAGCAGGAATGGGCTTGTTTTAACTAGTCCATGCAACAAAGGGAATATTCAGCAATATCCTCAGGCCTGGCCCACCTAAACATATTAGTCATTTCAGGCAAGCAATTTAATTATCTTATCTTTCAGCACTAAAAAAGGGTAGAGAACAGCCTGAAAATTTAAATAGCCTTCTCCAACTTAACCATTTCCAGATGACTTATATTGCAGCTTCCAGTATTTCCCACCAACATGGGTACTGGTGATGTTGGGTGCAGATGATTGGAAGCTGCAGCCCAAATATATATTTTAATATTTATTTATTAAATGTCTATGCTGCCCTAGGTGATTCTGTTGGCTTCATCTTGATCTTCAAGAGCTTGATTACTTCAATTCAGAAAATCATGCTCAGAATTTTAGTATTAAAGAGTGTCAAATGTTAGCCCAAAATCTCTAATAGCTGGATTGACATTACACCCAAACGGTAGAGTTCTGAAGCTGCTTCAGATTTTAAAAATATGAACAAACACTGCAACTTATTTCCTTCCTGTTGCAGGTAAATGCTAGCTGTTTGTTTGTAAGAGCACCATGAAACATCTAGAATTCTTATTCTAAAAATTGTGCCATCTTCCTAGGGCTTGGTGTGAGATCAATAGAGATAATACAGTAAAAACTCTGAAGTAAAAGTATTTCAGAATTCAAATTTATCTAGAAACATGAAACTGAACCAATAATGTTTGGAATATGATTTCATTTGATGTAGTCTATACTATTTACAAATAGATAGCAGATATTGTAGAATTTAGAATTACGGTGAGCCTTAAAAAAAACAGCCAACCATCAGAAAACAGCACTTTATCTTAAACCCTAACTTAAACACCACATTCTTGCCTAAACTTAACATTTAAAAATTATCTCTCAGATGAAGTATTTGAACAATGTCAATTTAAATTATGCATCTTCTACAAACTCTCCTCACCATTGTAGGGTATCCAATGGTGCTCTGCAGCCCTGACTTGATTTGGCCTGGACATCATATATGCAACAGATCCATTCAGAAATTCTGCTCTTCCTGTTTGTAACTGGCTTTCTTCAATGCTCTCAAAACCTTTTACAGCAAGTAGCCAAGTCACATATCTTCAAGGTCAGACTTGGCCACTTACATTTTATAATACTTTAAGATTAAGATTATGGTGTTTAAGGAATCCTTTTAAAATGTGGCTTGAAGTGCTAATGCTGGTCATTTTGCAATATTGTGACTTCCTGTTTTTATTGTTTTCCGTGCTTGCTATAGAAAAGTATTACTTAGGAAAGGTTTTTTTTAAAATTATTAGTAGACACACTCAAAAATATTGGAAAAGCAGTGCAGGTTATTTAACAGGATTTGAAACTTCACTTTCCTTCATATGCTAATGTATCCCTTTTCCCTGAAAATGACTCAACAGGTATCTATGAAAAATGAAGGCAAAGAAGATGAGTCACAAGACTGAAGCATCAAGTCATATCCTGCTCCTAAAAGCAAGATAAAGTTTCTCTATTAGGTCACTCTTACTGGTAGCTTTTCAAAAAGAAAAACAGCCTTCTTTTCTCTGTGCTGTACAAATCCTGGAAGATTTGGACAAGAGTTGCCCATCCATTTCATAGAAAGAATAAGGAGAATACAGGAGCTTTCAGTTCAGCATTCAATACCATCATTCCAGACACTCTTCTAAGTAAATTAAACCAATTATCGGTACCTGAACACACTTGTAAGTGGATCATAAGCTTCCTAACAGACAGGAAGCAGCAGGTGAAGCTAGGCAGAGTCACATCCGATACTTGTACAATCAGCACAGGGCCACCCCAAGGCTGTTGCTATCTCCACTTCTCTTCTCCCTATATACCAATGACTGCATCTCAAATGATCCATCTGTTAAAATACTGAAGTTTGCTGATGACACAACAGTGATTGGTCTCATTCGAGACAATAACGAATCTGCATACAGACAGGAGGTTATAAAACTTGCCTCGTGGAATTATTGAGTCTATCATCTGCACCTCTGTAACTGTCTGGTTTGGTTCTGCAACCCAACAGGACAGACACAGACTTCAGAGAGTAATTAGGACTGCAATTACTAGGAGTAATTAGGACTGCAATTACTACCCACGTGCCTTCAATTGAGGAATTGGATACTGCACAAAAAGAGGGCTGTGAAAGTATTTACAGATCCATCACATCCGGGACTGTTTCAACTCCTTCTCTCAAAAGGACGCTAAAGAGCACTGCACACCAGAACAACTAGACACAAGAACAGTTTTTTCCTGAAAGGCATCACTCTGCTAAACAAATAACTCCCTCAACACTGTTCAACTATTTACAAAGTATACAGTACTATTACTGTTAATCTTCTCACCACTCCTTATCAACCATCCCCTCCCACTTGACTGTGTGATTTGGGATAGTATGATTTGATTGTTGATTGTACCCTATGACTATCATTAAGTCTTGTAAGTTATGATTCTTGATTCTTAATGAATGTACCTTTTATGTCAATACTGAGAGTATTTACACCAAGACAAATTCTTTGTGTGTCCAATCACACTTGGCCAATAAAGTATTCTATTCTCACAATTTTAGAGCTTTTCACATGAGTAATTACCAATATTACAGCATTCAAGACTTCGTTGAATGAAATATCCTTCTGGGTCCAGTTCCAAGTGGGGAAAAAGACACTGGATTCATGGAGGTTGCTTGGAAAGATGCTTTATTGATGGACAGGTTCACATGCCTTGGATGAAGGGACAAAATGCTGAGTCCCTTGGTTTTATGTCCTCTGTTGGGATTTGAATTTGAGCTTGTATTCTGATTGGTTGTCAGACTCCCATGGGGCCATGCAGGGGCAACTCTGTAGGCTGTCCTGAGTTCTAGACTTGATTGAGCCTTGTTGGATGATGTAATTAAAGGGCTTTGGGCAATTCCTATTATGGCTCTACCTGCAGGAGATAGATCTTTGTTATGTAGAATAGGCTGGCCCAGGCCTTAATGGAACATTAGCAAAGGTAGGGGGGCTGACTTTCTGGCTCTCTTGAGTTTCTACTTCTCTTTTAGGGGAAATATTCTGCTTTTTAATATATCCTAACATATTTCATTTTCCTAGGAAGCGGGTGGGTTTTAACAATTTGATACCTGTAAAAGAATATTTGTAGCTGGGGTGGGAATGAGAGGTCATTGGTGCTCTGAGCTCGGCTGTTTCCTTACAAAGTTTCATCATTACCCAAAACTAGGTAACTTAGATGTTACCTAGTTTGGGTAATGAAACCTCTGAAAGAAATCCACCAAGCTCAGAAAGCACCAACGGATCCCTCATTCAAAACTGTCCAATACAGCTCAGCCTGTACTTATCAGCTCCAAACCTCCACTGCTTATCTCTAAATATCAGGGATGATTTACTGCTCTCTTGAAGCAGCCTATA
The DNA here is from genome assembly GCF_049901715.1 of Pseudonaja textilis. Lineage (NCBI taxonomy): Eukaryota > Metazoa > Chordata > Lepidosauria > Squamata > Elapidae > Pseudonaja > Pseudonaja textilis. The sequence continues at coordinate 121,616,847 of NC_141991.1, read as the reverse complement.
GCAACCTGCAAACCAACGATAGAGCTCTACTCTTGCAGCCACGGAAATCTGTGAAGCCGAGAGGCGCAAAAAAGGAAAGACTTCGAGAGGATGCCATGCCCCAACGAAGTGGGATGGAGTTAGGCAACCGGCCCACGGACTCCCCGCCTCCTGATGGGCGAAACACCCTGCAGGAAACGTCCCAACAGCTCCATCCATCCATCCATCCATGCGGGCGGTCGTGTGTGGTACTACCAGCCGGAGCCAGGGGCCGCTTCTTTCTACCGACCAGAACCGGGATCTCGGAGTTGAACGGAGTCTCCCGCGGGGTGGGGGAAAGAAAGTGAAAGGCGTAGTAGCGCTACTTCGGAGAAACAAGCCAGGACGAAGTTTCCCTTTATCGCTCCCCGCACTTTATCCGTAACTGTGGGAAAAAGCCCTTTAGGTCCATTCTGACTCCTTCCTTCCTTCCTTCCTCCACGGGTCGCGGGAGCCGGACAGGGCCCCACTTGGACGATTACATTCCTCCCCCGACTTCACCCGAAACCGCCCCCAAATCACCCGAAGTCGGAAAAGTTTTCCCTTCCGATTAGATGTCAAAAAAATAATAATTCGGAGGATCCTTTGTTCACTTACCATGTTTCGTGGGAACCGGGATTCCGAGTGGGGGGGAGCACCTCCAACAAACGGGTCGAGAGTCCTCCTCACTAATCGACCCGTTTAGGAAGCCGCCAGTGAGCCAAAACTTCTTTTGGGCTAAAGCAAACTCGGGCGGGGCATTTTATAGCGTTTGGGCGTGTCCTAAGGCACGCGGGGCGTGGTTAAAGTGGAAGGTGACGAGGGAGGCAGGTTTTGCTTTACTTTCCTCGCCCGTCAGCTGCCGCCTAATTGGCAGGCTCGAATGTCCCGAAACCTGAACGGAATGACATGCGCAAGATAGAATGAGGCGAGGGGAAGCGTGGGGGGGTGGCTGCACCCACTGGCGGCCCCCAAAGCGGGTGGGTCATGCGCTCTCTCTACCCCTTCGCCTCGTGGATCCAGAAGAGACTTCGCCGTCGATTTTGGGATCATGCTATAAAATGCCTATCAAAAAGAAATTAATTCTAGCTAAGTTTTGTTTCCAGGAAAACTGAGGCGCCTCGCTCACTCTGAACCATAGCGAGGCCTTTCTCTTTGATAGCATTGAACTCCCGAGGCAAAAGCTTCCCTCAGGGGGAAACCTCTTCTCTCCGGTCTTTTGTTGCGGAGGGGGGCGGGGGGGGTAAACGGTGTGCGAAGCCGGGGAAGTAACCAGGCGGATTTATGGAAAAGTTTTAGGCGAGAGAAAGGGACGACGTGTTGAAGAAGAACCTCCACCGGCAGCCAGAGGTGGGAGGGGCGGGAAGAGTCGCCCTGTTTTCAAAGTGCCGTCGCTGCACATTCCGAAAAGATGGCGGGGCTGGTCCGCTGCGGCAGAAACAAAGCGCCGGCATACCTTTGGCGGAGGAAGGTCAAGCGAGCAGGGCTCCTGTGTCACACTGAGCTTCTCTTCAGGGAGTCCTCATGAAATATTTAATATTTGCGATGACAGACGGCTGCCTTTAAAAAAAATGATATACTCCCCCTTCTTTCAATTATCTCTTTTTTTTTCCCCGTCAGCAGGCTGAGCTTTCATGGCTGGGTTCACATCACATGCTAAGGGTTCACATAAGTGCCAGAACAAAAAGACCACACTGTGGTTTAATGGAATGGCCTGCAACGTGTTCCTTGAGTCCATAAGGTAATTTTGGTTTGACTTAGCTGTAGCTAGTTTTTGTTGTTGTTAACGGGATGGTATAAAGCAGGGTCTGTGCTGTGTGGCTGCACCCAGCCCATTCCTTTATATCAGGGTCTCCCAACTTGGCAACTTTTAAGACTTGTGGACTTCAACTCCCAGAATTCCCTAGTCAGCATGAAGACCTTGGTAATAAAGGAATGGGCTGGGTGCAGCTACACAGCACAGAGAACTGGTCTCATCAGAATAGGATTAAATTGCTGGTTTAGATGTTGTGTAGATCAGGGGTCGCCGACCTCAGGAACCACCAAACTGGAAATTTTAAATCCCATGGACCAGAGACCCTGGGAAAATCCCAAAAAAACTCTGCAGGAAAATTCCTCAACCCGTTTTCCTACGGATCAATTGTTCTTTATTTGGGATCACAGGATACTGTCTCCAGCTCCATTGGGGGAGAGACTTTTTGGCTTCATGCAAGGAAAGCAGCAGAAACAGCAGAAGTCTGTTTTTTTCTCCCCCAAACTCTGCCAGAATGGCACAGCCTCTTGGAGCAGGATGCCTTGCAGGGTCCCAAAGACTCATTTCTGGTAGGGTTTGGGGGAGAGAAACACTTTTGCTGCTTTCCCTTGTGTGCAGCCAAAAGAAGTAGCCCGGAGGCCAGGCCAGGCGCTTGGGTCGAGTTTCCACCCTCCACCCTCTCCCCCACTATCTCATGTTGTTTGCAATGCGACGCAGGCCATGTGGGTGATGCAGCCTTGTGTTCCCACGCAGCCTGGATTAATCGCTTTGGGTGGTGCTTTGGAGGTAACATTTCTCTGCGGACCACCAAAATTTTCTCATGGACCACCAATGGTCCCCAGCCCACTGGTTGGTGACCACTGGTGTAGATAGTGTCTGGGTAGGAGCTTCCTTTTGCAGAGGCACCCAAACCATTACTGCAGTTAGTAGAAGCTGCTCTCATGTAAGAACACGTTTGAAGTGGGCTGGAAACACAAACATTGTAAGGCTAGTACAGGTTGCAATCTCCACCATTATTGTTTTTATGAATTTGGTGGAATTAATAATCTTCAGAGCACAGTTCATTATTATCCAAATGGGAATTGCCTGCTTATCACTATGTTGCCCGGGGATAATACACAGAATTAGCAAAACTGATTATGCTCAGAGCCACTCGGGAGGCTGTTTCCTATCTGAGCATGCATACCATACAGGTAACGTCATCTGTCCATGTGGCTGTAGTTCCGCTATTCAGCTGTGTGGCAGCCCATCTGACTTTGCCTGAGAGGAGTGGCTTATGTCATCTTACCTCCTCACCCCAAGGTATGAATATGCTCCTTTTTTATGTCATAATCCCAAGGTAGTCTGAAGCCGTCTTTAATTCCTCCTGTTTTAAAATAAGTATTTTCTTTCTCCATATTTGGTTTTGCATCTACAATGCTTCTTCACTAATGTGGTTTGACACAATCAGGCTGAGATGTGCTCAGTTCTTACTATACAGAATAAAGAATAACAATTGGAAGAGACTTCAGAGGTCTTCTTGTCCAACCCCTTGCTCAAGCAGGACATCCTACCTATGCCATTCTGGATAGATGGTTGCCCAATCTCTTCTTCGCTTTCTGTAGGAATAGGTCCCAGCATTGCCCTCCAGGATCATTTAATTCTGGGCTTTAGCAGAGACCAAACATCGGATTCCTGCAGAAGTGCTTGTCAGGTGTTCCATAGATTCCTTATTCACATATATACATACTTTTTGTACACAGAATAACAAATTCAAAGGGACCTTGAAGGTCTTCTGGTTCAGTGGTCGCCAACTGGTGTACTGTGGCCCACTGGTGGGCCGTGAGAAAATTTTGGTGGGCCGCAGAGAAATCTCACCCCGTGATTCTGTGAGCAACTCAACCTGCCTGCTTTGCCTGATTTTGGGTAAAAGTTGCTCTTTTTTTAAATAAAAAATTCAATATTTACATAGATGGTGTGTTGTGAGTTAATTTTGTGAGTTTGCTTGCTAACAAATATGAGTTTGCTTGCAAGCAAATTTTATGTGACAAACTGAGCTAGCCGATGGCAGATAGATAGATCTCTGAATGAATCTGTGATTCTATGAGCAACTCAATCTGCCTGCCTGCTTTGCCTGATTTTGGGTAAAAGTTACTCTTTTTTTATAAAAAAAATCAATATTTACATAAATATTTATAATATTTACATAGAGATAGATACAGATAATCAGAGTTGGAAGGGACCTTGTAGGTCATCTAGTCCAACCCCCCGCCCAAGCGGGAGACCCTACACCATTTCTGACAAATGGCAGTCCAATCTCTTCTTGAAAGTCTCAAGTGATGGCACTCCCACAATTTCCGAGGGCAAGCTGTTCCATTGGTTCATTGTTCTCACTGTCAGAAAGTTTCTCCTTGTTTCTAGGTTAAATCTCTCCTTGTTCAGTTTCCATCCATTATTCCTTGTCTGGCCTACAGGAGCTTTAGAAAATAGCTTGACCCTTTCCTCCCTGTGGCAGCCCCTCAAATATTGGAAGATTGCTATCATGTCTCCCCTGGTCCTTCTCTTTACTAGACTAGCCAAGCCCAGTTCCTGCAACTGTTCGTTGTACGTTTTAGCCTCCAGTCCCCTATCATCCTAGTTGCTTTTGTCTGTACTCTTTGTACAGTCTCAACATCTTTTTTATAATGTGGTGACCAAAACTGGATGCAATACTCTAGGTGTGGTCTTACTAAGGCTTTATAGAGTGGTATTAGTACTTCCCTTGATCTTGACTGTATCCCTCTGTTAATACAACTTAGGGTTGCATTAGCTTTTCTGGCGGCAGCTGCACACTGTTGGCTCATATTTAGCTGGTTGTCCACTAAGACTCCAAGATCCCTCTCATAGTTACTGCTATTGAGCCTGGTTTCCACCCAGTCTATATGTGTACTTTTGGTTTTTCTTGCCTAAATGTAGGACTTTACTTTTCTCTACATTGAATTTCATTTTATTAGTTATGGCCCAGTGTTCTAGTCTGTCAAGATCCCACTGGATCTTGAGCCTATCTTCTTGGGTGTTAGCTATTTCTGCCAGCTTAGTATCATCTGCAAATTTGGTAAGTTCCCTTTCTATTCCCTCATCTAAGTCGTTAATGAAGATATTGAAGAGTACTGGGCCTAAGACAGAACCTTGTGGCACCCCACAGCTTACTTCCCCCTTACTTCCCATATAAACTTAGGCCCATTAAGGACTACTCATTGAGTATGGTTTGCCAGCCAGTTGCGAATCCATCTAGTGGTGGTGCTATGGCAGCCCCTCAAATACTGGAATACTGCTATCATGTTATCCTAGTTCTTTTCATTAGACTAGACATACAGGTCGTCCTTAAGTTACTATCACAATTGAGCCCAACATTTATGTTGCTAAGGGAAACATTTGTTAAGTGAGTTTGCCCCATTTTGCAACTTTTCTTGCCCCAGTTAAGTGAACTATTGCATGTGTTAAGTTAGTAACACAGTTGTTAAGTGAATCTGGCTTTTCCTTTAACTTTGCTTGTCAAAAGGTTGCAATAGCTGATCACATGACCCCAGGACACTGCAACTGTCCTAAATACAAATCAGTTGCCAAACTTCTGACTTTAGATCACATGACCATGAGGATGCTGCAATGGTCATGTCACTTTTTTCAGTGCTGTTGTAACTTGAACGTTCATGACATAGAATAGAATTCTTTATTGGCCGAGTGTGATTGGACACAAGGAATTTGTCTTGGTGTAAATACTCTCAGTATACATAAAGAAAAGATACATTCATTAAGAATCAAGAATCACAACGTATAACACTTAATGATAGTCATAGGGTACAATCAACAATCAAATCATACTAGGAAACAATCGATATAAATTGTAAGGATACAAGCGACAAAGTTACAGTCAGACAGTCACAAGTGGGAGGGGATGAGTGATGAGTGATGAAAAGATTAACAATAATAGTAGTACAGATTTTGTAATAGTTGAACAGCGTTGAGGGAATTATTAACATGAACTGTTGTAAGTCAAGGACTACGTGTACTCAATTCCTGCAACTGTTTTTCACATGTTTTAGCCCCCAGCCCCGTAAAACTCAGTACACCCTATGTACAAGGCTCCTTATCTACACATATTGCACTCTTTTGGAAAAGAGGCACTCCTATTGCCAGAGTGAAAGTGGCCAAGACCAAATAAATCCCTTCTGGTACTTTGCTTTATTGTTGCCGGATTTAATGAGAGCATCTTGAAAACCTGACAGAGAGGCTTTCTTCCCACTTCGTACATCAAAGAGTTTGTAGGGCAATCTTGGTTCCCTCTTCCCTTTCAGGGCTGATCTGATGTTTACGTAAGAGTTGTTGAATACTTTATTCAAGGCCATCTCTCTACTCCTTTGCATTTACCACATCTGTGTTGGAAAGAGCAAAATATTTAGGGTCAAGGAAAGGTAATTGTTCAGAGGAGAAATTGTACTGTATGTAGGAGTCATAAATTGCTTTGATGGTGCTAGTTCTTATGTTGTTTTTATTGTGTCTTTAGGAAAGGTGGTGTTTGAACATAAGAGAGCAGCTAATGAGGTGCCACACGGAAGGCGAATCTCTGATTGATTCCCTTCAAGCTGTTCCAGTGATGGTTGAGATATTGGAGCCAGTTGATCTAACGGTTAAGGCACTATCAGGCTAGAGGAATGTGAAAGCTGGCTGGGTGGATCAGTCATCCTCTCTCAGCCCAACCCATCTCACGGGGTGGTGGTTGTTGTGGGGAAAACAGGAGAGCATTGTGTGTTTTCTCTGCCGAGTTATTTATGAAAGCAATAAAGGTGAAATATAAATAAAATAATAAAATATATCTCATTTCAACAACCCAATGGCTAAAAATCTACTTTCAGACTGAACCTCACCCAGGATTTGGGGAATGTTTAACTGTTGCTTGATTTTCCATTTTCCTCCAGCATCTCTTCCTGTCCCCCATCCCTCCAAAGTACAAAAGCTTTACAGGTAATCCTCTTCCCAGTAGGCAGAGAGTACCTGTGCCATCTACGCAGTTTAAGAGTCAATGGGATTTGGGATAGTTAGTTAGGATTTGAGAGCTGTCCCCTTAAGGGAGTGCATCATGGTAAATGTAGTTAAGGTGTCCTGGGAAATGCAGCCCATGTCATGTGGCCACATCTGTAATCCTGACTGGTCACTAAATTGACCTTTGTTGGGTTGGGGGAGGCTCCCTCACTCTTGCCTGAACACAGCCTCATGGTGGCAGCTTTACCCCCCCGCCTCTGCTACTATGGGATGAAATATAGAATAGAAAGATTACTATCATTTTACACTACGATTTCAACTATGCAAAGAATTGGACATTAGATGCATCTCGACATAACTGTGAGTTACCTTGAGGATACCTAATATAATCCAATAAACTTTGTATGGAAGAATTTGTAGAGTTATCTATCTGTCTTTATATTCAGCAAGCGAATCAAAAGACAGAATAGTACCAGAGAAAAAGCCATGGCACGGGTTGAAGTTTCACGGAGCACCTTGAATGGGAACTTAGAAAAACTTCTGTCCATTTTATTCTGCACCCCTCCTACACCTCTGACCAGTCAGCTGGGCTATTTTTTGACATAGGCTTAGCACTCTTTTTTAGGGACACGGTGGCTCAGTGGCTAGAGATGCTGAGCTTGTCGATCAGAAAGGTCAGCAGTTTGGCAGTTCAAATCCCTAGTGCTGCATAACGGAGTGAGCTCCCGTTACTTGTCCCAGCTTCTGCCAACCTAGCAGTTCAAAAGCATGTAAAAATGCAAGTAGAAAAATAGGGACCACGTGCGCCTCTGGTGTTTAGTCATGCCAGCCACATGACCACGGAGACATCTTTGGACAGCACTGGCTCTTCGGCTTTGTAACGGAGATGAGCACCGCCTCCTAGAGCTCGAAACGACTAGCATATACGTGTGAGGGGAACCTTTAGCACTCTTTTAGAAACATACTAGACCCATGTTCAGAAATCCCGATTGACAGGACAAAGAACCACCACATACATACATCCCAAACGTGTCGAGGAACTTGCTTAATCTGCCCCACAGAGATTCAGAAGAGAAACTGGAGGTTGGTTTTTCCTCCAGCAGAAGGAGGGCAATCTGAGTCAGGGAGCCCGTCAATTATCTTGTCCCGCATTAAAGCAGTAAGGTCAGCAGATCTCTCCAGTCTCCTTAGCGGGAAAAAATAGAGACTGGCAATCAGAGCACCACAATTTGTACCAGTCTAATGTTCTGCCAGCTCAAGAACTGGTGGATTGTAGTTTAATTTGACCTTCTGACTGTGCCTGGCATCCTGACAGATGAATGGAGGCTTTGTTTCAAAGCTTATGTTTAAAATTATACAAGTCTGGAAAGGAAGAAGTATATAGGATTTTGTTTTGTTCTTCGCTTACTATAGCAGGGGCTGAGTTTCAGAATATGTTCTTCCTTTATCTAGTGTTGCCTTTTTAAATTTCCCCCTAAGAATGATGCTTATTCTTAATAATAGTGCCCGTTCATCTCATATTGCTGCTTTTTATCTCACTTTGTCTCTCCAAATTGCCATTGGCTACTTGAATGTGAAAGGGTTATTTAATATATTGCCACTACTCTGGCATCTTTTGCCTTTAACAAGGTTAATTAAGTTTTGGTCCCTGAATTGGAAAAGACAAAAGGACGGCATATATGGAGAATCTGCGTAGAATCATACATTTTAGTCCAGCGCCTTCTTCAAACCTGGACTGTGTAATTGGTGTAATTACTGTGTAATTCAACATCATATGTCATGTGAACCCAGATAATGGAGTTACTTAAGTAAACCATGGCTAATAATAGTAAGTGTTATACAAATAATGGGTAAAGGAAATTTATTAAAAATAATCTAGCACGTTACTTTCCAAAAGTCTTGACCTACAGTTTATTATCTTTAGCCAACATGATTCTTAGAGTTGGAAAGTTGAGGAAATCTGGACTAATGCTCCCATTTGCAGATACTGGTACTCCTCTATAAAAATGCCACTGCATTTCACATTAAGGTTATAGCTGAGTTCACATAATACATAAAGTCAACATGAAACAGATCACAATCAGGCTCAGGATGCTGTGTGCCTATGATCATAAATCAATCAGTATGATTTTTAAATTCTAGCTTATGACAGTGTGTGAACCAATTGTTCTATTAAACCTTGCTTAGAGAAAACATGTTTTGACACATCATGCAACACATTTCTTGGTTTTGCATGCCACCATAAAATAAATTGCTATTGACTAATTCATCCAACAAGTTTAGTTAGTTTATAATTCAATGATTGACTAAATCATGGTTAACCATGGATAAACATGTCGTGCAAACACAGCCACTGAATGGATATAATATTCTTGCTTTATTCTGAGCTCTGACTGACGTGGTTATCTAAGTCCTCTAGAGCTTATAGCACAGAAAAAAGCAAGGACATTCACTGATAAATTGCCACCTAAAATCTCTACAGATGTGAGTTTTATTACTTCATGTGTCAGCCTATGTTTACTTTGGGTGTAATTGTCAGAAGGGATCTTCTACATATAGTGTGCCTTCCTTACACAGATTAACAGCAGGGGTTTCAGTCAAGCATGTCCTTTGAATAAGTCTTTAAGACTTTAGACCTGGTTCTCTCACATAACTTTCCTCCAAGAATCTAAAGGCTGTTTTCAAAGAGTTTTTAAATAGCTTTTATCCAAGCACTGATTATGCCTGTTTTCTCTCTCTCTTTTTTTAATCTTCCCCTGCACTAGTCTACCATTTCAGAGTAATTAAAATAATTCTCAAGGTTGTAGATCTGAATGTTGCCTAATTCCCTTCTACAAACATATTTAATTGCTTTTCTTTTGCAGAAACATTGCCAGAATCGAATTTATTTCTGGAAATACTCCCAGACACAAGTTGCTAAGAGAACATTGATTATTTTATGTATAAATAATCACAATGTAAAGACTTTGACAATTGCAGTGTTTTAAAAACAGACATTATAACCTCGGAAGCAAAAAAAAAAAAAAAACAGATCAGGGAAGGAGAGAATGAACATAAACAATTTTGACTATGAAACTTACTACCATATAAGATAATAGATCTGAATATAAAATTAGCCTGAAACAGAACTAGCTGTCTTTTCGGGCAGAGATTTATCTTCAGGATTTCTCATGAGATTCTAAATTGGGAATATACTGGAAAAAGCTGTGTGAAGGATTGAATGATGATTGAACTGTTAAATGTTAAAACTTAGGCATGTCCAAGTAAGTTCCTCAAAAACTACAAGGAGGAAATGGTCTTAGTTCAACTGTAAATAGAATATTTTAACTCTTTGCAGCCTTTTCTGCAAAGAAAATATAGATACAATATAGAAGCAATATAGAAGCAGTTCCTTGCAACCTAATTAAGCTGTGGCTATATACGGTAGGATGCAGATGCTGTTGTATTATGAGAATTAATCCATCTCTCATGAACCCTTAGATAAAGATAGGAAGGAGTGTACATGGAAGCAGAATACTTTTTAGTGCTTGTATACTGTAGATGAATTATCAGAAAATATGTCTATGGAGATTCTCAGTCATCCAGATTATGGTAGTTGCACAGGTGCTTTTTCAGGAGGCAACTGAACTTCTTTGTTTTTCTTTGAAGACGTTTCGCTTCTCATTTAAGAAGCTGCTTCTTGGTCGGAGCTGAAAAAGCTTCTTGGGTAAGAAGCAAAACTTCTTCAAAGAAAAATAAGAAACCCCAGTTGCCTCCTGAAAAAGCACCTATGGGACTACCATGACCTGGAGGACTGAGAATTGCTACTGACATTTAGCTATGCACTTTGGGATGAACACACTTCAAATGGTGCAGGAGATGAACGGATTTCCAGAAAAACTGCTAAAAGAAAACTCTCTAAAAGAATGCAAATGACCAGTTATCCACAAGGAGTATAAATCCTTCCATTCCCCACCATCCTGTCAGAGCTGAAGAAGCTTCTTGGATGAGAAGTGAAACATCTTCAGAGATAAACAAAGTCTAGTTGCCTTCTCAAAAAACACCTTTGGGGCTATCAGAAAAGATGCTGCAGTTTTATATTTCTGCATTTAATCTCAGTAAAATAGGTACCAGTCCTAAGCTAGTTTTCTTATAATGCTAAGCTACGAATCTATTTTAGTGACTAGATTCAGTCTACACACTCAGCCACAGTATAATTTAGCATGACATACTGTTATAAACTCAAATTTATGCCTCTGAGTCCAGAGAACTGGCAACACTCAATATAACAATATTTTATTCATATGCTAGCATATTTACATAAACCTATCCCCAACCCCATACAGATATTTTTGATTGCAATTCTGTGTAAAAAAAATTTTTTTTTGAGCTAAACATGTAAGATGTTCTCACCAAGAAACTATAAAAATAGTTGTATGAAAGCCAAGCCAGATAATACATTGGGAAAGAAAAGTTATGTTAGCCTGGACTCACAGTTAAGGGCCTTATTCTCTCAATGGCTCTGACTGGTAGACTTTGGTTAAGTTTCCTTGACTGCACAGCATGCCCTCATATACTTTCTCAATTCCCAGGATCCACCCAGGAATTGAATATTATGCCAGCATAGCTCTAGCCAGCTGGGACTGCCAGCGTGTTGAACTGTATGTATTCAGATGTACAGGCAGATAAGTCAACCCACATCATGAACTCGTGTGCACATCTACATAGGTTATTTTGTTGGCAGCCAGGTGCTATTCTTGAAAACTCTGCTTTCTTCCCTATCAACCTCTTCTGTCTTCCATGGGCATTAGTGCAAGAGGTCCATTCGGTTTACAATGGATGCATTTTGAATGCAACTGTCATGAACTGCATGTGAAGGAATGCATGAAATAAGTTTCTAGCCTGTAAATGATTGTGCAAAGACATCTAGCCAAGACTGCCTCCACACACATTCACATGCCCACACATATTAATCAGGGAGCCTAATTTACATTTATATGTGATTCGTTACAGGTTTTCTACTTCTGTCCATACTCAGCGTTCCTTTTAATTGTAGGGCAGGCCTTCTTTATCTAACATTTCAAAGTCCACTGCCAAGGTTTCAGTCTTCTCTGACCAATGTTTCAATTAAACATTGTGGGATCTGATGGAATTCAGGATTCTTCTCCATTCCCAGGCATTTGTTCCATCACTGGAAACATCACATCGGACAATTTGGGCAGGAAAGGGATGACACAGCTTATTCTGAAGTTGCCTCTCAATAACATTTCCCTCTGGAAAAGAATTGCTTATTGTTTTCTGCTAGGGTTTCATGCCTTCAGTGTGGGTAAATTAGATTTATTTATGTAAGAAACAAACTTAAACCACTTAAACCACTCCAAATTACAGGGGAGTGAGTATGATTCTAGAACCCCCTCTGACTCCACTGTTTTGGTCCTATACTAGTTTTTATATAATCATGTGATAATGAATTATTACCAAAAAATGAATGACTCTTTATACCAGATGTACATGCCAAAGATACAAATCATTTTCCTTAAACTAAGCCAAAAATGAAGTGAGCTGAGCTTAGAGCTAGGTTAAAAAAGTAATTGCAATAATATGCATTTTTGCTGTGATTTTTTAATAAATGACAATAGAACCTTCTTGAGGATGGTGATCCTTCACCAGAAAACTATATAACTGCTTGTATGTAGTCATTTGCTTAGGAGATCTATGCTCTGGGTTCCTTGATCCAGACAGATTGGATACGATTTTGTGCTTGGATAACTTCCTAAGGAAACTTGCCAACAAAGATAGTGTTGCTATGTAAAAATGGGAAGTGAATTCAGTTCCCTCACGTGCATTAACAGGAAACTAAGATGGTCTCCACAACATACATTCAGACGGAGGAAAAATTTACCAAATAGATAAGATTTTATAAGGCAGTTGTTGCAAAGTACCAGTTAATAACTATTATGTCACTAATATTTATGAGAATGCTATAGTCCAGATAAATCTTTCCAACAATTTTTCCTATCTGATGTCATCAGGATATGTTTAATTACATTTCCCAATATTTCCAGCCAGTATAGGGCTTTAGTCAGAGATTCCAGAATTGCTGTTTGGGACCAACACCTTGAAGAAACTAGGTTGGAGAAATCTGGCTTTAAGGTTACAGTTGAGAACAAAGTTAGTTTGTGAAGAACAGCTGGAAAAGGCTGTTTAGCTCAGGAAGCATGCACCTTGCTATTTCGAAGAATGCATGTTCCCTATTTTAAAGCCCCAAAGTCTACCATGAAATATGGATTTTTTTTTTTACGGTCTCTTTAGCTTTTCATTATCACACTCTAATTGGCAGTGCTTCTTCTTTTCAAGAGATAATCATACAATGCAGAAGGTTTATACATGGGGAAGTCCATCCTGCACAGCAGGAACTTCAAAATAAAGATAAATGTTGAAGCAAAACAGGAATTTAATTGAAAAACATGGGCAGGGAATGTGTAAATCCCAGACTGCAGGAATTGGTGAGGGAGGGGAACTAACAATTTCCTGGAGTTTTGTCCATAAAAGGTTTCACTGAGAATTTCATGTTCCATTCCGATTGGAGTTGCCTGTAATTGCTGGGAACATTTAAAAATAGATAAAGTGTGTTAGCAACCTTCGCATGAGCATGTTGCCTTCATATTTTATTTCTCAAGGTCAATCAGTGTTAACTAAAAGATAACAGTTTGTATACTGTATGAATATGATCAACGGGGTGGTAATTTTCTTAAATTTTAAGCACAGCAATAAGAAATAGAACAAGGAAAAGGGGGCGATGCTATGCCCATGATGGGGAATTTGGGCAATGATCCAATACTGGGATTTTGCTGATTTATTATACCAGTTTAAGCCAAGAATGCTAACAGGGGAAAGCTATGGGGCTTTACTTTTCTGACAAGCCTCTAATCCCTCCTCAGCTTGGCTCTCACAGTTTCCTTGAAAAGGAATTTATAGAAGCAAAAAACTTTTTCTTGATTCTGGATGTCAGGGGGCAATGCTTTGCCATGGGAAAAAGTGGAAGATCTTTTTTCAACCCATATTTATAGTGACTGCATGGCAAGCTTATTCATGCTTAAAGGAGAATATTTGTGGCTCAGGATTGAAATGGGGGAAACTTGGTGCTGTCTGAGCTTAGTTTTGTTGCAGACATTTCAATACCAAAACTAGGCAACATCCTCAATGCTATGTTACCTAGTTTGAGTAATGAAATGTCTGCAAGAAAACATTCAAGCTCAGACAACACCAAGGTCCCCTCATTAGCCACACTTCATTGAACTATGTTTTATTTTGACATAATTCCATTTCCTTGGTTGTTCTTAAACACAAATTACAATGTGGGTCAGTACATCTTGGTACTACAACCATTGTAATGGTTGATATTATCATTGTCTACCCCATGATGGATTAATTGCTACTGGACGAAAAACAAACAAAAAAGCCCACATCATGAAGCATGCTTTCTATCTTGTTATGATATATACAGAATAACCTTTGAGTAACAAGGATATGCACATGGAAACGTTAATGAGAGTAGTTATGAATAATTATTCAGCCACACACAGCTACACTGAATTGAGTTAAAGTTTAAGAAATAGCACAGTCTAATAAACAGTCCAGGTTATATACGTTTAACAGTCCAAAGAATATCCAATTACAAAGTCTTCTTACCGGTTGCCTTTGTCATTTACAGTAAACAAAGATATCAAAGTATAAGTACTACAACAAAGAGACAGAATGTCACAGAGAGAGCATGACAGAGAGAGCAAGCCATAATCTCTAGGTCTCTCTTATGGCAATTCACAATACAATCAACCAATCGGAACATAGTACAAATCAATACAGTATCTTTGTCTTAAAGCTACAAACATACATTGTTGGTTTATATATTGCCAACCCAACTAATTGGACAGATTCCTAACATATCTGTACTAGGTACTGTAAGTTAAAGGTAATGGTTTCCCTCATACACATGTGCTAGTCATTTCCGGTTCTAGGGGGCGGTGCTCATCTCCATTACAAAGCCGAAGAGCCAGTGCTGTCCGAAGATGTCTCCATGGTCATGACTAAACACCGAAGGCACATGGAACACTGTTACCTTCCCACCAAGGTGGTCCCTATTTTTCTACTTGTATTTTTACATGCTTTCGAACTGCTAGGTTGGCAGAAGCTGGGACAAGTAAAGGGAGCTCACTCAGTTATGTAGTGCTAGGGATTCGAACCACCGAACTGCCAACTTTTCTGATCGACAAGCTCAGCATCTTAGCCATTGAGCCGTGTCCCTCTGCTAGGTACTGTAGTCAGTACCAAAATGTAGTAGCCATTGGTATATATTAATCTTGATCTGTGGTGCATCCTTTGACATAACTCAGCTGAGCTGCTTCCACATGCTGGAAAGGTGAAACTTCCTGCCTCGGCCTCTTATGGTTGCCTTAATCTTGATCTGCCTTTGGTTGAGTTATCACAGAACAGAGGAAGGTAAGCTGGAGGGTGAAGAATCATAAGAAAAGTGGGGGCTCAGGGAAGAAGACAACAGGTTGAAATCTGCACGAGAGACCAAGACAGAGAACTTGAGTGGCTGAAAACTGAGAAAGGCTAGCTAGCAGATGAAGAAAAATAATTAGAATTGGCAGAGAGCCCAGCTGACAAAATGAAAGTCCGCAATTCCACAAAGTAAAAGTTTAAACTTTTGAAGCAGGTGGGTGAACGATGCATCTGGAAAAGGTGTGTCATGAACAAACTGCTGCAGGCTTTCCATCATGTATAGAGTTCAGCTTTACAACATGAGAGAACTCACTAAAAACTGGTCCAAATTGCCTTTTGTGTTTGAAAGCTTACCTTGAATAGGCTAGGGAGTCTTATTGCCGGAGATCTGTGTTTTTGTTTGAATATGAGGACAACAGTTTACATGTCTCTCTTGCAAGGCATCAAACAGCAGGAAAAGTCACATCAGCCCCATAGATGACCTAGTTTTTCCTCATTCCAAACGGATGATCATAAAGAGGACTTGGATCTCTTGCTTTTTTCTCTGATTACCAGCCAAAAAACTCCACTGCCTAGAAAGTAGGAAATCTAAGTACAGTACTGTGAAATTGTGTTAAGTTTTACTTTCTCCCATCTGTTTTTTAGGCGCTCATTCCAGAGCCTTTGTGATAGAGTGGCCATGCTACAAAGATAAACGGCAAGTTACTAAGAAGAGATATTTTTGGAGAAATTCTCTGCTGAAGCACAATTGACCAGGTGGCTATAAAAGGACAGGGAATCTTTTTCAGTATTAGATTCGTGCTTTTTTCTTCAGCCACTTGAGCAAGTAGCCGCTGACCTGACCAGGTGGGAAGGGATGAAATAACATTGGTTTTGCCGATTAAAGTATCCATTTTTCCATGACTATGGGAAAACCAGGGATGGGGGTACTTTATATTTTAACCCTTTAAATCATCCTCTCCGCTCTGAGAGAATTGGGTTGGCAGTAAATTAGATGCTGGTTGTTCATGGGTTGTGCATCAAGACATCAAGATCTGAGAACAGTTCTGCTATGTCCCCTGCAGAGCAGAAGACCAGGATGAGTCGGCACCATTCAAGTCTAGTACAGCAAAGGGCTAGTTTCCCTCAGTCTCTAGGATTGCTGGTCAGGGGCAGTGTTGCCAATGGCAATGACATATGGTCAGTGCCATTTCATCTTCTGGACTGAAACTGGATGAAGAGCTATTGTGCTGATGTACTAATGGTGTATTTCTGATCTTCACAAAACTGTAATATCTTCCTATAACTTGTTCCTCTTTTACCATTTGCAATAAAAATGTCAAAGAACATTAGCTTGAAAGAGTCATTCCCTATAGGTCACCTGCCCATAAAAGGATGATGACTCTTATCATTTTATAAATATTAAGAATATTTTGCTTCAGAAAATACTATCTGAAGGAAATTAATGGTGTGTTTGCACCACTACTGATTTATTTGCAAAATATAGACAACTAAATATTTCTTCAGCTTCATAGCAATACAAAATTAAGGATTTTTGATAAGTTCTAGCATTTGGATTAGTAAGTGCTTTCCTCCAGAACAATCTGCAAACTCCTGATATGCTAGAACCACATCATATGAATTCCCCAGCCAGCTGGCAGGCAGCCTGATAGGGAGCTGTTTCTGGAAATTACCAGGTTATTTTTTTGGATGACTTCTTTGAACAGGAATATCTTCCCACAATACATTATAAATATTTAAAGCAGAAACAAAGAATTCAAGTTATTAATGGCTGCCATGTATTGTTCCTTAGCAATCCAAAAGGTATTTGGGGTTCCAAGTAAAACTGCAAGCTCAATCAGTGATATTTATCTTCAATTTAGCATGGCTGGAATTTTAGTCTGTGATCCTATAATGTATGTACCCAGAGATAAACATCCTCAAGTTCAAGATGTTTCCCTCCTAGATAGGTATGTTGCCATTGCCATCTTGTGTCATTCCAGAGCAATTAAGACTGCAGACTAATTAGATGTCAAGTTCTTGGCAGAAGCTCTTCACTGCTGTTATCACTTCAAATTTTAATTTTCTTCCAGCAGATGGAGCTAGAACAGAATTTTATAAATACCGTAGGCTTCTAGAACTACAGTACTCTAAGAACTGCAAGACTGCCTTTTAACTTTTCACCCTTTGGCAACATTTGTTTTTTTAAATGGACTCATTCAGATACAAGTCCAGATTAAGCACCCAACTAATCTGAATGCTAGACATTCAAGGTGCATTTTTAAATGCAAGTTCCCCCCTACTCATAATCAAAACTGGAATTTGGGGGAGCTTAAACTTACATTTCTGAAACAGGTAGAATCATTTACTGTGTGCTAAAGAGCCAGCAGTTAAATCCCAATATGTAAAGGAGTAACAGAATTAAGTCATTCTCCATGCTATAAAGCTTGCTGCTAGTTTTATCACAGCTTCCTAGAATCCTAGGCTAAATGGAATACATGTGTGCATAGACCAAATGATGGAAACCAGGACGTGTGTATCATTGATGTCCATACATGCATTCTAACTGCTGGTTCAGCAAGATAACGGGTTTAAAAAAGGCAACACAAGGTTGAAATTAATTCTTAGCTGCTATCTTTTTCCTCCCTATGGAAGCTGTAGGATAGGAAGAAAAATCTTCTTTTTGGAGTGGGGAGTTGACCAACATAAGAGTTCCCTGAGGAGTACATATTATTAAAAAGCTACAGTATGTACCATAATTATATGTATACTAGCTGCTTCAAGCTATTCCAAAGTTGTAAATGAACATGTGCCATATGCTCCTTGCTCTGTACAATTTAAAGGGGGAGATGATGTAATTGTCATACCCAGGTTTTTCAGATATCTGATTTTCCAGGCACTAAGCACGAGGGTCTGCCGCATTTACCATTTTTATAGAATCTAGCATGGCAGAAGCTGCCATTCTGTTTCATCAGCCTAGGATGTATAGGGCACCAATTCTCTAAGTGGGGTCTGGCGGTCCACAAGCCCCTTTTAGGCGATTCATGAAGTCAAATCAGTATATATTTCATTTTTTTGCAGTTTAATTTCAAATGTAGTAAATATTGATAAATATAATTCACCTAAATCGTACTCTTTGGAGTCCTCAATAATTTTTAAAGATTGTTACCGAATTTCAACTTCCATCTGTTTGTGGAGTTGTTGGTGCTCTCTGAGCTTTGTTGTTTGTTTGCAGACATTTCATTACCCAACTAGGTAACATCATCAGTAACATCTATTTGCATGCCCAAATGATTAGGGACACTGAGAGATCAGAGCTTCAGAACAAAATCTGAAAAGCCTACCCAAGAACTACAATACAGGTCAATGCGTTAAATACTGAATATAATATATTCTGATATATTGACATTTACAATCAATCAATTTTATTTCAATTAACCATTGGTAAGCTACCTAACAACGTAACTAAAAAGAAAAAAATACCAAACTTGTACCAGATGTTACAACATTTCCATTGCAGCAACAATAAAAGCACAGCTACTGTACAGGAGATAGTTTCATATCCAAGAGAAGTAGGATCAAATAACATCATTATCTGTTCTTCCTGGGTATTGATAGAGCATTCTAAACATCCCCATAGAAGTTATATAGTACAGGATTAATGTTTTGTCTCCCTAGATGCATAACAACAAAACAAAGCATTTAATGCAGTGATAGGAAATGATGGATTCAAATGACTTGGCTTCACAACTTGGCTAGCTTGTGAATATGTAGTGTTGAACTAGCTGTCCTCATCTTATGTTCCCTTACCATTAACAACCTAGGATCCTTAATGCAGTTTTATATTACAGGCTTATTATCCCACAGTCATCATTAATAGATGTGAACTGTGAGTTACCAGAAATTTGCAATAACCGAAGTGATGTTGTTCTGCTTGTAAGGCAATATCAAAATGCACACAAGGGAAAACTCAGCTTCCAGCACAAAAATCAAATCAACCCAGGGCAGCTTACTGATGATATGTTTGCTGGATGCCTTGCAAATAAATCCATATTCATTATGGCTAGGATTCTCTACATTTTGACTATAAAGTCTATAAAGATATACAATAGCTATATGGACAAAATCTACCTTTGTTGTTTCTGGAACAGGACACAAAGTTACAAATTCACCCTTTAGGAGAAGGAATAGTGCAAGTCTTAGTGAGATAGTGAAAAATAATAAATAGATCTGAATAATTATAGTCCTAGCACTAATATCCCCTTTTCAGTGAAAACAATTGAATGATAATGGCTGACCCAATGGATGTTTAAAGATCCATTTCATTTAAGGTTTAAGTCGGATTTTAATACCTAACTTGCCAAGTATTCATCATCTTTGAAAATCAGAAAGAATACAACCCTGTTGATTTTCCTGAACTTCTTGGCAGTTTCTGATATCATTAGTGAAGTGGTCGTCTGAATTATAGCAATAGTAATAGCACTTAGATTTAGAAAACCGCTCCACAGTGCTTTACTGAATTCTCTGGGCAGTTTACAACATCAGCATATTGCCCCCAGCAATCTGGATCCTCATATGGTGGAAACTGCTTTATAATGGCTGCATTCATAACTAGACGGAGCACAAAAGAATGCCATAGTAGTTACTGGGCTTCCAGAATCTTCTTTGGTATTTAATAACTGTGGAGCAACATATTTTAAAAAGCTAAAGTGTTGCAATACACAATAGAGTTTTATCTCTCCTGTTTATCAGATCCAAATGAGGCAATAGAAATGTTGAATCAACCTAGCTGTATTAATGGGGTAAATCAAGAAACAAGATTCTACTTGTAGTTTCTCTGTCAAGCAAATAGTGATCAATCTATTCTGGAATGGTTTTCTGAATCTATTATCTTTTTTTTAAAAAAAATATCTGGACAGGGCCTCAACATTCAGAATGCTGGAATAAATACCACAAAGACACTTCTACTGAACTTGCTTCTCTCTTTCACTAGAGGAAAAAGGCCTCTGTGGCATGAAATACCTTTAACCAGTTTAGGTTAGTGTGCCAGGTATACAGACATAATCAGGTAGTGATAATTTTGACAAAATCAGACACATACTGCAGAAGCTGTCTGGAAATGGTCAATTGTTTATTACCACCTACCTTTTCTATAGGAGCTTCTATTGGACCTTTTCTACAGACAGCACAGGTGTGATTCCTGCTTTTTACCCCATACTTTCCAGGTAAGGTTGGCTGAGAAAAAAACAACAAATAAAAGAGAATGTTTGTAGCTCAACTTGAACTGTAGAGTTCCTGCTGCTCTCTGAGCTTGATTGTTTGCAGATAATTCATTGTCTAAGTAAGTAATATTAGTACATCTAACTAGTCAAATAGGCAACATTTCACTTGGATGATGTTACCTAATTGGGCAGTGGAACAGCTGCATACAATCAATGTCAGGAAGTAGCAGAACTCCGAAGAGTAACTGACCCACAGAGATTCTAAGCCAGTGTTTTTCATCCCTAGCAATTTTAAAATGCGTGTGTACTTCCATTTCTGACATTCTACGCGAGCAATGCAGGCTGGGAAATTTTGGGAGTTCAAGTCCACACATTTTTAAAGTTGCTAAGGTAGAGGAACATAGGTCTAAGCTGAGGGAGTACTAGAATCTGGGTCTCCCTGCTCCTAATTTGACATTTTAACCATAATGCCCTACTGGCTTCTGCCAATTTCATGTCAATTACTAGTTATGAGTTCCAAATCAAGCCCATAAAGGCCATATTTTCTGAAGGTCAGAAGGTCGTTTTCATTTTCTCTGTGTTACTCTTAAAATTTATATGGCATAAGCATTTCATAATTATTTTGTCTGCTCTTTTTATTTACCTATTTTTAACTAGCACATCTTTTAATTATGAAAAATGTTGGGATTTCTGTGTATTTGAAACTGCCTTCAGTACCCTTGTTTTTTTTCAGGCAGATTTTGGAAATCAAAGAAGCAAACTTCTCCCAAGTTAATATCGCCCAGCATAGTCATTCTGCCATATAGTATATAAAATATACCAGTTATTGAAGGCCACCGGGCAAACGAAGCTCCAGCAGGAAGAGCCTCTCCTTCCCAAATTTCGGGCAAATGGGAGTCGCACCCCCCCCCGCATCCCAGAGTTACCAGTGGAACAAATGTTGCCGCTGCTAGATCGTGCTATGACTTGGGTTTGTGTGGTAAAGAGAAAATCCAAAGGGGGGGGAATGTCGCCTGCTTTGGGGGTGCTGCAAGGCGTGTCAACGTCAACGCCATCGCTCTTTGTATTTAACAGACGGCGCAGACAATACGCCTCCAGGGTTTATCATACATCCCAGCCTCTATTATTCCAGCAAGAAAACGAAGTAATACGTCCTCCTTCCAAGAAAACAGGTTGACACCCCACCCACCCACATGCGTGTTCCTAAATGCAAGCGGAGGACCTTACATTATTGAAAGCGGAGCCGTATAAAAAGAAACTCAAGACAGAGGACCCAACTTGGGCATATATGGAGTATGCGCGAAAGAGGAAAAAGCCCGTGGGAAGGGAGGCATTCCCCAGCCCTTCCGCTCGCCGGTTCCTCGTTTCTAAATTCCAGGCTTTGCCGCAATGCAGTCGGCTCTCTTCCCCTTCCTTTCTTCCCTCCCTCCCTCCCTGCCTCAGCTTTGCAGATGTCTGCAAAAACCGCCTCGTCTGCAGTGGGGAGGGGGGAGGGCGAAGGGGGCGCGCCGCCTTCTCTGCCTTCGTGGCGAGGCTTTTTGCCCGCTGCCGCCCCCGGAAGCCGCCGAGCAGCTGACGCCCTGCTTCTCCCCAGCATGCGGGGAGAGGGCGCTCGCGAGCAGGGCCCCGAGACAGAAGGAGAGATAGGGCCGAATCTGGGGCAGAGTCAAACCTCTTTGGCAGTTGGCTCGATTCCCGCCGAGAAGGGCCTGGCGGTGAATAAGCGCGCCGCGAAATGCTTGCGAGGAAATGACTAACCCTTCGCTGCAGAAGTGGCGCTTATCTGACTCGTCCCTTTCTCCGGGCTGAAAAAAAACCCCGCGCATTTACACACACCCCCCGCCTTTCTTTTCCCATCTGCCATTGAGAAATACCACTTTCTAGGAAAGACCGTGAAGGGAGAGGAAATGAAGGAAATGAAGGAAAGAAGCGCTCGGTTCACTCCGCACTTGCGCGGCTTTGCCCTCCCGCACACACCACGAAAGCAGTTTTAGGAAATGGCTTCTGATGGCCGCTCTTCCTTTGCGGTGAAGGGGAAGAAAATGGCGTTTGGCATCTGTTTTGCTCATGGCCCCAAAATAACAAACAGGCCCTCATCGCGGCTGACCGATGGGAGCAATCTTTGGGCTGCCTTTCGTGAAGCTCAGGGGAGACGGCGGCTCCTTTGAAAGAGGGCGGGACCCGCGTCTGAATATTGCCAGCGGGTGTCCGTTCTTGGTTCCGCTTCTCCTTCAATTCTCCTTTTGTGCTCAGGCAAATCCTGATGTATTGCTAATAATTAGTTTTTCTTCGTTTTGAGGAGGAAAAAGACATAGATAACCCTAAATTAGTTGAATGCAATTTAAAATGCAAACAAGACCATTTCAGATTCTTGCTAAAAAAAAAAACCCAAACCAACAACCTGGTGCTTTTCATATTGGCATGACTGTAGAGCTGTAATTATGAGACCTCTCATCCCTGGTACTCATCCATGCATCTCTCTGATGGAGCTGCGTGTTATTTGCTTGAATTTTGCTTTTGAGAGGCATGAAGAGAAACGTTTTTTTCCCCCAACACACAATTAACTGCCATGGATGCAGTGAGAGGAAACAATCAGGGCATCTGACCGCTATACATAAATTATATACACCCAGTCCTTTTTTAAAAAATAAATTTTATTAAACATTTTTCAACAATTTCAAAACATATTTACATTTCTGACATTTCTGTTCATATATCAATTACTATATTACTTTTATGTCTATTGTCTGACCAAGTATACCAGGCATCCCAGACTAAGTAATAATGCTTCATTCCTATCTTTTAACTCTAGAGTCAGCCTGTCCCTGCGCAGTCCATAATTTTTTTTATTACTGTCCCCTCAGATGGTATAGTTTCCTATTTCCAGTACTGTGCATACACAATCCTGGCTGCTATTATATGTAAAATAATATATACATCTGTCTTGGTCTCCCCTTAGTATTCCTAATTACACCCAGTCCTTAACGACCATAATTGAGCCGGCAATTTTGGTTGTAAATTGTGTTGATTGTAAAGCAAATCACTATGGACTGTACCTGATTTTATAGTCTTTTTTTGCAGGGGTCATTAAGCAAATATGTCAATTATAAAGCAAATCCATTGTTCACTAAGGAGCGGGGTTTTTTTCTGGAAACCAGAAGTAAACCTCTAGCAAAAATGATATAGGAACCATCTTGCCTTTGACATAAAGCACTTACAATTTTTATGTAAATAGCTGCTGTGAAAATCATCTAACGCTGGCAAATTAATTCTGAAAATGTGGATTTTTGAGGTATGTAGTATCTGTCATGCAAATAACTGAAATGTTTAATTCTTGACAGGTCCTGAAGTCACAGTTACCCCAGACTAATTAAACCAACATTAATGTGCAGATTGTGTATAAATTTATTGAACTTGTATGTTACCTGAGTCTTCAATGACACTAAGTGCTCACAATAATAATCCTTTGGTTTTATCTTTTAGTGCCGAGAATTCAAAGTCGCTCATTAGCTGGGTTCACACATAGTCTTCTAGTTAAGTAAAGAGTTTGTCTGCTCATTGGTTCAATAGGGGGTCATTATCCCCTCCCACCTAGTGCCAAGCCACAGCCTGTTCAGAACCTGACCTTGGAAGTGATGGGTGAGCAGGGGTGGGATTCTACCAGTTCGCACCTATTCGCTAGAACCGGTTGTTAACATTCTAAGCAGTTTGGAGAACCGGTTGTTAGAAGAAATTACTGGCCTAATCCTGTAAGGAAGGCAGGAAGGAAACATTCTGGTGTTGCTTACAGAAATTGCCTCTCCGTTAACCCTTATTACATTCTTGGCAGGACTGGACTCCCTGTCTCAGGAACTTCTTCTTCCCCTCCTTTGCTGGTACTTTGCTTGTGTGGAGTGACCACTCAAAGTTACAATGGCACTGAAAAAAGTGACTTAGACCCTTCTCCACACTTACAACTGTTGCAGCATCCTCACAGTCACAAGAGGCCATGCGAGATGCATGCCTCAATGTGAGTGATGTTGAGTTGGCCATGCCCAGCCAGTCACATGACCACCAAGCCACATCCACCAACTAAGCCATGGCCACAGAACCGGTTGTTAAAAAATTTGAATCCCAACCCTGTGGGTGAGCATGTACTTACAATGCTACATTTGTGAATGCATTCACATGCATGTGAAACCATCCCCTCTCCTCCCCTCCACCACTTCTGCCAGTCCATCGATTGGGAAAGGTTGGAGATTACTGTTCTAGGCAATATATTCTCACAATTCCCAAAGCAAAAATCTCAAAATTTTACCAGATTTCATACAATCACAGGAGTTAGAAGTGGCCATTGAAGTCAGTAATCTACTCAATGCAGGAAGCTAAATTAAATTGTTCCAGATAGATAGCTGGCTGCCCACCTTTTGAATAAATCCAAGGAAAGGCAGGTTCTGGTGTCTCTCGGTAAAATAAACTTCCCTTCCCTTTCTCCCAAGAAAAAGTCGCAAATCAAGAGTAGTTAAGTCATTCCAGTGCTGTAAGTTTCTTAGCCACACCCAGATTTTTAACAGGATAAAATCCATGCTGTAGTCCACACTTTCTTTAGGTCTCATTATAATATTTGTTTAAAGCCTATCACTATCATCCCTGTAGGTTAGGCTCATGGGCATCTAGAGGTGTCTCACCCAGAACCTAACTTGAGCCACACATTCTTACACATAGTCTCTCCTTTTGCAGCTCCCTCTTCAGGTAGAAATGTGGTGCTGACAAACCTGTGTGCAGTGGCTATTTCTTGCGTATTTCAGAGGATGCAACATGCTTGATGTTAATAGGATCAGTGCACAGAAACATGCCTGCTGCAATAGAGCAGACAGCTGCAGCACAAGGTGGTCTCTGTTGTGTCTAGGAGGTTTTCTATTACAAACATTGCTTTTCCCATGGTGTTACTACCATGGATGCAAACTTCACGGGTCTTTCAGCTCTGCCTAATTAACTAGGTTTCATTTTAGTAAATTAGGTAAGTGAGAAAAGAAAAGTGCCCACCAGTCATAATCATAAAAGCCTGAAATTGACTTTTTCTTTCTTTTTTTTCTTTCTTCCTGCTCCTAGTTGCCTTTTGAAAAAAAAAGCACCCTTGGGACAACCATGACCTGGATGACTAAGAATCTCCACAGACACTTTCTTCCTTCTCTTTCTCTATTTTTGTTTCTCTCCTTCCTCTCTACCTTTCCTTCCTCTCTCCTTTCTTTTTCTATGAATTTCAGTCTTTCATCTTTCAATTTATTAAGGAATTTATGAACATCCACATAAAAAACAATAGCCAAGAACAAGGGGTAGCATATCTGAAACAAGCTTTGTTTTATTCCACACCGAGTCATAAAGTAGCTTGATCTGCTTTAGTGTGTGAAGTGGACTCAGCCATTGTGACCAATAAACCCTGGTTTATGGCCTACTGCATAACTTTCGTTGGTTCACAAGCCATAATACACTGCACTACATATCAAAGACTAAATTCCAAAAGTAAATGGAGCTGGGAGACATTTTAAGGGATGGTTTTGGAAGTGAAATGAGATGTCAAGTGTCTGCAAGGTGTAAAGAAATAAGTTCCACAATCTGGAAACAATGCAGAACATGGATTCCTATGTGGTTGGCCAACAAGCCTTTAAACCTGGAGGCATTTTAAGGTATCTCCTGTTAACATTTTTATTCAAATTCTAAATGTACCTAGTCAATTTCTACTGCTAAAACTTCCCAACACTTTCCAAAGATTGCCCTACATAAAGACCTTTGCACTATTTTAAATGTAATATAACCAGGACATAAATAACTGTTGTCAGATTAGATTGATTCTATACCAAAACACTACGTAGCTTTATAATGCTAAAATGAGAGTACTGAGTCAGATTTAATAATCTAATTTATTTTGATGTACCTGGATAACGTTTGGATAAGCCTTAATTGGTGTGCTTTTTGTTTTAATGCACTGATGGTTTTCAAAAATAGTATCCGAGATGAGAAATCCCATAGCTCCTGAGGTAGATGTTTATGTACTATTGAGTACTATTCAGGAGGCTGGCTGGATCT
Source organism: Pseudonaja textilis (assembly GCF_049901715.1). Taxonomy (NCBI): domain Eukaryota; kingdom Metazoa; phylum Chordata; class Lepidosauria; order Squamata; family Elapidae; genus Pseudonaja; species Pseudonaja textilis. The sequence continues at coordinate 121,590,348 of NC_141991.1, read as the reverse complement.
GTCCGGAATATGAATTTGAGAGAGAATGGTTTCAGAATTTCAGAGAATTTGGGAAATCTGATGCCACTTTGAAGTGTGCATTTGGATGTGTGAAAAGACAAAAGAAGAAAATGTCACAATAAAGGAAAAAGCAACCGCTGATGCCGAATAACATTGCTGCTCAGGGAGATTGGGCAGACAGTATACACCAAGACTAGGCTTAAGACACTACTGCCCAGCTGTAGTATGGCAGAGCAATTTTGCAAACATTTAATTCATCATGATAGTTTAAGCCAACAAAAAGGTTATACTGCAGAATTCACAATGAAATCAGTACAGTATCTTAATGCTACACCAAAGCTGAGAGAAAAATTAACCAATATGCTCATAACAGAACATGAATTAGCACTTCTGCTGATTCTTTTTGTCTTTTTGCTATTTCTCTAATTATTTCTAATTATTTTCATATTAGTTTTTTTTCCTAGTCTCGTAAGATATAAGATAATGGCACTTTACCTGGGAACAATAGAATATTGAAGTCTCAGTAGGGAGATACGCCTTTTCTTTTCAATGGGGTGGACAATTTATCTTGTAATATTTAGACTACAGCCAACAATCACAGCCTCCCACATTAAGATCAGGAAATATCAGCAATCCACGATTTGTTGTAATAAGGGATGGAAAGCCAGCTGGATTTCACTGAATTTGCTTATTTGGTATCCATTGTCTAAACAGCATTATGCTAATGAATATTAATGAAGGTTGGTCAAAGAGCAGATGTGATTAGTGGGGGAGGAGAAAAAGCTCTTAAGCTTCTGTTTGCCTTGATTTATAGCAAATGCTTCCCTACTTGCCCATAAATTGCTGAGAAGAAAATGAAAATGCACAGGTCCTTGATAGTTACCTTGATGGGACCAGGAGGAAGGTACTGTACCTTCTTAAGGAACCTGATCAGTGTTTGGCATCATTCTTCTTTTGTTTTGTGTTGAAGTTGTTGTTGTTTTTGGTAAGTTGTAGAACAGATTCCAGGCACGATATGGATCAGTGGTCTCATGTATACATCCCAAGCCAAAAGCAATTGTAAACTGGTGTCCTTATGCTTTTAGGACCAGGTGTGACTGAAAAACTGAGTCACTATTCAGGAAGTCTCCGGTTTGAATTTCACCTCTGAAATAAGATCCCCAGATATTGTCAAGCAGTTTTCTTAGGCTGAGCCACCTCTAACTTAATCTGGTGCAAATGTATCCAGGAAACACAGAGTTCTTGCTATAGGACAACAGCTTTTCCTGTTGGATGCTCTATCATCCTTAACTGTCACAAGTCTTAGGGCATTATGTGACATCTCAAAATACATGTATTTTTTTAAGGAAGTTGTAGATCTGGGAGGTTCTGCTCAATTAGATAGTGATTGTTGAGGTCAGATGTGTCCATGCTTGTAATATTAACTACTACTACTGGTACTAATTGTTATCTCTTTCCTTAAAGGATACCGTGAATCATGCACAGGGTGACATGGCTCAACACTGAGGGTAAAAGGTTCTTCATTCTTCCTGTGTTCACATGGACTGAAAATAAACATCTTCAACATGCTCTTAACTATTCTGGAACCAGAATTCTCCAGCTTGTGCCCCTTCTAGATGTTTCTCCTTTAATTCTCAGAAGTTTAATGGTGGCATGGTGGCTGGCAAATCTTGGGAATTGAAAACTACTCATTTAGAGAGTGGACAAATGTTGCTCAAAATGTTCTACACATATGATCAAACTCTTTCCACAACACATGGAGCATTCTTCTGCACAAACAAGATACTTGTTTCAGACATCTCAGCTAACACAAATATCAAGGAATGTAGGATAAAATAGAAGTGCCACATAACACTCCAGACTTCACGATTGTCAATAAGAAACACAAAGTCCAGATAGTGGGTGTTGAAGTAACTGGATACAGCAGATGAGAAAATCACAAAGACCTGCAAATGGAATTAGATTGATTGGCAAAAGAAAGAAAAGGTAGTATCAATAGTAATAGGCTGTGGATGCCAATCCCAAAACATCTGGAGCACCATCTGAACACCATTGACATAAATCACCATCAGTTAATTACAAGAGCAATTTTACTTGGAATAGCTTACATCCTGTAGTGATACCTTTAATATCATCAAACAATATCTGCCTCTCCAGGTACTTGAGTAGGACTCAACAAGTGAATAACAATGACAAATTCAGTCTAACACCACCTCACTTCTCCAGTGTCTGCAACTTTGTATTATTAACATGTAAAGAGGAACATAGTTTAGTATCTTCCAATAACTGCTGTTGGTAACCTGCCCATATCTAGCAAACAGGTAGTTCCTTCATAATGTTGGCATTGGTACTTGACAAGTCAGCATTCCTCTCTTTGGTTTTCTGTTGAACAATAGCTATTAACAGTTAATTTTCTGGGAAGGAAAAGGAATCAGATTTGGCTTCAAACAGCAAAGATAACAAACGGGCAACACACTTCACCCTGCTTGGTTTGTTGCCCAAATACAAAAGAAACAGTGGTATAAAAAAAAATCAATTCTTGTTCTTAAGCCCCAGCCAGTCCTTCCCCACCCCCTTATGGGAAATAAACGGTCTCTTAACGGTCCTGCATGCTTTTCCTCAAGTGATTTTTATCTCTTTGTGCTTTTAACACTTGCCCTGGTTGCCTGAAACAGCATCCAGGGAGGATCATGACAACAGTTGCTAGGGAACTACATGGTTGCTAGCAACAGTAAACAAAAGACAGGCCTAGGGAAGCACAGGGTGTACCTCTAGAGACGTCGGGGGATCTGAGGTGAGTATTGTAGGGGTTTCTTCTCTTATCAGAGGCCAAAATAAAACCATTGGCCCTCGACTTCTCAAATTCCCCAAGGGCCATTTCACAGATCACATAAGTTTTAGATTTACCTTGCAGATGTTTTACACCTCAAATACAAATAACAGTGGTAGCCACAGATTATGAGAAATACACATCCCACATCCATAATAGAGTAATAACATTTACTAGGGCCATGCAAAAAAACACAAAAATATGGCTTTTTTACTTCTCTAGAATTCTTGACACATTATGGTAATATAAACAGAAAGAGAAGCTGTTGAAAAGCCTCAAATTAGGTGAGGTATCCCACCAATGCAAATGGCAGTTTAAAGTTAAAATTAAAGCATGGGTACTGCGAACAAATCCAGCATACAGTACCTGTAGCCATCCAATATTGGCTGAAGATGATTGTCTTGGCTATGAAACTGTGTATACAGTTGGTGCATCTGCTAATTTGTGAAGTAGGACAGAGATATAGTTTGGTCTGGTGGTTAAGACACCAGGCTAAAAAGAGGAAAACCCCTGAATTCAAGCCCTGCCTTAGCCATGAAAGCCAACTGAGAAACCTTGGACTGATCGTTCTCTCTCAGCCCAATTCACCTCACAAGGTTGTTGTTATGGGGAAAATAGGAGGAGGAAGGTGTGTTGGATATATCTGCTGCCTTGAAGTAAAAATAATAAAGGCAGGATATAAATTAAGAAGTTCAAAATCTGATAGAAAGAACTGTCTTCTGATATAGAATTCTTTATTGGCCAAATGTGATTGGATACACAAGCTATTTGTCTTTGATGCATATGCTCTCAATGTACATAAAAAGAAAAAATATATATTCATCAAGAATCAGAAGATACAACACTTAGTGATACTCATAGGTTAATAATAAGCAATCAAATCATACTAGGAAACAAAACAATATAAATCATAAAGATACAAGCAACAAGGTTATAGTCATAAGTGGGAGGAGATAGGTAATAGGAAGGATGAGAATAATAATAGTAATACAGTTTTAATAAATAGTTTGACAGTATTGTGAGAATTAGTTGTTTAGCAGAGTGATGGCATTTGGGAAAAAACTGTCCCTGTGTCTAGTTGTTCTGGTATGCAGTGCCCTATAGTGTTGTTTTGACGGTAGAAGTTGAAACAATTTATGTCCAGGATGTGAAGGGTATGTAGATATTTTCACAGCCTTCTTTTTTACTCACCCAGTATACAGATCCTCAATGGGAGGTAGTTTGGTAGTAATTGTTTTTTGCAATTCTAATTCTCTGCAATTCTAATTATCTGTTGAAGTCTGTGCCTGTCTTGTTTGGTTGCAGAGCCAGATCAGACAGTTACAGAGGTGTAGATGACAGACTCAATAATTCCTCTGTAGAATTGAATCAGCAGCTGCTTGAGCAGTTTGAGCTTTCTGAGTTGGTGCAGAAAAAACTTTGTTGTGTTTTGATGACATTTTTTATGTTAGATGTCCATTTTAAGTCTTAAGATATAATAAAATCTAGAAATGTGAAGGTCTCTACTGTTAATACTGTTTGTCTAGTATTGTGAGAGGATTTCTCCTAAAATCTACCACCATTTCTATGGTTTTGAGGTGTTTTGTTCAAAATTGTTCCGACAGCACCGCAAGGCTAGTTGTTCAACCTCCCGTCTGTATGCAGATTGTCTTGAATGAGACCAATCACTGTTGTATCATCTGCAGACTTCTGTACTTTAACAGAGGGATCTTTTGAGATGCAGTCATTGGTATATAGAGAGAAGTGGAGAGAGCACACAGCCCTGGGGACCCCTGTGTTAAATATACAGGTATCTGATGTGATTTTTGCCTAGCTTCAACTGCTGCTTCCTGTTGGGAAGCTTATGATCCATTTACAAGTGTGGTCAGGTACAGCTAGTTGATTTAGTTTAGTTAGAAGAATATCTGGAATGATGGTATTGAATGCTAAGCTGAAGTCTACAAAGAGGTCCCTTGCATAGGTCTTTGGAGATGAAAGATGTTGTAGGATGTAGTGCACTGCAGAGTCATATTAACAGCATCATCTGTCAATCTATTTACTCGGTAGGCAAATTGCAAGGGGTCTAACAATGGATCCATGATGGTTTTCACTTGGGCCAGCATTAGCCTTTCAAAGGTTTTCATAACTCCAGATGTTAGAGCAATCAGTCTGAAGTCATTCAGTTTCTTGATGGAGGGTTTCTTCAGTAATGGGATGATATGTATTTTTTTTTAAGGGTTACTCCATGGGTATGTTTGGGACTATGTTAGCTTAAGTTTGTTTGCTAAGAAAAAGTGAGCACTTGTATTGGCCTAGAAATATGAAACAATCCAACTTCCCCAAGTTGGCAGGTTGAAAATGTAGCATCCAATTTCTCATTAGTTAGTGATTCATTTATGGGTTTATTTGATTCAATTTACATAGCAGCCTATCTCAGTAAATGAATCTGGGTGGGAAACAATATTTAAAATGGAATAAATAATATTTTGAACTGGTAATACTGTAAGGCCAACATTTCTGGAGGGCACTACTTTGGGGAAAGAGTGCTTGTCATTCTCATTTAGAAAACACCTGCTGTTCTTTATTTTGCTCTGAAAAGCCTGTGTACTCAATATGGTCAAAGTCTGCAACAGAACAGGACAAATAACAAGCCCAAATGGTAGTGATTTAACCAAGACATTATTTGGGGAAATAATGCTGGCTATTATCGTAGGCTTTTAAATTAGTTCATAAACTTTGTCCCAACTTCATAGTAACTTTAATAAGTAGATTTGAGTGGGTATTAAAAAGATGGTTTCTCATCTGAGATTCCCATAGCTAACTTTGACTGAGAGCAGCAGTGTTCAGTAAGAAGTGGGAAGTCATAATTGGCAAGATGACATCCAAAGTGTTAAGATACAAGCCCGTTTTGTTTTGTTTTGTTTTTGCATATGTGTGAGGTCAGTACAAGTTCCAAAGGGGCAGGGCTTCATTATAGCATTCCTGTTGCCATCTTCCGATTTCTGATATTCCCTGTTGGGTGCCATTAGCAGGGAAATTTAGATAGATGGTGTTCACACACTGTAGGTGAGTTGAAAATTTTGTTTTTAAGCAATCAAAAGTAATGAAAATGATTTTTGATAATTAAGTTCATTATGTCTCATTTTGCCATTCAATCAATTTTAAGCTCTTTCAAATAAATAGGATTATCGTACTGTAATTAAAATACCAATTAACAGGCAAGTGCTGGGATAAAGTAGATTGCACATTTCAGACAATTACGCCGTCTTCGGTCTGATCTAAGTATGGTATATAAAATCATACATTGCAATGACTTACCCGTCAATGAATACTTCAGCTGCAACCATAACAACACAAGAGCACACAATAGATACAAACTCAAGGTTAACTGCACCAAACTTGATTGCAGGAAATATGACTTCAGCAACAGAGTGGCCAATGTCTGGAATACTCTACCTGACTGTGTGGTTTCTTCCCCAAACCCCAAAAACTTTAACCTTAGACTGTCTACTATTGACCTCACCCCTTTCCTAAGAGGTCTGTAGGGGGCGTGCATAAGCGCACCAACATGTCTACCATCCCTGTCCTATTGTTTCTTTTATTTTTCTTATATGTACCCATTTCATGTATTCATAACTATGTATATACTTATAGCTATTATCTTGCAAGCGATTGACAAATCAAATCAAATCAAATGAAAAATGAAAAAAAAATAATTTACTGCTTAGTGTCTCTGTCTTAGTGTGATGTCAGTGTGCTGGATCTGAACCAAGAAGATCCAGGAATTCAAATCCCTGCTCAACCAAATGCTTAGGCCTAATCACTGTAGCTCAATTTACCTATTCCATGTGATTGATGTAGGAGTATATTGTCAAATAAGGCACTAAATCCTGCATAATGGTTTAAATTGCAGGCTAAAATTTAAGGAAAAGAAAGGTGAAATAAGGGGAGAAAGAAATAAAAAGCAACAGATGTGTGGAACCTGACTTGATAGCATTATGTGTGAAAAGACTAAGTGTTCTACTAAATCACAAGTTGGAGCTAAGTGTAATACAGTTGTTAAAAAAGCAAATGCTTTTGAGAGGGCATAGGTTCCAGGTCATGAGAAGTAATGGTCATATATTATACTCTACTTATATCAAACCTCCTTTCAAATGTTCTGGCACTTAAGTCAGAAAAGGGACATCCACAAGCTAGAATAAATTCAGAAAGAGATCTACTAAAATGATAAGACAACAAGAAGTCCTTTTCTATGAGGAGAAGGTAAAGATTCTGGGGTGTTTTGCTCAGGAGATAAAATTGAGGGGAGACCTGTGAGCGGTCTTCAGATACCAAGAGGGTTGTCATATAAAGGAGGGAGAGGACTTGTTTTGTGTTGCCTCAGAGAGTAGAACCAAAACCAGGGCGAAGTAGAGTTAAATTATACATGAGGAGGAATTTCCTGATAGAGTTGTCAATCAGTGGATTGGTGGCCCTGAGAAGTGATATGTTCAGCTTCGTGGATAGTCTTCAAAAGGCTGGTTGGTTTAGTTAGTAAGTTGGGGGTTGCACTAGGTGAACTCTGAAGTTTCTTCCAACTCAACTGATTCTGTGATTTAATGTTTCATACGGCCATTGTTAATTTGGCTAAGTAGTATATATGCCTTATCTAGAATCAGAAGTCAGCAATGTTCATATGCAAACAAAAGAAATCTGCATTTGTGTATCATGACATTAAATATAGCAAGTAATATATTTTTGCCCAAACTGCAGAAGTTAGTTAGTCATTAGCATATATTTGCAACATAATGCCTCTTGGCATAAGGAACCTCATCACCTGAAGGTATTCTGCATGGTTTCTTTGCTACATGTGGAAGCCACCACTTGTTCCTTTGGCACAACAGAGGCCTAGAATCAAGAGGAGTGCAGTTCAACATCAGTGTCTCTGCATTTCTTTCCATTTTCATTGCTGCAATTGTCAGAAGAACATTAGAGACTGACAGCTACTTCCTCCCATGGTGTAAACGTGCTCCAGCCATCTTCCACACAGCTCTTTCTCTCAGCACAATCTTCCTGCTGGTTATAGGCAAGATTACAAATCTCTCTTCCTGCAAATCACACTTATTTATTTTATTTATTTGTTTATTTTGTCAAGCGATTATAAGATTACAGGTATAAGTACAGACATAGTTGTGAGTCCATGAAATGGATACATATAAGAAAAATAAAAAGAAATAATAGGACAGGGACGGTAGGCACTTCTCCTCTATAGCTCCCCATAACAGCTATTTTTCCCTTCAGAGGGAATCCCTGCTATTTAATTACTACCAGAAGAAAATTATTGAAAAAGAAGCTACCTTTTTTAGTCTCTTGGCCATTGCTAATTGCATGCATTGAAGGCTGCTGTGGTTTACCTATCCTGAAGGCGAGGTGAAAAAGGGATGCCAAATGGCATTCCTGTCCCATCTTTAAGCAACCATGCTAGGTAGTGTGCAGCACATGGGGATTCTGCCCACTTAATTGGGCTCTAACTATCTCTGAATCTTCTCTAAATATCTACAGAGATTCTCAGCCATCCAGGTCACAGTTGTCCCAAAGGTGCTTTTTTCCAGAGGCAACTGGATTTTCTGTTTTTTTCTTTGAGGACATTTCACTTCTCCTCCAAGAAGCTTCTTGGTGGAGTGAAATGTTTTCAAAAAACCCGAAAAAATCCAGTTGTCTCTTGCAAAAAAGCACCTTTGGGAGTCTGAGGCTTCTGTGCTTGATGATAGGAAGGCACCGATTTAACTCTAAAGCAGGCAACATCTGATCTTGGGACTATCCCATAAGTCTTTCTGCTGCTGAAAGGGCTTTCTCTTTGCAACCACTTCTTACCCTTCTCCTCAGGACAAGATATATCTTAGATGAAGGAGTCTCTAACTACATTTGCAAGGAATGGAGAAAGGTTTCCATTCCATCCCAACCCAGTCACCCCAGCCTTCAAGCAGAGGGCTTGATTTGTTCTGGTACAAATGCAAGGGTTTGGTGATAGAGAGGGAGAACTCAATCCATCAGTGAAGTAGTTATTGTAAGCTAGAAATCGGCAGACTCCAAGCATGATATAACTGTTTTGTTTTTACTAGGCTCCAAGATTCACCGACTGCAGCCATGTAGAAGACAGAGGCTAGTTCAACCATCCTACAGAGCCATGCTTTAATTATGGTTTAGTGACAACCACAGTTACAAAGTTAACCAGTCAAAAGTTTTACGGACTGGTATGAAAACTTGGGAATCAGTAAAATTACTGATGTTTTGAAAACACCAGATAACAATATATTTAACTATTCATAATTGCTTACTATTGCAAGTAAGTTGTGAACAATTTCTCCAGAGAGTTTTTTAAAAATTATATTTATCTGAGATAATAAAATCCAAATAATATAAAGATTTTAGGATTTTATCTATGTTTTTATGTTTACCTTGTCATACAAAACACATTTCAAATATATGGCATGCCTACAAATGGTCCTCAAGTTACAACTGTAATTGAGCTCCGCAATTATGGTCATAAGTTAAAGACTATATGTAGTACCTTGAAGGCACAAAGATACAACTGTCAGTTGAAGCTAAGTCGGTTTTGGTGGCAAATGTCAAACAGTACAGTATATGTTACTTGCTTGAGGCAATAAAATATATTAGCTTCTTATACTAACATGCAATAAGCTGCAAAGTAAATGTACAATATAAAGCCATGATAATGATGGGACAAGCAAAATATCTCTGTTTCAAATCTCTGGAAGATATAGTTAGTCCTCAACTTATAACCACAATTGAGCCCAAAAGTTATGTTGTTAAGTGAAACATTTGTTAAATGAGTTTTATCCATTTTATGACTTTTCTTGCCACAGTTGTTAAGTGAATCACTGCAGTTGATAAGTTAGTAACCCAGTTGTTAAGTGAATCTGGCTTCCCCATTGACTTTGCTTGTCCAACATCGCAAAAGGTGATCACATGGCCTTGGGTCATAAGTAAGAACTGGTTGCCAAGTATCTGATTACATGATCATGGGGATGCTACAAAGGTGGTATGAAAAATGGTCACAAGTCACTTTTTTCAGTGCCCAAGGACTACCTTTACTGAGTATGAGGGAATGTATCACACATATTGTCTTGAGATTGTATTGCAAATATTCTCAAACAAAGCCCATTGGAGTAAACCAATACATACACCTGTGGATATGTTTATACACATAGATCGGTGTAACTATTTTCAATGCAGGAGTGGAATTTTCCCCCTTTTTCAACTGAATCCAATGGGAAGGAAATGTTTAACACCTAATCCAAGGCTGAAACCAGGCTGCAATATTAATAAGAGTATTCTTATACATTTAAAAAGTATAAGGTTTGTTAGCCAGTTTGCTACAGTAATTAAGGCACCAGACTAGACACCAGAAGTTCTAATCCCATAAAGTGACTGGGTCAGTCATTCTCTCTCAGCTCTAGGGTGTAGGCAGTGACAAACTACTTCCAAATTATTGCCAAGAAAACAGCAGGAACTTGTTCAGATAGTCCCTCACACACACACAAAACAAATGCACATGTAGTTTGGCTTGCTGGAGAATGCTGGGAGTTGGAAGTTCATCCATCTTAAAGTTTCCAAGGTTAAGGAACACTGGTTTAGATTTCTAATTTCCCTTTCTTCAACCCTGAAATATATAAAACGTTTGGGGACCTTTTGTAGTCAAGATGCAAGGTAAAGGGAGGAAATCTTCATGGCTTACTCTTGCATGTAATCTTCAGGCTCCCTAACACCTGTTCTTTAATATAACATTGTACGCTAAATAATGATGGAATCAGAAGTATATTTTCCTATTATTCACCTCAAGGTAAGGTGAACAAGGTAAATTACTCTGGAAAATTGCACCTTTTTTATGATGGGCCTGTCTGATAGATTGATATCCCACCCAGAGATATAGGATGCATATATCAAAAATAGGAATTTTGAAGGTGAAACAATAAAAAAAATAATAACATGGATCAGAAATCATAAAAGAGTTGAATTCACTGAGTTAAATAAATGTAGAAACTCTTTTTCCAACATGTTTTATTATAGCAATCTCAAGTAATAGTGACTTCATTGTGGCTTTCCAGCTTCCTTAATCATTAATACTGTAAATTAGTACAGAGATCAGAAAGGCACTATGAAGTCATCATTAATCTATAGTAGTTGATGAGATCCTTAGGTCAGTATCTTTTTATGGTATAGTATTCTAATGAGTTCTTACTCAACTATAGATTTGAGATTTTTTTTCTTTCTTTCATGGAGCAAGGTGCTGGCATTGTTTTCATAATATTTAGCATATTCCCTAAATCCTTATATAGGGAAATAAGATATATTTCTATTAAATGTGGGTATTTGATAACACTGAAAGGTGAAATAGAGCTCTCTGAGATTTTAATAGTAATTTATGTTGTTTTCAAGTGCTGCTTTGTTTTTTTACAAGTGTCAATTTCCCGAGACAGTAAACTGAGATTATAAAAAGAATTAGGAATAAAATTAGCAAGCTTATAATGGTATGCAGAAATCCAGACTGAAATTTCCTCTATCATATCTTTGATTACCCCCAAAAAAATTCCAAATAAATTGCTCCATAAATTGCTGCTGTTAAAAGAAGAGAAAGTCTGGCAGAAGCTGGCAACCCATATAAATTGACTACAGGGGGATTTAAGAGTTAGTGAAGCTTTAAGCCTGGTCAAATATATGTAATGTCAGAGGCAAGTTTAAATGCAGAATAAGATCAGGAAGTAATAATTTACTTACAACACAATGTCTTTCATAGTAGCACACCAATATTTTTTTTTAAAGATCGGTACTCAGGATTCATGACTATTAAATCAGACTTTCAAACACTGGTAGTAAAGGCTCTCATTTTACGCACGAGAGAAAGGGATGTAGTAACAAAATTAGCAGAGATGGTGCAGAATCCCACAGCCCTGAAATGCATATAAGATGTGGGGTGAGGTTTGGGGAGGAGGAGAGAAAGAAAGACGTATCTTTCTCTTGTTTCGTGGGGCGGGATGAGTGTAGAAGGAGCAGGTGTACGATACAAACACTTCACCTCAGGTAACTCGCCAGCCCAACGAACGAGTAAGCGAGCCAAGGGCGGGGAAAAAAAGCGCGGAGAGAACCGAGTGAAGGTGTGCAGCGGGAAACGAACCTGCCCCAGAGCAGCCTTGTTTATCCCATATTCACCCTTTTGAGGACAGGAGAGCAACGTCGATCCGTTTTTCAACACCCAAGCTGGAATTCAGCTATGCAAAAAAAGGGGGAGCAAGTTTAGGATGGACGTTCCCCCTCCCTCCCCAGGAGCTGCTGCCCAGCCTCCCCCCCCCCCATTTTTCCCCCCAGAGCTTGGCTGTCAGCCTCGCCCCTCGCCTAGCCTGGGAGCAGAAAAACAAACCCTCCGGAAGTTGCCCATTGTGCTGGCCGAGCAACGTTGGCCCCTGCTCTTGAGATGCTCCCTCTCTCTTGGTGGGAGGGGGAAGCGGGCAAGGACATTCACGCCTCTTTGGAGAAGAAAATGCAAGCCGGGAGCCCCTTCTCCCCAATTCTCTGGAGGAAATGCTTAATTCCAGAGCGGCAGTTATTAGGGAAGAGGGGCGTGTGTTCTAATATAAAGTCAATCGCTTAGCCAAATACAAAGCTTAAGTGCTCTGCAGTAATTAATTTTTTTTGTCTCCCTTGAACGGGAGATTTTCGTGCTAAGGAAAACCACGAGGAAATTAAAAAAAAAAAAAAACCTTGACTTCGGTGGTTGTTCTTTGCTGGCGGCTTTCATTTTTACAATTCCCCCGGTAAATGTTGCAGGCTCATCAAATTCATTCACCGGGGGGCAAATTTCCTTACTCTGTCACCCTCGGCTTGCCTCATTGCCATGTCTTTTGCTGAAACGCGAATTTGAGTTGCGCCGTTACTTCGTTCAGATGGAGAGGGAGGGGTTGACATATTGTCTGACATTTGTTCAGAGGGGAAAAGGTTATTGCTTTTAAGCGAATTTTCACGCCGTGCGGCGTCCCTTTCCCTCTCCTTTTCCTTGGATCTTAGCTCTCCCCCCCCCCCATACACACCCCACCCCACGCGCCCGAGTGATGAATGGGGAACTGTTCGATCTCTTTGTCTGGAAGATGCAAACAGACTTGGGATGCTGAGCAGAGGCGAGGGGGGGGGGAATTACCTCATCCTATGCGCCCGGAGCCAATCGCCGTTCTCCTCTCGTGCCTTCTCCTGGCAGATTGGGGGGCCTCGACCAACCGCAAAAAGCCTTGGCCGTCCCTATGGTGACGGGATTGTATATAGGCAGCCGCCTTAGACGATGTGCTACAGGTTCTCTTACATCGACCGCCTAAGAGTCGCGCTGTAAGAAAGCACCCGCCTCTCTCCGGTTCGAGTTCCCCAAGCTCGGCGACAAAGCAGTAACTATGGTAAGTGTCCGCGGCGGGTCTCCAAAGTGAGGAAGCCGGGAAAAATCGCCGCAAGGCATGTGTCGATGACCCCCTCCGGTGCGCATTTAGACAGATCGCCCCTGTTCCTCCTTTCTCCTTGCTGGATCTTTTCTCTGTCTCTTCCCGCTCCTCTATGGCGGGTCTTTGTTTTCCCGACCAGTTAAACCGTGCATCACTCGGGAGAGCCGTGCAAATGCCGGAAAAAAGGCAATCCTCCATTTCCAACGCTCCAAAGATAGCCTTCTCCCCTAAACGTCGGAGGGAGCCCACCTGCTGGTCCACTGGCTTCAATCTAGACAGTGAAAGACGCAGGTGGCTCCCTGCTCGCCTCGTGACCTCTAATTTCGTCTCCCCCACCCACCCACCAGCATTTTCTGCCGCAGAGGGGGAGCCCCGCTTCGGACCGGAGGCGAGGGCTGACCGGGAGCGGATGTGGAGCAGTTTGTCCTTAAAGCTGCTCTCCTTTTAGGGAAAGAAAGCTCATTGGGTGGTTCTTACTTCCAGGTCAGGGTGTCTCTGCCGGTGCTTGCTTTAAAACACATCATACGGCCTGATCCCTTTTGAATCGCGTTCTTGCATTTTTTAACAACAACAAAATCGGCTTGAAACGATTGAAGCCTGCAAAGGAACGCAATTCAAAAGGCTGTGGACGATTACCGCACCGCCTCATTCATCAGTCGGGGAGAAAAAGGCGTTACCAAATTGGGTGATGGGAACTTTTCGAGGAGGAGGTTGGAGCTCGCCCTGAGAAAGCCGTACGTCTGAGTGGGAGGGTGGACTGCAGCTCGACCCGCCTTTATCTGGAGTTAAATGACATTGAATTCAAAAGGATTCAATTCATGGGAAGAAATTCTGGCCACTCGAGGAGGTCCCAGTGCCGCGATTTCCTCTGAGAAAAGCAGGGATCAGCATCTGAGCTGAACATGCCACGCCCTTTCGAGGCTCTAAAAAAAAAAACACCCTGCCTTAAAACGGAGCATTGTTCCATCATCTGTGTCCGAAAGAGAGAGACTGCCCAGTATCACAGACTGCAGGGCAGAAAAAGTAGATCCCTCCCCTTAGAGCAGCCATGCCCTGCAGCAGATTGGTCTGTCACTGAATAGAAGGCAGAAGGTGACAGAGCAGACAAAGAGTCTCCTCTTTGGCAGATGTGACCAGAATAAATGAGTGGGGAACAATGCTTTTCAGAGTCGCGACAGGGGCTTGCTGTTTTCAACAAGTGCTCTATGGCTGAACTTTCATTTAGAAACATTTTCTAGCAGCCCATTTTTAATCCTGCCTGCAACATTCCTAAAATATTAGGAATTAAAATTTCTAGTTCTGTAACTCTATGTTGGGTGTTTGAGGGAAGGGGTGGTAAGACTGGTGGATGCAGAGTTTTCCCCATATTATATACCTCACACCTACTTTAGGGTTTGATATGGGAGCTTTATCTTCTAGTCCAGCCACCCCATGGATTTAGTTCTTATTTCCAAGCATGGTTCTCAGCAGAGCTGAGGTCAGAGGAAGGAAAACTGGCAAAACAATCTAATGAGATCATGCAGAAATGACTCGTATTAATCCAGGGCACTGCACACACGCCGGCTGTCAGTGTGGGTGTTGCCAGAAAAATCATGGCTAGCTTTATGTTGTACAGCATCTACCCAATGTTCTTGGCCAGGGCGTGGCATTCCTTGGCAGTCTCTGTGGTTGAACTCGGTCCTCTCAAATGATAGAATGTCCTCTAGAACAATAGGCAAGTAAAATGAGAGAATAACTCAGGCTCAGCAGATTCAAATACTGAAGGGTGGGGTGAACACTTTCACTAAGGTGCCTTAGAACCAGACTAATTACATGGCTTTTTTTTTAATTCTTAAATTGAGGGATTTGATGCGGTTTTGCCTCCCAAGTTCACATTTGAAGCTGATTTGTTTTTAAGCAGGAACTAACAGCTGTGGTAATTATTTTTAATTTTACTCGTGAATGTTTTTCTCCAAGTGACCATGCATAAATTCTTATTCCCATATCCTAGCAATAACAAAAGCCCGCACAACTCATTGCAAATTAACCTTCTGTCCTCTTAGAATATACTAATATATAAACCGGTTTATACAATTTTTTCACATTTAGCGTGAGTGCATCTCCATCCACGTTGGCCAAGCCGGTGTCCAGATTGGTAATGCCTGCTGGGAGCTCTACTGCCTTGAACATGGCATCCAGCCAGATGGGCAGATGCCCAGCGATAAGACCATTGGGGGAGGAGATGACTCCTTCAACACCTTCTTCAGTGAGACTGGAGCTGGCAAACACGTCCCCAGGGCTGTGTTTGTGGATTTGGAGCCAACAGTGATTGGTGAGTGTAAATATCAAAATGCCCTACTGACTGTGAGTCCAACTTTTCCCATACGCTACAAAAAGGTTAGTGAGGATTTATTTAATTTATATTGCCACCTATTCTGTATTTGAATAGCAAAAGAATCGGTGACAATGAATTAGATCAAAGGAATAATATTTCACACACACAAAAAAAATCTCAAAAATACAACTTCTGGGTTATAATTGGATTGTGTCTTCTGATAGGAAAGTAATTTTGTTTTGGGTCCTCATAGATGAAGTGCGCACTGGAACCTATCGTCAGCTATTCCACCCTGAGCAACTGATCACTGGCAAAGAAGATGCTGCTAACAACTATGCCAGGGGGCATTACACCATTGGCAAAGAGATCATTGACTTGGTCCTTGACAGGATTAGAAAACTGGTAACTATTTTGTCTTAAGGATTATCTGTAATACAAAGAATAGAAAACAAGCAGCAATGACTTATCTAATTCTGATGAATATCATCCCAAAACATTACGGCCAACAAAAATACTTCACAGTTGCTGTATACTTCCTGTATAATAATTATGAATATATATTAGAATTTGTAACATTTATGACTGGAAACTTAATTGTCTTAATTAAAGACAACTTAATTAACAAGCTGATAAGTCTAAGAAAACAGACAAAAGATAGTTTTACTTTTACCTATATTCTTTAGATAATTATTTAGATATACGTTAACTTTTATTTGTTCCAACAGGCTGACCAGTGCACAGGTCTCCAGGGTTTTCTGGTCTTCCACAGTTTTGGTGGTGGTACTGGCTCTGGCTTTACATCCTTGTTGATGGAGCGCCTGTCCGTTGACTATGGCAAGAAGTCCAAGCTGGAGTTCTCCATCTACCCAGCTCCCCAAGTATCCACAGCTGTCGTTGAGCCCTACAACTCCATCCTGACCACCCACACCACCTTGGAGCACTCCGACTGTGCCTTCATGGTAGACAACGAAGCCATCTATGACATTTGCCGACGAAACCTTGACATCGAGCGCCCCACCTACACCAATTTGAACAGGTTGATAGGCCAGATTGTGTCCTCCATCACAGCTTCCCTGCGATTTGATGGTGCCCTGAATGTAGATCTCACAGAATTCCAGACCAACTTGGTGCCCTACCCCAGAATCCATTTCCCTCTGGCGACCTATGCGCCAGTCATCTCTGCTGAAAAAGCCTACCACGAGCAGCTTTCTGTAGCAGAGATCACCAATGCTTGCTTTGAGCCAGCTAATCAGATGGTGAAATGTGACCCTCGTCACGGTAAATACATGGCCTGCTGCCTGTTGTACCGTGGTGATGTTGTTCCCAAAGATGTCAATGCTGCTATTGCCACCATCAAGACCAAACGTACCATCCAGTTCGTGGACTGGTGCCCCACCGGTTTCAAGGTTGGTATCAACTACCAGCCGCCGACCGTGGTCCCCGGAGGTGACCTGGCCAAGGTGCAGCGTGCTGTCTGCATGCTGAGCAACACCACAGCCATTGCTGAGGCCTGGGCCCGCCTGGACCATAAGTTTGATCTGATGTATGCCAAGCGTGCCTTTGTCCACTGGTACGTTGGGGAAGGGATGGAAGAAGGGGAATTCTCAGAGGCTCGGGAGGACATGGCTGCTCTGGAGAAGGATTATGAGGAAGTGGGTGTGGATTCTGTTGAAGGAGAGGGTGAAGAGGAAGGAGAGGAATACTAAAGCAAAATGTCACAATGGTGCTGCTCATACAGGGAATATTAAGCTATTTAACAACATTAAGGTTTTGGTCTGATCAGTTAATTCGTGCATATTCAGATACCATTGTTATCCGTACAGTAACTGATCTGTGCTTTAAAACATGAAATGTTATAAGCCCAAACCATCCACTAAGGTTTTGGGTTTGTGAATAAAAGGCATTCCCTGTCCTAGAGATGAGTGTGTTGTGTCTTTATTTGTTGCATATTCCTGTGGTAGAATTACTAGCCAGTGGTCATATTTTTACATTATGCAAGAAAAAGCACTACACTACTACAACAGTACAGATTAGTGTGTTCAGGTTGGAAGGGGCAACTCCTTCCCTGCGAAATTAAGTACATAAATGTAACATGACAGATATGTCCCAATGTGTCTAGAAACACATTATTTAAGGGCTGAGACATAGGTAGAATGAGCCAACTAAACTGGGAAATTAGAAAATCCTGGAAGACGGCAACAGCAAACTGCTCCCATATTGTTGACAAGTACAGATAGTATACGGATATATACAATACTGTGATTGAGTTCAGCTCAAAATATTTAATTTAGCTGGCCAGAATGACAGTCCCTCCTTCCACAATTCAAGCTAAATTATAACTTCCATAAACCCACAGAAAATTTTCAAAAAAAGACATGAAAAGGCAATGGTCTTTACCATATCCTCTTTAATTTCAGAGAGATAAGACAGGAATTGCATTTATATGACATTTAGATGAACCATTTTTATATACTGATTTCAAGATAAAATTAAGCAAAACACAAAGGTCTTGTCTTAGCAAAAATCTGATTTTGTTCTAAAAAAGTGAAACTGCTGTCCTGAATTCATTTACTTGGGAACAAGTTCCTCTGAATTTATTAAGGTTTCTTTCTGATTTTGTATGTTTATTAATTAAATTTATATGCTGCCCATCTTGCCATCCAAAGGGTGTCTACACTATTTTTATAGAGTTCTGCTGTAACTCAGTAAAACATCAATAATTTTGTTCGAGTCTCAGACATACAAGTAAACAATCTACATATTTTATAAAATAAGGTAAAAGAGGTGGGTGTAAAATTAGGTAGTTATACTGAAAAAGGCCAAACTGATACAATTCATCTTTGGAATAAAAACATCTAAGGGATATATTAAAACAGGGTGCTAAATATGACATGTTTTAATATAAATATAGTTTCATTGTAAAGAATCTTATTAAAAAGTTATTTTTAGATCTTAAAGGACTGTTATTCTCATGGAGGAAAGCAAATGATATTTTCTTGTGAACTGCCATTAACTTACTAATTGCAATTAGGTAAGTTGTCTATCATATATATAGTGATGCACCTATAGGTATGGAAACTATTCTGTTCCAAATTGTTATATTTTTTTTGCACTTCTGCCAATAAGGTGTTTTATATGAATATAATTCTTATTGTTTTGTGGGGAACTCTCTACCTCAGTCATTTTGCATATTATATGAAATACATTTAAGTTTTATCAACAATTGTCAGTCACTGCGAGTAATGCCTTTGCTGAACAGATTTGAGATAAACCAAACTGGGGTGAACCTGGCAAGAGTGCTGACAATTTTCCCTTCTATTCCCACATAGCAAGACGACCAGTAAATTTGTATCAAAAAAATATCCCACTGACAGATTTGTAACATAGACAATGAGCCCATACTGAAGCAGGAGACAGTTTTTAATGCAGTTATGTCAGCTTCCTACTGCTCTACCTCACAATCTTTCTCTGCTTCACCAACCTGTCAATATAACTATTTTGCAGCAGAAGTCTAGCAATTTTCATAAGTATACAATCAATACAATACAAATGAAAACAACAATGCAAACTTTACACAAGAATAAAAATTGTAAGTGTAGAAAGAAAAAAAATATATAGTAAAGAAAATTAAAATATATAAAGAAATTACTTTCCCTTTTATCACAAATATATTTTAATAAATCATCACCTTTTAAAGTAAAACAAATGATTTATTCTTGTTATTCCTTTGTATATTCCTTTTAATTATTACCCATCACTTCTTTTGTATATCCAATAGAGTATTTTTTTTCCATATAATTCTTATAGCCTTTGATATTTAAATCACTTTTGTATGTCCAGTAGAGCATTTTTTCCCATATCATTCTTATAAGCCTGATATTTAAATCTACAGTCTCAGAGTTGTCACATAAAACTTAGTCCTCTTTCATGACATCTTTCAAACATTATGTAAAGATACAGATATTCTTAAAATTAATGTTAGAGTCCATTGTTCAAATGTATCTGCAATATATCCAATATTACAATATTTTACTTCATCAACTGTAAATCACATTTAAACGTTCTTTAAGCTGCTGGATTTTTTCTTTAATGGCTTCTTAGCTTTTCTACAATTACCTTATTTTTCTGAAGCCCTTGGATTTTTATGCATCTGTTTCAATGGATCTAGCCCAACCTTGCCAGATAAAAGCCTACACTAGCCCAAATCTACCCTATCATACTTTTGAGCTATTGATGGTGGCGCTCCTATACTAGGCTGCTGATGTTGAGAGGGAGTTGGAATGAAGCTAAAGGAGTCTACCTACAATCACTGTCTTCAAATCGTCTTACAGTAACACTGTTAAGGGCAGGCCTACTCTCAAGCCTTGCTAGTAAGCCAAGCTAGGGAATAGTTGCTGGAGAAACACAAATTATATCGCCAGGTGAAAAACTGGAGGAATCCACATTAACGCTATGCAGAAGACACTATTTAATACACAACAATACCTATCCACAATACCTAGGTCCTAGGTTCACAAGACATAGTAAAACCAAAACCAGGTAGGAAGGTTTTATTAAATTAAGCTAAAAACTGCAAAGTGATACTACAGGTTACAGCTAGCCAACACATCAGAAGCACTTAATACCTAAGTGCATCATAGCACTGGTGAAATGAAATGTTTCATCCTTGGCAGTCCAAGCTACCTGTTATAAAGGAGAGTGCTATACATGCCACCTTGAGCCACTGCAGTATAGAATGAAATTATCTTCGGATGTTTTTTTTAAAAAAAGGCTGGAGAAAATACAGTGTCCGACGTTTGTCCCCTGGCTGAAAGCAGAAAGATCGGCGGCCACACATGCCCCCAAAACGGGAGCTAAATGCGCAGCCCGGCTGCCGACAGGAAGTGGAAGAACCAGCATGGCCCCTCCCTGTCTGGGGAATGTGTGTCACGGCTTGTGCCAAGTGCTGCCGGGGTTTGGTGGCGATTTAGGGCAGGCGACACATCACCCGAAAGTAGACCCGATTTTGCCGTGTACCACACCATAGCGGGGCGAGGGGAAGCAGGGCAACATAAACCAGGGCATACAGAGTCCTGCTGATGGGAAAACGGGACCGGGGGTGGGGGAGACAATTGAAAGGAGGCATCATCAATATCGCGCGCGCTTAGGAGACTGAATAAGAAGCTGCAATTCACCGGGAATGTTTGAGAGGATTAGAAAAGAGATTCGGTTTGTGCAAGGCTGCGGCTAGGTGAGGGAGGGCCTGGTGGATAAGTGTTACAAGAGATGCCGCAATCTTAACTACAAATGGTACCGGCAGAGCGAGCACGTGCAAGAGAAAAGATGGCGCTTCTTCTGTAAGGCGTCCTCGCTCCCTTCTTCCTGACTCCGCATTTTCGCATCTCCGGAGATGCAAATCTAATTTTCTGCTGGTGTACAGAATAGAATAGCAACGTTGCGGGAAAAGGACTGCCTCTTTTTTTCCCTTCAGTCCTAGCCCGATTCTTCTCATACATGGCGCAACTGAGAACGCTTTGTTCATTATTCAGCATCTTTTTCGGCTCTCTTTTTTTCTCCCTACTCTGCGACAAGGACGTGGCGTTTAGGTGCCTCTGTCGGGAGGCTTGCAGACTGCAGTCGCCAAAACGCAGCCTCTGGTCGTCATCGGTGCCGCAGTTTTTCTCTGCAGGAAAAAACTGCAGTCTCACTTCACCCCCGCTCTGCAGCTCTGTTATTTATGGCTTCCGGAACATTCCTAATGTTCTCCATCTTTTGATCCAGTTTAATCCTTGCCCACGTGAGCACGCAAGTTTCTTTGGTCTTTAAACTAGGATAAAGGGTATTTTTGTGAGCCGTTTGGTTCAGCGCCTGATCATGCTGCAGGTTCAATGAGCAACAAACTAATTAATACAAAACGAAGTTGTTACTTTATTTCTTTTCTTCAGTTGCCCATCCTTACAAAGATCACCCTCAATTCCGTCGGAAGGAAATGCGGAATGAACTTAGATTGAACCTCGCATAAAAAAACACGTCGGTTATTTGAACAAATATGCAGAAGCCTTTGCAGCTGTCGACCATTTGTCTTTTCCCCCACCCAATTCCAGCAAGACTTGGAACGTTACAAATGTTTGAATGCTGCATCATTTAAATGCTATTTTAACAGTATATGACTTGCGCTGAAAAATTACTGTAAATGAGTAAATTGAGGTGGAGGGAGAATTGCAAAATACAACCCCCCCCCCATCTGTTCTTGAAATGTCAAGGGAATTTATTTGTTCCTTTATGGCAGGCAGATTTAAATGGAGAGTAAGTACCTATTTGTGGTGATTATCTCCTTGGTGATACAGTGTAACACGAATTGGTTCTTCCTGTACAAATGATGTCCTAGATTTTGCTTTTGCCTGAAGAATTATGTGTATCTTTCTTGATTTACCACGTCAGAATTGCCACTCCGAAGGATTCATCTCTTTGGGTTCCTCTACATAAGAGTTTGTTAAAAGATGGGCGGAGATACGTTTTAAATAATTTAAAATATTAAATTTTTACACCTTATCTTTGAACGACTGTAACTCGTTCCTGCAAGGCTTTTCAGTGCAAATAGACATGAGCGTTTCATTTAAAAAAATATTTCGTTTAAGACTTTGCTGGGCTGCTTCCTGGTTAGAGGAAGAACGGATTACTTCGCCGCTTCAGTTATGCGATTCCCCCCCCGCCCTTCCACCCACCAAAAAGTCTCCTGTTTCCCATAGCAAAAGGCGGGTCATTGGTCTCAGCCAATCACCGATTATGAGCTCACAGATGGACGTGGAGGTTGGGCCAATGGCAACCGCGTAATCAGTTCATTATACTAAATACATGTAAGGCCAGCTTCCTCACCCAGCCCTGAGAGTGAGATGTGATATAAAAGCAGCGGGGCGGCCCCTTCCTCTTCCATTCTGTTACTTACATCGACTCTTAGCTTGTCGGGAGAAGTAACATCCGAGGCTTCCATTTAATTCCCCCTTCTCCTGTTTCTTGCCATTCCTTCGTCAGCATCATGGTAAGTGGTGATAGTGGTGGAGGAGGAGAAGGGAGGGACGGCTCGGAAGAGAATAGATGCTGAGCCAAGAGAACCTCCGATTTGGGTGGTGGTGGTTGCGAGGGATGGGGTGGGTTGCGTGGGAGGTGGTGAAAACGTGGAGGCTGGGCGGGAATTCTCGGAGAGTCAGACAGAAATCCAGCAAGGGATGCGGGGGAGGGAAAGGGGAGATGCCCTTATTAGCTTTCTCCAGCCACGCGCCCTCCAGATGGTGGCAATAGGAGCTGTAAAACATTAAGGTAAAAAGGAGGAGAGGTAGGGAAGACCATAGATGGTTAATTCCTAGAAAGGGGTTCCGGTTCGACTGTCCCGAGCGGAACGGAGGGTTGACGTGGGCTTGGCGGGCGATCCAGGGAAACGGGCGGAGAGAACGATGGGGAGGCGGTTCTGCTTGCGCTGGCCGCGGCTTGAGCCCGAAGGGCGGGAACGTGGGTCACTCGCATTCCGAAAACTGCGGGGGGGGGCACGCGGGGAATGTTCTGGAACAGCCTTCCCAGCTCCGGGGACCTCTGGATGCGCAGCTAGCTGGGTTTTTTTTTTTAAAGGTACAATAGCGCAAGGCGTCTTGAGGACGCCAGTTGGATTGCGCTGTCCTGGAAAGTGGGCGGGAGGCTTTCCCCCCCCACCCCACCGGCTTCGTTGTCTTGAAAGAGACGACCGAGAGGTTGGGGGGGGGAGGGAAGATTGTAGAAAAGCTGGCCGCCTTTATCCTACGCCGATCATCCCGTTAGTCACGATACTCGCACAAAGTGATTCATTGTTTCTCGCTGCAAGTCCTGCAATGGACTAGGAGTTCGTACGCCCCGCCTACGTTCAAGAGAGCGCGAAAAAGCCCTCAGGGTTTTTAAAAGATTGATTTGAATCCACTCCTAACCAGCCTAACCCTAATAGACCACTACGTCGCCCTGGGCTATCGTAAGGCCGGCCAACTGCGAAATGTTTCGCTCGCTTCCCTTCAGGGCAGAAACCGGCGGTTTTCCTCGGCCTCTCCCGTGCCAGCCGTTACACTTCCCGCGCAGGATGCCGGTCTTCCTCGAGCGAAGGAGCCGCGTGCGCATGCGTGCTCCTTCGAAATGGGCGCTGAAACTGCTCTGGTGGAGCTGCGCGAGCGCTTTTTGTTACTTGGAACAACTAACTGCCCACTAGCCAAATGAATCGGTTTTCCAAACGGAAAGCACATCCAAACTCCTAATTCAGTGGGAGACAAAACAAGTTCTAAACACCTCACAGGAAGATAGGCATGGTGGGGGGAAGCGGTCATCTGAATCTCTAGCTCAAGAGTCTTCAAACTTGGCAAATTTAAGACTTCTGGAGGTCAACTCCCAAATTCCTGAGCTAACATGACTAGAGGAGGAATTTTGGGAGTTGACGTCCACAAGTCTTAAACTTGCCAAGTTTGAAGACCCCTGCTCTAGCTAGAGGAGGATGGTGGCATAAGGTGGGTGTCTGGACCCCACAGTTCAATGGAAGAGATATGAGGCAGTCCCTCAAATGACATGGCTCTGGCATGAAGGGCTTTATGAATGACAAAATTGAAGGCACCTAAGTTTGTGAAATAGTGGTATTAGACACATTATGGTACCCCCATCATAATTTTTGCTGCTGTATTCTGGCTCAGTTGTTTGTTAAAAGTGTGGCCCTATGTAAAATACCTTGCAATTATTTTAAGTGAGGTGGCCAAGGCATGGATCACTAATCTCTCACTTTGCAAAAAAAAAAAAAAGTGCAGTTGGCATGCAAGGTGAGCTATTCAAAGAATCTTTTTGTCATAACTGGTACTTGCTCTCAAGGCAGGAACCATGAGTATAGGAGGATTCCCAAATTGTACCCAGTTCTGTCTTGAGGAATGCTGTCCCATTGACACCTAAAAATAGAATATCTACAAATCTAGTGGGTTCCAAAGCCTTTAATCTCCAGACTGAAGGCATCACTTAGTTGGCCAGCTTAATAATGTACTTAACATCCCTCCCGATACTGTCTGGAACTGACCTAGGATGAAGGAGGAAAACCACTGTAACATGGTGCCTTCTACTCCTATCTTCTCCACCATCCCCAAATTTGTGCTGAGAACCAGCACAAATCATCTGCAACTGTCATTAATGCCATCTCACTGCTGTATTCCAGTCTGAAAGTTGACTCAAGGGTCTATACTCTAGATTAAAAGGGGAAGTTTAGTGCTATGACAAAAATGGTCTAGCAATATTAGATCCAGGGATGGGTTTTGGAGGGATTATAGATCCACCGTCTCTTTTAAGAAGTACCAGAACCATACTATTTCTTAAGGGCATATTTCATGCAACACACATCTTCCAATAGGCCTTTAGCCACTTAGGGAGAGACACAGATACATGAATGCTTATTTTCCCATGATCAACAGACTTGGAGCTTCCCAGATAACTCCAGACTGCCTCAAATCCTCTCCAAAAGATCTAAATAGCCAAAAGTCAATTTCAGATCAGGTTCAAGCAATTCTGTCTCACAGATCCATCAAATAGTCTTCACAGCAATTCTGCAGATGTACTCCAGACCAAATCCTACCTAGGAGGGACTGGGTCAGTTGAATAGAACTGCTTGCTGTCTATCTGCAGATGCAATAATAGAGAAGATGTGACATTTTACCGCAGGATAATAATGGCTCTTGATCACATTTGCTCTTTATTTTTCCCCAGAGGTGCTCTGGGTGATCTGCTTTATCTCTCTTGAGAACCAGAGAATTTTCTGAGATCTTTAAACAATGAAAAATTCATATAGGCATGGTCCAATCTAAGGTTATAACTCTCCTCTGTTCCAGATAGTGACTTGAACAAAGCCACAGGAATAATCCCATTTTTTTTCTGCTCAAATCCATTAGGTCCCACCAAGCCCCTTGGGCACACTAAATAGATTCTTTCTACAGAGGGGAGTGGCTGCATTGAGCAGCTCTGCACTGCAGTGGGAAAGCTGATACAGTAGCAATAATTTACTGATACTTAACATTATCGACAAAACTTGCCTTTCAACCACAACTTTTGAGGTTACATTCATACTGTATATGTATCTATGCTGTTCGTTTAACTGGGAATCACTCAAACCATTTTTTAAATTGATAGGTCACACTGAATCATAAACCAGAAATCTGGAATACAAAAATTAAGATAATCACTAGATGACAGAAAAAAAAATCTAATGGTTATGCAGCTGGATTTTTGCTCTTGGAATGTGATATCCCTGTAAAAACCAACCATTGACCAATAAGCTAACAGCCGTGGTTGGCTAATTTGTAATTTAAAGTTCCCTGTGATCCATTTCTGCTCTGATGTATTGTAAAATACATATGGTTAAAGTCGTCTGTTTTCAAATCTTCAAGATCCAGATCGCATCCCTTTTAAAATCTTCCCTGAATTTTGTAATTGATTATCCTTTGCAATTTAGATTATGTTAGACTTCTTGCAAGTACAAGTATGTGCATTGGGTGCATAAGTTCATAATGTCCTGCAGATGCCATTGCAGATCTAACATAAAAATCATGCTTTCATCGTGCACCCCTATAGAAAAGTGCACACAGAAGTCAATATAAACATCAGTGAAATGTGTGCATGTTTCAAGTACATGGCTGAAACAATTTAGTGGTCATAAGAAGAATTTAGTACAGTTCTCAGATTTGAACAGCTTATCTGCCTCTTTAGAAGGCAGTCTCCTGTCATTTAAAAGACTTAATTGCCAGACATCTTTGTGCCATCTGTTGAGTCTAAGATTCTTAACAAGCTCTTAAAGGAATGTGTTACAACAGGTGGTGCTCAGCAGGTTGAGCTGGGTCTGTGTAATGAACACAAATTCATGAAGGGAGTTCAGGAGGATGGGCATGTGCCAGGAATTTAAAGTAAGGCCTTAGATAAATCAAGCAACAGTCTGTAAGCAGATGTTCCACAGAGGAAATCAATGCTAGGAGGGAAAACTGCGTGTCCTGCTTCCTTTTTGTAGACGA